>NC_048596.1:169219061-169538808 GCF_003668045.3 Cricetulus griseus
CCTTATATACCATGCTTTTCGTGTTATACTAGTACCTAGCTGGGGTCTAGCACAGAGAGCTTGATGATATTCTGGAGTTTTCTTTCCAGTCTCAATTGTAGAGCTTCTTCCTCCTTCGAGTTTTAACAGGCAGGCCCTTCCCAATCTAATGTTCACTTTTCAATCTGGGGACCAACATCTTGGAGTAGACCAGAGTGGCCCTGGACTGTGGACCGGAAAAGACCCTGACCACAACCCACACAGAAGGTGGCAAAGGAGGTCTGTCAGAAAATTCAGACAGTCTCCTGATGTAGACCTCCTTATGGAGCTCAAGCAAAGCATTGAGCAGGGGGTGCAGCCCAAGGCCCTACTGCTGGGGGTACATGTTCCCTCTCCTGTTGGCCCCAAAGTACATCCATAATCCCGGAAGAGCCAAGATTTGGGACCTGGGATTGGGCAGAGAATGGTTTAGCCCAAGAGCTCCATCTGCTCCACCTGCAGGGCTCTCCTTCCTCCCTGAGTACATATGTAGCAGTCCTCCACTAACCAAGAGGGGCTCTGTACAAGCCCATCACTGAGCTCCTAAGGGGTGGAACAAAGCTACTGATGTGCTTGTCCTCAGGGCCGCCAGGGGGTAGCAGCGGCCAGTGGGTGGCTAGAAAAGAACTTAGGTGTCCAGAGTCATGAGAGCAGACAGCCTTCCCAGAGTCATCTCTTGAAGAGAACTCTGACTGGCCTAACCAGGCACGTCAGAGGGCAGCCGATGACGCACTTCAAATCTCTCCAAGGGGACTCCTGGGATAACTGTCACCCCTCCGGACTAACGGACATTGGCAGCGGCTGCAGATCCCAGCCAGGGCACAGGCAGGATGGGAGGCAATGGACGCTGCCTGGGCGCGATCCCTGAGTGGGTCTCAACAGTAATGTGCAGCCCTGGCACGATCCTGTGTCCATCCCAAGGCTGTAGAGGAAGCTGCCTGCAGATTCCCAAGGTAGTTCAAGCCAGATCTTGCGGCCAGGGCTTGACTCATTTTTGCTCCTCTCTCTTCCTTTGTCTCCTCCCTCCCCAATATTCCCTCCAGTTCCTCCAGTTCCTCCGGTCCCTCCAGAGACTAATGCTTCTGCCTTCTGGTCCAGACAGAGTACAGTCTCAGGCTCTCCATGGAGACTTGCTGCTGACTGCAGACAGAATTTGCCGTTTGAAAGCAAGCACAGAAGAGCCAGAGAATGCCCAACAGGAGCAGATTAAAAAACTACAAGAGATCAAAGCCAAGCATCAAAATGAATGCAAAGGTAAGGATGGGAGCAGTGGCCTTGCTCCTTTGTGTGCCTGCTTGTTTTGTGCTCCTAGAGTTCAGTGTGGAACTTGGTGTCTGCATTGGCTGGAGGTGTCCAGGGGAAAGCTGATCTCCTGAATGACAGGGCAGAGGCAGGGCAGGAAGTGACTTTTCTCTTAGTCTCTCTCTTCACTGTCCACACACAGTAGAGTTATCTGAAAAGAGCGACCTCAGTGGAGAAAAGTCCTCAATAAGATCCACATGTAAGGCATTTTCTTAATTAGTGATGGATGGGGGAAGACCCAGACCATTATGGGTGGCTCCATCTCTGGGCTGGTTCCTGGCTTCTGTAAGTGTGCAAACTGAGCAAGCCATGGGAGACAGCCAGTAAGCAGTACCCCTCCATGGCCTCTGTATCAGCTCTTGCCTCCAGTTTCCTGTCCTATTTGTGATCCTGTCCTGACTGTCTTCCTTGATGAACAGCCTATCAGTCTGGGAACAGTGTTCTTTCTTGCTGCATCTCATTTCCCTGATAACAACTGCGTTTACCTCAGAATTTCTGTGACAGTAATTTTCTGTGACAAAATAACTCAAGACCTCAGATTTTTACCTCTGCCTGCCTGATGTGTTAAGTGCAATAGGTTTGAAACACATTAAAAGGTAATTTGATAATGCAAATTAGAATAGAAAGTAAATTAGGTATACTACTTTGAACTTATCAAGAAAAGATAAAGGAGTATTGTCTCTGAATTTGCCAAATGCTAATGGACTAAACATTGTAGATATACTTATGCCTGCAGATATTGTATATAGTTATTATATTTATTATATATAGTTTTTCCAAGTTAAAAACTTTTTAAATGTTAGACAAAAAAGGAGATGGTGATGTCTTGCTTGTACAAATAAAACCTGTCTGAAGGTCAGAGAATGGAACTTGCCGCTAGCAAACCATAGAGGGCTGGAGGTCTGTACCGACAGACAGAAAGTGAGGTAGCTGGGCAGAAGAGGCCCTTGGTTGGATCTTCTGAAACCTGATTTACAGATGGGGCCAGGTAGGTGCAGGGAAACTAATCCAGGTCCTTTGTAAGATGCAGTAGTTCTCTTAACCAATGGGCCATCTCTCTACCACCACTAAGGTCTTCATATGGTGGACTTTATTCTGGTCATTGTTTTTTAATTCACATGCAAGGTATTAACTTAAAAAGTGATCTTTCTGAGACCAGGTGGTAATGCTTGCTTGTCACTTTAAGATTTCCTTTATTTCCATTTAATGATGCAACATGGACATCAAAAACAAAAGACTCCTCCCTAAGTTCACCTGGGGTTAAAGCTTTGTCACAGTTTTAGTTCCATTGTGTTTGAGAAAGACCCTCACTCTGCAGCCTAGGCTGGCCTTGACCTTTCTTTCTACCATATATGGCTTGGAACTTGAATATTCATGTCTTTGCCTTAGAATTTGGGTTATACCATGTACAATCACACCCACCTCCTTTCACAGTCTATATTTTTTCATTTTAAGAATTAGTTTAGAAATGAGCATTTTACTTACCGCCAATTTGCTTCTGATTGACTTGAAGGCAATTTCATTTGAGACATCATTGCTCATTCATCTTCCCATCCACAAGTATGGAGCTTTATGAAATATTTATTGAGTGAAGAGAGTAGAGAATAAGATTAAAATTTATTTATAGTTCAAATTCACATGGTGGTCATTCAGCATTAGCTAGGGTCACCCACCAACTATGACCACAACATTAAGTAGAAGTAAAATTGTTTGTTAGTTTCTTAGAGGGTCTGGGCTAGGAATAGTGAGTACCGTCTGACTAAATTTCAGTGCAATAAGAGTTGTGGACTCACTTCTATATGTGAAGTGTTATATAGTCATTATTCTTGGTATTTGAATAGTATTTATTGCATGGCGAATTTTAATAATTGAAAGGGGAAATTCTGTAAAATATCGGTAACTTTAATTAAAGATAATCGTAGCCAGAGCTAACATTATTGCTTGCTCAGTCAGTGTGTGGTGAAGTATTTTTCTGACACTGCCAAGAACATAGGTTACACCTCAAGCACTGGAAAAAAGTGAGCATATATTCTTCTCTCTTTTATTCTTTACTTAATCCTATGATGTCAATACTAAAAGATTATCAGTAGCTATGACTTAATTGCTACACCTAATATTCTCTAATGTATAGTATCCCAGTGCATGAAACTACCAGAAACTACTTTCTCTTTTCCTATTAAATTTGAGCTGCTTTTAGTTTTGCTGTCCCAAATAACAATAGCATACCAAATGCTGTGAGTGTCTATTAAATTATGATACTTATATTCTTACAAGTGCATAATGAAACTTAAATTCTTACCAGTGCATAATCAAACAGATTATGAAAAACACATGGATTTGACTAGTATACTAGTAAAGATACAGGGTATACTGTTATAAGAAGGAGAAAGAAAACTTAATGAGATGGTGCATACCTTAAATCTCAGCACTGAAGAGGCAGAGGAGATAGAATTCTGTGAGTTTGAGGCCAGCCTGATCTACAAGGAAAGTTCTAGGACAGCCAGACTTGCATGAGAGACACTCTATCAAAGACTTAACAAAACAAAAAACACAAATATTCACAAACCTAAATAACAATAATATGAATAATATTAGTAGTAGTAATAGTGATAACAATCATAAAAATTGAGGTAAATACATGTATTTCTATTATCATTATTACCACTGTTATTTTGAGATACTCCCACTGTAGCTAAGGAGAGTCTAGAAGTCACATTGTATCCTCTGCTGGTCTAGAACTAACAACAGTCTTCCTCACTTGGCCACTGAAGTTTTGAGATAAGAAATGTGCTATCTCCGTTTCTCCCTAGAACTTTCTTCCTTTCTCTTCTAACTGTGTGGTTGTGTAGTCCAGGCCCCTAGGATCTGTTTGCTCCATTAAATTATTCTCTTTCTTCCTCTTTGTTGTGTGAACAGAGCCTAGAGGAGTCAACATGGCTGCCTGTCTGAAACAGAGTCTTAATTTTTTCTTCTTTTGGCCTGTGACAAGGGAAAATCAGTTACAAGATATTGAAATCCAAGTGTTCACAGAACATATAAATCCCAGTGATGTAAGAAACTGATGAGTCACATGGCCATGCCCTGCTGACAAGGAGGCTGGGAAACATAGTCACCCCTCATATCTAGACATCCTCATAGGTAGGCATAGCCCAGTGATGTCTAAGGAGAGATCCAAGTGTGTAACTGGTACTTACCATGTAGAAATGTTTCTGGAGAGGCAATCTACTGAGTGAAATATTTTGTCTTAACTTGTATGACTCATATTGCCGATGAGAGAAAATATTTTCACATGTATACAAGAATTTGTTTTTGTAGTTAAAGTACCTATTGATGATTTCACCTCTCACTGGCATGTGAGTTTTCACTTTAGGGCAATCTTCACATTAGTCTGTTGTCTGTTACATAACAGACATAATTCTCTGTTTATAGCTTGTGTTTTGACATTTGAAAATAGCATTGCTTGCTAAAATGAACTTATTTTAACTTATTCAAGTGTATAATTTTTTGTTGCTGAGGCTATGCTTTACGATTTAACACTTGCTACTCTGGAACTTGTTCTGCAGACCAATGTGACCTCAAAATGGCAGCAGTCTTCCTGCCTTTGCTTCTCCAGTAGTTCCACAAAACACAGGCCTGTACCAAAATGCCTAATTCAGTTACTTAATGTTGGTATGTGTATTTGAAATACTCTAGAGTCACATTATGCATGTGATTTTATATATATATATATATATATATATATATATATATATATAATTATATAATTAGTATTGATTGGAATGACTTACAGGCTGCTGACCAACAATGATTACCTAGGAATGAAAAGTCTTTGGATCCAGTAGGCGCTCAATTCCACGAGGGTGGGTGTCTTAGCTGAAATGGATATGCTGACAAAGTGAAGACAGGCAGGTAAAGAAGGAACCTGCTGTGGAACAATATTTTTTCTACACTATGACCATGTATTACTGTCACTGGTTAATAAACAGCCCAGTAGCTGATCAGGAAGTTTATGTGGGACAGCCTGACAGAGAGGACTCTGGGAAGAAGGAGGACAGAGTCAGAGAAGTGCGAGCCAGCCACCCAACAATCAAGATGTTACTGGTGGTTGTGAGCTGCCTGGCATTGGGTACTGGGATCTGAACTAAGGTCACTGTGCATTCTTAACCATTGGGCAGTCTCTGTAGCCACTCCCCACTCCCTGCTCACTTTTAAAGCTTGATGCACTAGTTTGTTTTTATCTTATTCAGTTTCATGATATGTATATGATTATTTCTGGCCACTCTTTTGTTTCATTTGTTAATAAATTTTGCACCACTACAACACTGACTTAATTCTTATACTTCCATTATTCTTTTGAAGTAATTTCTCTTGTAACCCAGGCTATCCTGAAACTCTGACCAGGTAGCCTGGGATAACTGCACTCCTGATCCTTTTGACACCCACCTCCTAGGTTCTGGGATCCCATGCATACACCACTGTGCCTTACTTGTAATAACCTTCATTCAGTAGGTAAATTTTCCTTCATTGCCTCTTTCCAAAGTCTCTTGGGGATCTTAGATCTTCCTATTCCTAATGCATTTAATTACTGTTTTCTCATGACACTGCACATAAAACTGGTATCCGTGTTCATGCTAGGTAAGACCACTACCAATGAGTCAAAGTTCCTAGACCAGAATACCTATCAGAGTCTAGTCCTTCTCATTAAAAGTCATTGGCATTTTGGCTGAGATAGAAGGCTGCCCCTTAGTGTAAGTCAACTAAGGGCAGTTGGCATCTCTGAGGTATGAATGTCCCCATGATGGAAATTATTTAAAACATCTCACTATAAAGTTTAAAATTTTGAGCCTCCTTAGGCCTGGGAACTTCACACTGGGGAATCCATCCCAGAAAACCAGCCCATCCAGAGATTGCCAGCTTCCTAGTCCCATCATTTCCACCCATGGGAAGAGTCCCACCTCCACCCACAGCAAGAGGAGAGCCATCGGAATATTGGACCTGCCTGCATACACCAGAAGAGAACCTGGGTCCCATACCTACCAGGAGAGGTAGAGACCCCACCGGTACTCACTGAAAGAAGGGATGGGAAGACAAGAGTATAAGAACACAGTCAACAGCAATATGATCAATATGATGCCACCAGAGTCTAGGGACTCCACACCAGCAAGATGAAGCAGAAGATAATGACCCTAAAAACAACTTTATGAAGATAATAGAGACCTTCCAAGAGGTAATGAGAAAATTCCTTAAAGAAGTGGAAGAAAAAACAAGCAAAAAATTCATGAAATGGAGGAAAAGACAAATAAAAAATTGCAAGAAAAATTCAAACAATGCAAGGGTTGAAACCTGAAATAGAGACAATAAAAAAACACAGAGTGAGGGAATGCTGGAGATAGAAAACTTGAAAACTTGGATAAATGATCAGGAACTATGACAAAACTAGATTTAAACAATAAATATTCACTAATCCAGACCTACAGAAAGTTCTGTCAGGAAACCTCCAACCCAAGGAAGACAACTACACTAAAAAAAAAACATAGGCAATAGATAATCCCACTTTACCAACAGTCAAAAGAAAAAAAGGGGTGGAAATCCACACACAGTACTACCAACAACAACAAATCCAAAACAAACAAGAATGAACAATGGTCATTAATATCCCTCAAAATTAATGGTCTTAACTCTCCTATAAAAAGACACAGGCTGTCAGAGTGGATAAGAAGATAAAATTCATCCTTCTGATGTGTATAAGAAACACACCTCAACTCCAAAGACAGAGGGTACCTAAGCATTAAGGGTTGGGAAAGGATTCTCCAATCAAATGAACCCAAGAAACAAGTTGGTGTAGCAATCCTAATATCTAATAAATTAGACTTTAAACTAAAATCAATCAAAAGAGATCAAGGAGGTCATTTCATATTCACCACAGGAGAAATCCATCAAGATAAAGTCTCAATTCTGAAAATCTATGCCCCAAATACAAAGGAATACACATTTGTAAAAGAAACATTACTTAAATTCAAATAACACATATAACCTCACACACTTATAGTGGGAGACTTCAACACCCCACTCTCACCACTAGACAGGATCACCAGATAGAAACATAATGAAGAAACAAAGGAACAAATAGAAGTTATGACCCAATATGGTTCAGCAGACATCTATAGAACATTCCATCCAAACACAAAAGAATATACCTTCTTCCCAGCACCACATGGGACCTTCTCTAAAATTGACCACATACTCATATAGTAAACCTCAATAGGTACAAAAAAAATGGAATAACCAAAGTCTATCTTATCTGACCACCATGCCTTAGAGTTAGAATTCAACAACACCAATTGCAAAACCCTACAAACTCATGGAAATTGAACAATGTGCAACTGCACCATTCCTGGGTCAAGGAAGAAATAAAAAAAAGAAATTAAAGACTTCCTAGAATTTAATGAAAATGAAGACACAACATACCCAAACTTATGGGACACTTTAAAAGCAGTACTGAAAGGAAAATTCATAGCACTATGTGCCTACATGAAGAAACTGGAGAATAGTCACACTAGAGAATTAAAGGCACAGTGGAAAGCACTAGAATAAAAAGAAGCAAAATCACCTCCAGAGGACTAGATGCCAGGAAATAATCAAATTGATGGCTAAATTCAATAAAGTAGTATCTGGGGAAACAATACAAAGAAAGTAAAAAAGAGTTGGTCTTCAAGAAAATCAACTAGATAGACAAACCTTTATCCAAATTTACAAAAATGCAGAGTGAATATGCAAATTAACAAAATCAAAAATGAAAAGGGGAACATAACAATGGACAGTGAGGAAATCCAGAGAATCATCAGATCACACTTTGAAAACCTGTACTCCACAAAATTCGAAAATCTAAAGGAAATGGACAATTTTCTGGATAGATATCACTTACCAAAATTAAATCAAGAACAGAGAAGCAATTCAAACAGTCCTATAACCACTAATGAAATAGTCTCCCAACCAAAAGAAGTCCAGGGACTGATGCTTTCAGAGCAGAATTCTAGCAGAAATTCAAAGAACAGCTAATACCATATCTCATCAAAGTATTCCATACGATGGAAGCAGAAGGGTCATTGCCAAACTCTTTTTGTGAGGCTTCAATAAGATTGGTACCCAAGCCACACAAAGACACAACTAAGAAAGAGAACAACAGGCCGCTGGACTGATGCCTACCAAGGTGAGTGTACCCTCTGCTCCTGCCCTACTCCTACCCAACTTCCGAATTGCCCCAGATCTCTCTGGGCCTGTGCCTGCTTAGAGTGGACCCGCCCAGACAGGGAGGAGCTCCCTGAGTCTGGAAACACCTCACTCTTCCGTCCCCCTCCGCTGCCGGCCTGACCCCTACCAAGACTACCAGACGAGGCAAGACCATCCAGAGCTGTAGACATTGAAGTCTTGGCACACACACACACCACCAGGTGACAAGAGGAAATAGCATGCACCTACTGGAAGAATAGACTGGAAGAAGACAGAATAAGAACACACTCAACAACAGAAAAGCCAATATGACACCACCAGAATCTAGGGACTCCAAACCAGCAAGATCTGAAAAGCCCAACACAGAGGATAAAGAAGAGACAGACCTCAAAAATTATCTTAGGAAGATGATAGAGACTTTTAAAGAGGAAACAAAATCCCTTAAAGAAATAGAAGAAAAAAACAAGCAAAAATTACATGAAATGGAGGAAAAGACAAACCAAAAAATTCATGAAATAAGCAAATCACTTAAAGAATCTAAAGAAAGCCAAGAAAAAACAACCAAACAAGTGAAAGAAGCACTCGAAACAGTTCAAGGCATGAAAGCTGAAATAGAAACAATAAAGAAAACACAGAATGAGGGGAAGCTGAAAATAGAAAGACTGGATAAATGATCAGGAACTAAAGATGTGAGTATAACCAATAGAATTCAAGAGATGAAAGAGAGAAACTCAGTTGTTGAAGACACTCTAGAGGATATACAGTCATCGACCAAAAAATTTCTAGTCCAACAAATCCCTAACATAAAATATCCAGGAAATATGGGACACCGTGAAAAGGCCAAACCCAAGAATAATAGGTATAGAAGAAGGTGAAGAAATACAGCTCAAAGTACAGAAAACATATTCAACAAAATCCTAGAAGAAAACTTCCCCAACCTACAGAAGGATATGCCTATGAAAGTACAAGAAGCTTACAGAACACCAAACAGACTGGACCATAAAAAGAAGTCCCTTGGACACATAATAATCAAAACACCAAAACTACAGAATAAAGAGAAAAATTAAGAGCAGCCAAGGAAAAGGGCCAAGTAACAGACCTATCAGAATCACACCTGACTTCTCAATGGAAACTTTGAAAGCCAGAAGATCCAAGAGATATCCTACAATCACTAAGGGAGCATGGATGCCAACCCAGACTACTGTACCCAGCAAAACTTTCAATCACTATAGATGGAGAAAACAAGATATTCCATGACAAAACCAGACTTAAACAATACATATCCACAAATCCTGCCCTACAGAAAGTTCTCGAAGGAAAACTCCAACCCAATGAAGATAACTACACTCACAAAACCATAGGCAATAGATAACCCAATTTTACCAAACAGGAGGGTGAAATACCCACACAATGACACCACTAACAATAAATCCAAAACAAACAGGAACCAACAATCAATGGATATTAATGTTCTTCAATGTCACTGGTCTTAACCTGCCTATAAAAAGATACAGACTAACAGAATGGATATGAAGACAGAATCCCTACTTCTGCTGTTTACAAGAAACACACCTCAACTTCAAAGACAGGTGTCATCTCAATCTCAGAGTAAAGGGTTGGGAAAAGATTTTCCAATCAAATGGGCCCAAGAAACAAACTGGTGTAGCAATCCTAATATCTAACAAATTAGACTTCAAACTAAAATCAATCAAAAGAGATGAAGAAGGGCATTTCATTCATACTCATCACAGGAAAAGTCCATCAAGATGAAGTCTCATTCCTGAACATCTATCCCCCAAATATGAAGGTGTTAGACCCCCGGCAAACTCAGGTATCCGGGGTCCCAGGCCACAACCTCGGTCACCCCAATCACCAGGCAAATTCGAGAGCTTGCTGCAAACTGCATGAGGCTTTATTGTTTTGTTTGTTTGTTTGTTTGTTTGTTTGTTTGTTTTAACGAGCTAACCCCATGTTAGCTCGGGTCTTTCACCCACCCGCCATGGTGGATGGCTAGCAAAGATAGCTCGAACCCTCTGCATACAGATCTTTATAGGGCAGTGTAAGGGGGGTGTCTAGAGGTATGCACAGGCTCACGATTGGTGTGCCTTCAGGCTTGGAGGGCTTGCCCTGTGTTGATTGGTCAACTGGTTGCTATGGACCATATGCCCTCCCAGAGTGGTTGCTATGCTCTGTGGGTCATTGCTGTGCACTTGTCCGTAAAGCACACCCAGGGTCGTAAAGCACAGCACCACCAGTTAACTTCTGATTGGTTCCTTGTCACGAGGCAGACACCTAACCGCTAGTGACTAAGACAAGGTCATAGAGCATGTGTTACTGTCATGGCTGCCGAAAGGCAGAGCTGGTCCCTTCATTTCCCCATTTTCTTTTTTGGAAATTCCAATCATGGAATTGCTGTCTCTCTAGCGCCCCCATCAGGGAGTGAGAGATATTGGTATCCCCATGCAAGGGAGTCCCTCCTGACTTAGCATTTTAACCAGGGAAAATGGGCGGCGAATTCTTTCCCAAGCTACTTCCTGCTGACTTTGGGACGAAGTTAGGGACCCCAGAAGGTTGAAATGCTAGTCAAAAGCAAAAAAGGAATTTAGCAATGGGGAATCCATCAGGGGCTTTTGGTTAGCAGACTCCATTGCAGAAACGGGGTGTCCACATCAGCTGGACTGGTTCACATCCACAGCAAGTCCAGGGCTTGCAGTCTACTTAGAACAGCCTGTAGTCAGCAACCGATACTCAGATGTCTGCCAGAAGCAGAAACCTGTTTAAGACATGTTTAAACTAGGAACAGAGGTTAAAACTTATTTACTGAAGCCCACAGTGCAGAAAAAGCAGATATCTGGATATCTGTTCAAACAGCAGGAACATATTTATAACTTTGAGTCCTAGCAAAAACTACAGATTTGGACTATAAGCATGTACATTTTTCTTCTGTCCAGAGAGCCAGGTATGGATTGGATAGAGGTGACTTTGGCCTGATGAAAAGCCCTTTAGGTTTGTACTTAGATGACAACCAAAATAAACTTAAAAACCTTGAGCTTGTAACTGAACGGTAGATAGTCATTACTTTATCAGCTAACATGCTGACTATAGTCTATAGTGGATCTGACTGTCTGATGCTGCCAAGTTGACAACCATTAATATTTCAGAGATCCGAGAAGGGTATATTTTATCTGAATCTACTAAAAAGTGATAGAAGCCAGTCCATACACAGTTAGCCATACCCAAGTTTCTCCATTATCGCTGGAGGCAGGTGTCTCAAAGACTAGCAATCTTCGCCAGGCCTATATAAGGTGAGAGGTTTTTTTTTTTTTTTTTTTTTTTTCCTCTCTGTAGAAGAGGGAATGGAAAAGACTGACCTTGTTTTGTCTAGGCAAAGGGGGTACAATCAATTTTCCAGTGTCCAGAAGCTTTGTCCACAGTCTCGGCCAGGTCCTGGCAGGTGGCAGGTATCACATCTGAGCATCTCGCTCACTGGTCCAGGTGCAGGAACTGGGGTGCCTCATAATCTTCTTCAGAGACTTTGGGTCACTGTCAGGATTTGGCAGTCTGTCTGACATTATAAACTTTAAAGATAACAATTTAAATGCCATATTCTGCAGGTCTCTGAAGCATTAGAGGTCTGTGTCTGTTTTAGTTACTTAAGTACACAGGTGGCTAGGTAAGGTCTTATTTCTGTAATTAATTTTCAGTCTGACTGTAACTGGTTTTAACTTATTAAAATATTTGAAATTTAGCACCGCTGAATTTAAAACTGCATAGAGTTACTTTATAGTCCTTAAACAGTAGCTACATGTATACATTTTAGCTGCTTTGTTTAAACTTATTTCTGAGACAGGGTTTCTCTGTGTAACAGTCCTGGCTCTCCTGGAACTAACTCTGTAGACCAGGCTGGCCTCAAATTCACAGAGATCCACTCGCCTCTGCCTCGAAGTGGTGGGATTAAAGGCATGTGCCACCAACGCCCTAAACTTAACTTCTGAAAACATAAACTGTAACATCTTATAATAGATTAGCAGCTTTTATAAAACAAGAACTTTACATTGTCAGGCTTTGCTTAAAAATAATTCTAAATTGAAGCTCTTTAAGTACAAACATTAATAAAAACAAACATTTAAAAAACTGATTTTAAAAAGAATTTTAATTTCCTTAATGTCTTTCTGTAATATATAGAAGCATTAACATTTTAAATCTTAACTGAAAAACTTGTTTCTAAGATGGTACCTCTAATTTCCATGTGGTCACCTTTAGTCAAGATGGCGGTTTAAGTATCTTTTTTCAACTTTAGCAAAATGGCTACCAGTCATTTTGTGCCACGTGGCTGGCTACAAAATGGCGGTGACCCTCACCATTTGTTTTAGCTACATGCTTGTAACAGTACTTAGGTTATGCTAGGAAACAGAACATTTTAAAACAAGTATACATAAATTACTTGAGAAATAGGACTTTTTAAACAGAATTACCTTAATATGGTTAAAATTTTAACTTATATTACCATTTTTTAATCTATTATTTGTAGACATGAGAAACCATAACAGTTTACATTTTTCTCTTTTAACAACCTTTTCTCTGACCTTCTACGACTTGCTTTAACCCCCTATTACTTTCTATATACCCTTGGTTTACTCCTCCGATTTTCTTAGACATTGTTAGACAAATTTCTCTTTCCTTTTCTCTATCATTTAAGTACATTCTCTTTCATTTCTTAGTCAACACAGAAATTTTTATCAAAGTCCCTTCTATAGTTTTTAATAACTGTAAGGCCGTTTTTTTTTTTTTTTTTTTTTTTTTTTTTTTTTTTTTTTTTTTTTTTTTTTTTTTTAAACATCTAAATCAGACCAGATAGTTCACCTGTCCAAGCTCCATGAGTTCAGGGAAGAGAACTGGGGTGGGGGTGCTGCTGGTAACCCCAGACCCTCGGCCAATGCAGGGGTGGGAAAAAGAACCTGCACCCCCCCTGCATAACATGTGTGTGGAGCACAGAGAAGGCCGGGCAGCCAGACAGATGGCAGCCTTGCAGCCATGTTCCCTCAGAGCAGGTAAACCCCTGCTGCAAACCAGGACCCACAGCAGGATAGCAGCTGGGGCAGAGACAGCCCCACTTTGCATGCCTCACAGACCCGCAGATGGGAATAGAAAAACTCACCTACATCAGCCAGGCTCAGCTGCGAGTGCCGCAGCAATGGTTAGAGTTCAGAGCAGCAGCCTCAGGGGACTCCACCGTAGCACATTTTAACCCTAACCAGTGGCACATGGCAGAGAAAGTCCCATCCAGCACCACATGCTCAGAGCATCAAGAAAAGACCCCTGACCCATGCTTGCCATGTGCGTGGGCAGTAGGGACAGAAAGAGATATTTAACACAGACTAGGGTCCTATTCGGAATTACAGATGGCTAGCCCCATGGAGACCAACTTGGTCCAAAACCAAGTCTCCCCTACAGATTTCGGAAGGCTGCCACCCAAACTTCTGCCCTAAACAATTCTTGTAGGCCTACTTACAGATTTTGCCAGAAACCCCACCATAGGACCTCCACATGCACAAAATTAACAGAAATAGTAAAATGACACACAAGCAGGCAGTGAGGGCGTGAACTGCAGCACACCAGATAACAAACCTGCTCAGTCATCCAGCCTGTTCCAACCCTCTAGGCATAACAGATACCAACCCAATGCTTCGCGCGGCTTATAAGGCAATGGCGCCCGGAAGACAGGCAGCAGAACCAGGTGGCTACAATCGCCGCTAACTGAGGAGGGTCCAAGTGTCCTTGGCCTCTGTTAGTAACTCCTGGGCGTCCTCAGAGCAGCAGTCTGTAATCCTCCTGGCACATCTTCAGATCACAGTTGAGGTGGAATCCATGGATGGGGTGGTTAGTATGGAGACAGACTCGAACAGCAAAAACAGGAAGGACATCAGACAGGACAAACCACTGGACAGAGGAATGGTGCCCCAAACCAAAATTACAAACAACCCTTGGACTTTCGTCCAGGGCAGAACCAAGGGTTCCAGAAACACATCTGTCTCTAGGCACATTTGCTTTCCCTATGGTCCAAATCAAACGACCCTCGGACTTTCATCCAGGTTGGGACTTCAGGGCCTAAACAACACATCTGCTTCCCCCTGAGGTCCAAATTACAAATTCCAAATACAAGTAAATACAAGTACAAGTCCTGTGCAGGTACAGATCAAATTCAAGTCATGGCACCAAACCAACAAAACAGCAAGAGACATACAGAACATTGGACATAACATTTCGAGCTCTAATCATCTTACCTCCAAGATCAAATCCACTCAGGTGAGGGGTGGTCGCAAATCCTGGACAAGCCCCCAAATGTTAGACCCCCCTGGAAAACTCAGGTGTCCAAGGTCCCAGGCCACGACCTCGGTCACCCCAATCACCAGGCAAATTCGAGAGCTTGCTACAAACTGCATGAGGCTTTATTGTTTTTTTTTTTTTTTTTTTTTTTTTTTTTTTTTTTTTTTTTTTTTTTTTTTTTAATGAGCTAACCCCATGTTAGCTCGGGTCTTTCACCCACCCGCCATGGCGGATGGCTTGCAAAGACAGCTCGAACCCTCTGCATACAGATCTTTATAGGGCAGCGTAAGGAGAGTGTCCAGGCGTATGCACAGGCTCATGATTGGTGTGCCTCCAGGCTTGGAGGGCTTGCCCTGTGTTGGTCAACTGGTTGTTATGGCCTATAGGCCCTCCCAGGGTGGTTGCTATGCTCTGTGTGTCATTGCTGTGCACTTGTCTGTAAAGCACACCCAGGGTCGTAAAGCATACCGCCACCAGCTAACTTCTGATTAGTTCCTTGTCACCAGGCAGGCACCTAACCTCTAGTGACTAAGACAAGGTCATAGAGCATGTGTTACTGTCATGGCTGCCGAAATGGGGAGCTGGTCCCTTCAAAGGTACCCATATTTGTAAAAGAAACATTACTAAAGCTCAAACTACATACACTTATAGTAGGAGACTTCAACACCCTACCTTCACCACTAGACAGGACCAGCAGACAGAAACATAAAAAAGAAACAAAGAATCTACAGAAGTTATGACCCAACTGGGTTCAACACATATCTATAGGACATTCCATCCAAACACAAAAGAATATACTTTATTCTCAGCGCCACATAGAACCTTCTCTAAAATTGACCACATACTTGGCAACAAAGCAAACCTCCACAGATACAAATAATTGAAATAACCCCCTGTATCTTTTTTTAACCCCCTGTGTCTTATCAGATCACCATGCTTTAAAGTTAGAATTCAAAAGCAATACAAAATGCAGAAAACCTACAAAGTTGTGGAAATTGAATAACACCCAATTGTACCACCCTGGGTTGAGGAAGAAATAAAAAATTAAATTAAAGACTTCCTAGAATTTAATGAGAATGTAGATACAACATACCCAAACTTATGAGACACTCTGAAAGAAGTACTAAGAGGAAAGTTCACAGCACTAAGTGCCCACAATAAGAAACTGGAGAATAATCACCCTAGAGAATTGACAGAAAAACTGAAAGCTTTAGAGCAAAATGAAGCAAACTCAACACAGAGGAGTATATGCCAATAAAGAATCAAACTCAGGGCTGAAATCATTAAAGTAGAAACTAGGAAAACATTACAAAGAATCAATGAAACAAAAGAGTTGGTTCTTTGAGATCAACAAGATAGACAAACCTCTATCCAAACTAACCAAAAGGCAGAGAGAGAGCATTCTATTTAACAAAGTCAGAAACAAAAGGGGGGATATAACAACAGACACTGAGGAAATCCAGAGAATCATCAGGCCATACTTTGAAAACCTGTACTCCACAAAATTTGAAAATCTAAAGGAAATGGACAATTTTCTGGATAGATATCACTTACCAAAATTAAACCAAAAACAGATAAGCAGTATAAATAGACCTATAACCCCTAATGAAATAGATGCAGTTATTAAAAGCCTCCCAACCAAAAAAAGCCCAGGGCCAGATGGCTTTACTGCAGAATTCTACCAGAAATTCATACAAGAGCTAATAATACCAGTACTCCTCAAATTGTCCTACACAATAGAGCAGAAGGGTCATTGCCAAACTCTTTTTATGAGGCTATAATCACTTTGATACCCAAGCCACACAAAGACACAACTAAAAAAGAGAACTATAGACCAATATCCCTCATGAACATCTGTCGTGGCCTGGCTTGTCTCAGCTCCCAAGCCACAGAAACCATGAGGTTCGGCCTGAGTAGGGGAGCATGGACTTGGAAACTCCTAGCAACCCAACACGATAAAGAACAAACACAGGCATCTTGTCATCTTTAGAGAGCTCTCAGTTGCATGTTGTAAAACTAGAGTCTCTTGTTTATTCAGCATTTTCTTGGCTATTTTCTAACCATGCTTCCATGGCCACTAGGCCATTTCTCTCGTCCTGACCCCTCTCTGCTCCATAGTTCTTAACTTCTGTTCTCACTTGTTACTCACACACCTCACCTCTTGCCCAGGTGCGGTCCTATTCAAATGCTTAGTCCTGTAGAGATGCAAACTAGGAGGCATTCTACACTGAGGCTGTGCTATACAATAGTAGACTTGCTTGAATTAGCAATACAATAGTGGGCAGGAGCTCTAGGGTGCTCTGTTTACTGAAACTGGAGGCTGGACCTTAAGACATTACATAATGGAACTATTTTGGTCCCCAACAAACATGGATGCAAAAATACTCAACAAAATATTGGCGAATAGAATCCAATATCACATCAGAAGAATAATCCACTATGATCAAGTAGGCTTCAACCCAGGATGGTTTAAAATAGGAAAATCAATCAATGATATCCACCATATAAACAAACTGAAAAAGAAAAACCACATGATCATCTCACTAGATGCTGAAAAGCCTTTGACAGAATCCAAAATACCTTCATGATAAAGATCTTGGAGAGAACAGGAATAACAGGAACATATCTAAACAGGATAAAAGCAATATACAACAAACCAACAGCCAACATAAAACTAAATGGAGAGAAACTAAAGCGATTTCTCTAAAATCAGGAACAAGTCAAGGCTGTCCATTTTCTCCATATCTCTTCAATATTGTACTTGAAGTTCTAGCTAGAGCAATAAGACAAGAAAAGGAGATCAAAGGGACACAAATTGGAAAGGAAGAAGTCAAACTTTCAATGTGTGCAGATAATATGACAGTCTACAAAAGTGACCCAAAAAATTCTAGCAGGGAACTCCTACAGCTGATAAACACCTTTAGCAAAGTAGCAGGATACAAAATTAACTAAAAAAAATCAGTAGCCCTACTATATACAGATGATAAATGCAATGAGAAAAAAAATCACAGAAACATCACCCTTCACAATATCCACAAGCAATTTAAAATATCTTGGGGTAACACTAACTAAAAAAGTGAAAAACCTGTAAAGTAAGAACTTTGAGTCTTTAAAGAAAGAATTAATGAAGATACCAGAAAATGGAAAGATCTCCCATGCTCTTGGATAGATAGAATCAACATAGCAAAAATGGCAATCTTGCCAAAAGTAATCTACAGATTCAATGCAATTCCCACCAAAATCCCAACAAAGTTCTTGACAGACCTTGAAAGAACAATACTCAACTTTATATGAAAAAACAAAAGACCCATGATAGCCAAAACAACTATGTTCAATAAAGGATCTTCTGGAGGCATCACCATCCTTGACTTCAAGCTCTATTATAGAGCCATAGTTCTGAAAACGGCTTGGTGTTGGCTCAAAAACAAACAGATAGAGCAATGGAATCAATTTGAAAACACTGATATTAACCCACACATGTATGAATACCTGATTTTTTCAAAGAAGCTAAATCTATACAATGGAAAAAAGAAAGCATCTTCAACAATTGGTACAGGCACAACTGGATACAGACACACAGACAATTACAGAGTAATCCATATCTGTCACCATGCAAAAATTCAAGTCCAAATGGATCAAAGATCTCAACATAAACCCAGCCACACTGAATCTTCTAGAAGAGAAAGTGGGAGATCCCCTTGAACCAATTGGTACAGAAGACGGCTTCCTGAACATTAGCAGTAGCACAGACATTGAGATCTGCAATTAATAAATGGGACCTCCTGAAACTGAGAAGCTTCTGTAAGGCAAAGGACACAGTCGGTAAGACAAAATGACAGCCCACAGAATGGGAAAAGATCTTCACCAACCCCACATCTGACAGAGGGCTGATTTTCAAAATATGCAATAAACTCAAGAATCTAGCCACCAAAACACCAAACAATGAAATTAAAAAGTGCGGTGCAGAACTAAATAGAGAATTCTCAACAGAGGAATCTGAAATGGCTGACAGACACTTAAGAAAGTGTTCAAAATCTTTGGCCATCAGACAAATGCAACTCACACCGGTCAGAATGCCTAAAATCAAAAACACCAATGATAATCTATGCTGGAGAGGATATGGAGAAAAAGGAACACTCCTACATTGCTGGTGGGAATGAAAACTTGTAAGACCACTTTGGAAGTCATTATGGTGGTTGCTCAGAAAAATGGGAATCAGTCTAACTCAAGATCCAGCAATTCCTCTCTTGAGCATATGCCCAAAGAATGCACGCTCATGCAACAAGGACATATGTTCAACCATGTTCATAGCAGCATTGTTTTGTAATAGCCAGAACCTGGAAGCAACCTAGATGCCCCTCAACTGAAGAATGGTTAGAGAATTTGTGGTACATTTATACAATGGAGTACTACTCAGCAGAAAAAAAAGCAATGGAATCTTGAAATTCGCAGGCAAATGGATGGAACTAGGAGAACCCTCACTAGAGTGAGGTAATCCAGTCAAAAAAAGACAAACATGGTATGTACTCACTCATATATGAATTTTAGACATAGAGCAAAGGATTACCAGCCTATAATCCTCTTCACCAAAGAAACTAGGAACAAGAACTCTTAAGAGAAAAATGCATAGACCCAGGAGAATGGGAAGTGGCAGGATTGCCTGAGCTAATTGGGAGAATGAGGGTAAGGGAGAGGGAGCTGGCAGAATGAGAGGACAAGAATAGGAGGGAAGAATAGGATATGGAGGAAGAATGGGGGAAGAATAGAGTAGAACAGGATGAGAGATACCATATCAGAGGGAGCCATTATAGGTCGGAGGAGAGATCTGGCACTAGGGAAATTTCCAGAGATTAACAAAGATGACACGAACTGACAACCTAGGCAATGGTGGAGAGGCTACCCTAAATGCCCTTCCCCTATAATGAGACTGATGACTACTTTATATGCCATCTTAGAGCCCTCATCCAGTGGCTGATGTAAGCAGAGGCAGACACTCACAGCTATACACTAAACTGCACTCTGGAATCCAGTTGCAGAGAGGGAGGAATGAAGATCAAATTGGTCGGGACCAGGATGGTGAAACCCACAAAAACAGCTGGCCTGAACAAGGGGGAGCACAATGACCCCAGACTGCTGTCTGGGAGGCCAGCACAGGACTGATCCAGACCCCTGAACATGGGTGTCCATGAGGAGGCCTTGGCACTCTATGGGGCCCCTGATGTAAGAAGGCCCATCCCATGTGAAGGGATGCTCTCTTGGCCTGGGCACATGGGGGAGGGCCTAGGCCCAGCTCTGGATGATGTGGTGGACTTTGGGGAGCCCCCATTGAGGGCACTACCCTGCTTGGGGAGAGTGGGATGGGGTGGAGGACAGGTAGGGAGTTGGAGGGGGGAGTTTGGGGGAGAGGAGGGAGAGGGAGAAGGGACTGACATGTGAAACAAGCTTGTTCCCAATTTGAACTAATGAAAATATTTTTATTAAAAAAATAATGACAGCTACTGGCAAAAAAAAGGAAGAGATCTACAGACCAATATCACTCATGAACATTGATGCAAAAATACTCAATAAAATACTGGCAAATCAAATATAAGGACATATCAGAAAAATAATCTACCATGATCAAGTAGGCTTCATCCTGGGGAAGCAGGGATGTTTCAACACATGAATATCAATGTAATCTATAATATTAACAAGCTGAAAAAGAAAAACCACATCATCTCCTTAGATGCCAGAAAAGCCTTTGACAAAATCCAACACCCCTTCATGATAAAGGTATTCGAGAGAACCTGGATAACAGGAACATACCAAACATAATAAAAGCAATAAACAGTAAAGCAACAACCAACATCAAACTAAATGAATAGGAACTCAATGTTATTCTTTTTCAATCAGGAACAAGACAAGGCTGTCCATACCTCTTCAATCTTGTCCTTGAAGTTCTAGCTAGAGCAGTAAGACAACAAAGTAGTCAAAAGGATACAAATTGGAAAGGAAGAAGTCAAACTTTCACTATTTGCAGATGATATGATAGTTTACATAAGTGGTCCAGAAAAACTCTGCCAGGGAACAATTACAGCTTGTAAACATCTTCAGTGAAGTAGTAGTATATAAGATTAACTCAAAAAATTAGTGGCATTACTATATACAGATGATAAATGGGCTGAGAAAGAAATCAGAGAAACATCATCCTTTACAATTGCCACAAATAACATAAAATACCTTGGGATAACTCTAACCAAACAAGTGAAATACCTGTATAACAAGAACTTTGAGTCTTTAAGGAAAAATATAAAGCAGATACCAAAAAAAATTTAAACATCTCCCATGCTTTTGGATAGGTAGGATCAATGCAGTAAAAAGCAATCTAAAGCTAAAAGCAATCTAAAGATTCAATGCAATCCTCATCAGAATCCCTGTACAATTCTCCACAGACCTTGAAAGAACAATACTCAACCTTATATGAAAAAACAAAAGACCCATGATAGCCAAAACAACCCTGTACAATAAAGGAACTTCTGGAGGCATCACCATCCCTGACTTCAAGCTCTATTATAGAGTCATAGTTCTGAAAACAAGTTGATATTGGCACAAAAATAGACAGGTAGACCATTGGAATCGAATTGAAAACACTGATATTAACCCACACATGTATGAACACCTGATTTTTGATGAAGAAGCTAAATCTATACAATGGAAAAAAGCAAGCATCTTCAACAAATGGTGCTGGTACAACTGGATTCAAACATGCCAACGATTGTAGGTAGATCCATATCTGCCACCATTCACAAAACTTAAGTCCAAGTGGATCAAAGAACTCAACATAAATCCAGCCACACTGAACCTCTTAGAAGAGAAAGTAGGAGGTACTGTCGATGAAAATGTTACAGGAGACTGTTTCCTTAGCATAACACCAGTAGCACAGACACTGAGACCGACAATTAATAAATGGGACCTCCTGAAACTGAAAAGCTTTTATAAGGCAAAGGGCACAGTCAACAAGACAAAACTGCAGCCCACAGAATGGGAAAAGATATTCACCAACCCCACATCTGACAGAGGGCTGATTTCCAAAGTATACAAAGAACTCAAGAAACTAGTCACCAACTCACCAAATAATCCAATTAAAAAGTGGGGTACAGAACTAAGTAGAGAATTCTCAATAGAAGAATCTAAAATGGCTGAAAGACACTTAAGAAAATGCTCAACATCCTTAGCCATTATGGGATTGGAAATCAAAATGACTCTGAGATACCATATTGCACTTGTCAGTATGGCTAAAATCAAAAACACCAGTGACAGTTTATGGTGGAGAGGATGTGGAGAATGGGGAACACTCCTCCACTGCTGGTCAGGGTGCTAACTCATACAGCCACTTTGGAAATCAGTATAGTGGTTCCTCAGGAAAATGGGAATTGGTCTACCACAAGATCCAGAAATTCCACTTTTAGGCATATACCCAAAATATGTACATTCATACAACAAGGACTCATGTTCAGCTGTGTTCATAGCAGCATTATTTGTAATAGCCAGCACCTGGAAGCAACCTAGATGCCTCTCAACTGAAGAGTGGATAAAGAAATTTACATTGGTACATGGTACATTTACACAATGGAGTACTACTCAGCAGAAAAAACAATGGAATCTTGAAATTCTCAGGCAAATAGATGGAACTAGAAGAAACCTTGAAGGCACGGAGTTTGTATGTCCTTCCTATGCTGTTTATTTTTCTTGGACACATTAATATATTCTGTTATAAGCATGTATCACCCAGGTTTTCATGCATGCTAAGCAAGCAGTATGCCAACTAAGCTATATCCATATTCTGTATCATAACATGAAAAATGTTTCATATTTATAGCATAGTGGCCTATATTTTTACTACAGGAGAATTTCATATTATAAAAATATATTTAAAATATGCAAAATTGGACGATATTCTCACAATATAACGTTTTGAAACTGAAGAAACAGAAAGTGTGAATAATCCTATTCCAATTGTATTAACTATTATGTTGCTACAATGAAATGCCTCAGGCTGGGTATTTATGAAGAACATGTATTTATTGAGCTCACAGTTATGAAGGCTAAAGCATCAGTACCTCTACTGAAGAACTTGTAAGGAAGGCCTCACTCTGGGGAGCAGATGATTGTGTAGAAGAAGAAATCACAGTGTTAGATAGAAGTCAGAAAGATAGGATGATATCCCTTTTTGTCACAGCTCTTTCTCAGGCACTATCTCAAGGTAGGTGCCACATAGAAGTACCCAATGATCTTCTGCTAGGTTTCAGTTCTACCACCTCTACACACAGCCATACTAGGACTCACCCTTGCATTTTGCTTATAAATTATACAGCTCTCATGAATTCTCTTGCAAGGTTTGGTGGAGACTGCTCATTCCTTAGAATTGACTGTGCCTTATAGACAGTGGGTGGCTCCTTACTGCTAATGTGGTATGGAAAGTGGTTTCTCTGCAAATGTCCTTTTGAATGACAGTTTTCTTAAGAGTTTTGTTAGATGAGGTAAAGTTAATGAAAGCATTCACATTGTCAGGGCACTCTTCCCTGAGCATCTGCTCCAATTGCTCTTGTCGTGATCATGTCGTACTTCCAAATGTGTGTCCAGTATTCTGTATTTGAAAGATTTTGAGATTGGTTTTCTTGAGAGCTTTTGTTATACACATCTATCTGTGTTCTTCAAACACATAATCTATAAATTCTATATTTAAGCCAAGAGTACATTTTAGTTTTGGTTGGGCATCTCATTTATGCTGAAGTTCCTTTGGCTCAGATCATGAAGGAGTATACAGACAATGTTTTGAGCTGTTTGGCACACTAGTTTTTTGTTTTCTCTGTGGACATGCATCTTTTGGATGTTTTTTGCATTTTCCAAAGAATACATACTATGTTCAGATATGGTAGAACATTCCCAAAGAAGGGAAGCTCACAGTAGTTCAGACCACAGCCTTAGGAACAACACTGATAGAATGGCAATCCTGGCCCAGTTTCTTTACAGCAGTTTAAGCTTGTGTAACTTACCTAATCAAATCATGAAGATAATGCCTACTTTAGAGTATTGTTGGGAAAATAGATTGTTAACAAACAAACTGGTTAATTGTACAAAACATTGACTGCCTTATCAAGCCAATGAACCCTGGTTCTGGAAGAAAGGTAACAGTCTTAATGTTACATAAGTCTTTGTGGCAGAGGAACATGCTGAGAGGACTAAGTGTATCCTGTATCCTAGATGGAATCCTGGGGTAGGAATAAAGTGAAGGACTCCAATGAAGAGTTAACCTTAGTACCGACATACTGAAACTGAAGAAATTTGATGTCTGTGCTCAAATGTCCCATATGTGTAACAATTTTACGCTCCTCTCTTTTTTCTCTTTTTATTTCTTCTTGTTTCCTCTCCTTCATCTCTCCTCCCTAACCTCTTCTCTTTCCTTCTTTCTTACTGTTTACTTATCTGTCATGAGCTCATCTATTGAAAAGTTTAGAAGGCCAGCCTCTAAAATTTTCACTCAGATTTCAAAGCAAGGAGCCACAATAAGCACAGGAGCTAAAAATCTGTGGGAAAAAATAATCTACTTAAAAAAGAAGTTTCTATACATGTCTCTTTACAATTCTCCATCCTGCATCAAATGTTTCCAGGAGACACACACACACACACACACACACATATATATGTGTGTTGGATATATATATATCCAACCAACAATTTCCAGCCCTAGTGGTACCCAGGACTGGAATTCTTTTGCACCATGAAAGGCACATAAGAATCTTTATGGAGGGGAATTCCTGATAGTCAACTCTAAGGTAGGAGTGTCAAATGAAGGTCCCATGAACTGCTTAAGGGAGAAGAAGGTTACTGAGAGATTAAATCATCAGAGAATTCTAGAAAGGCATTCTAGTGTGCTACACTACATTTTTAGGTGGTTAGAATCATAAATGGAATGGTTACCTTTGTGGTTATCTTCTCAGAGGACACACAAACAGTAAATTTCTGAGCCAAGTTCTTAGGTTAATAAACTGTGAAAAGAGGTAAATGCAAGAAGTTTGAGAATCTTTTTCTGTGGAATTAGTTTAGGTTATTGATTCTCAGTCTGCCAGGGAGGTAAAAGCAGGGGATGGTTATTTTTTTCTATCCACTCAGGCAACGAAGAATCAACAATCTTGGGCGGGTAGTAATTCTATATCCATATGTATCTGGGAATGTTGTAGATGGAATGCTTTTGCCTGGGCCCTAAATATTGACCAATTAATTGCCTGTCAATAAGTATTATTGCAAGAAGGCAGATCTCTGCAATTACATAGGAGAGGGGAATGATGACTTGATAGGGGGAAGTAGGTCTCATACCTAAGACATATAATCAGCAAACTAAGACCTGGTAATGGAAAGAAGGTTTCACACATAGCTAAGGAGTATAATCAGTAAACTCCAAATGCATGGGAGGAATTGTGCCCAGAAAATGATCAGATAGTGCTAAATTGTGGGAAGTAATGCCAAGTTTCTTACAGAAAGGTATAATCTACAGCAAGAAAAGAGCTAATTCATTCACAAGATTATATTCTAATATACCTTGAATGTTGGTTTAATCCCCCAGAATTTGTTATCCTTATGGGTGATCTTGCTGTGTGTGTGTTAAATATACATATTTACATATATGTGTGTATAGTACATACACAAATCTATCTATCCATCCATCTATTTCTATCTCTATATATACGGCTAAATTTGGATTACAAATGATCCTCTTTCCTCCATTTCATGAGTGGTGGGTTCTTTCAGACTTGGCTCCATACATATAACTTGCATGGTTATTGAAACACACTGCAGAGAGATCTGAAACTTATTCCTTTCCCTATGAAGTTTTGGCAATTTTTGGTTGAATGGATAATAATTGACAGAATAACAGCAACAAAGAACATACCTGAGACATGCACATTCAGTGTGAGATCCAACAAGGAGCAAGGTGCTGAATCCCACATGAGCTAAACACATGGATGGGGCTTGGGCTTCTAGGGCAAGGGAGGTGTTGGCAGGGAATGGGCAGAGGCAACAAGGACATTTGTAAGTGCACATGAAGGCTTCAGGGAGCCTGTGTCTGTGTCTACCTGGGCCAGGTGTTAGATTCCTGTCTCTCTTTCCTGTGAGTGGACCTTCCTAGTCAGGGAGAGTCAGGGAGAGGAGCTCTTTGACACCACAAGTTATTAAATAATTTCACTTCATCAGAGATGTAAATTTCTCTTCCAGAAAGGCAATTCTTCCTTTTTAATCCTATCAGTAGAGGTGTGTGGTTCCTCTGAATAGCCAATGTGAAATATGTGAAGAAAGGTGTTTGAGGGAGTCATATGAAGGTATCATGTATCCTATAAACAGAGAATTGGGTAAATCACAACATCATATTTTCTTTATTTGTAGACCAAGTCTCACATAGTAGCCCAGGCAGGTATCAAACTCACAAAGAAGCTCAAGTCAACCTTCCACTTACTGTAATCCTCCTTCCTCAGCCTCCCTCAAGTGCTGGTGTTATAGACATGTACTTTGAAATCTGGAATGTGTTCATGTTTATAATGTATTTCTGGTGGTTTAAATGAAAATGGCCCCATATTCTTCTGTGTTTAAATTCTTTGGTCCCAGGTAGTACACTGTTTGGGAAGATTTGAAAATATGGCCTTGTTGATGAAGGTGTGTCATTGGGGTGAGCTTTGAGATTACAAAACCTCAAGCCAGGCCCAGTGTCCTTTCTCTTTGTCTCAATCTGTGTCTCTGTCTCTCTCTCTCTTTCACCTCCAGATCAATGTGAACTCTCAGGTGCTACTCCAGTGCCATGCCTGCCTGCCTGCCTGCCTGCTACCATTTGCCAATCATGATGAAATGAATCCTCTGAAACTGTAAGCAAACCTCCATTTAAATGCTTTCTTTACAAGTTGCCTTTGTCATGATTTTTCACTGCAGCAATAGAACAGTAAATATACTTTTTGATTGGGTGGGATCATTTTCAGGTGATTGAACCTCAATCTACTATCACAGTAATTCACCCCACCTGGGCATCAAATTTTGCCAACCCTTTTCTATCCCCTTATCACACACTCACAGTGAATACTAGCATAGTAAGAACTGTGAAATGACCTGTACTGGGGAACCTTGCTTAGCACTGCTGTGTTCAGCATTTCAGAAACTTGTTTGGCCCTTAAGTACAGCAGCCACATATTGCACATGCACGAGAAAAATTGTTCATTATGTAGACAAATCCAGGGGGCCCATGTGATTTAATAATATGATTTTGAAGTTGTTTACCTTTTGCCCACCAGTAAATCAGGTAAGCCACACAAGAGGGGGTGCTCTTGCACAGATATTGTCTATTGGAAAGGAAAAAAAAAGAAATACTAGCGAACTTTGAATAATGTTAAGATGCCTTCCTTCAACACTGGTGATTATAACTTATTGTGAAAGTATTGATAGCACAGTACATTTTACTTTGCTTTTGTATGCTTTTCCTCTTTTCACTACCTAATAGTATTTTTCAAGCAATAACCATTATCTCTTGAAGAAAATAAAGGATGTACTAAAACTAAAGAACAATGGTCTTATTTCTGAGATATATTATTTGATCTAGATGTTGACTTGAAATTCATAGCTCCTCAACCATGAAGTTTAGTATACTGTGAACAATATTTACCCCTCCACCAACATGGGACAGACAGTGATATTAGTGTCGGGTTCAAAATAGTTTCACATACATCAACTGTCATTTAGTTCCTGTACTTGTTTCCTTGAAAACTAACAATAATATTTAGAATGCTATAGTTACTTTGAGTCAGCAAGCCAAGGATACAAACCTGAAGCTATACTAGGTATACTGGGTCAATCTCAGTAGGAGCTCTATGGATACTGTTGTAACCAATCCCAAGGGAACTCCTTCCTTGTTGATCAGAAGCCTCTTTGGAGTCACCACAACAGATGGAAAATGGTTTTGGATGTGGAAGGATCAAAATCTTAGTTTTAATAGGAAATGTTCATATGCATCTCAGACTGGATCCACAGTAGTGACATTCTTATCTTCTCCCTAGAGAGCTGGGATTAGATGTCTGCACCACTACATGTAAGCCACAGGGTGTAGATTTGTTATGACTCAATTGCAATGGTTCATATTGCCGTAGTGCTCAGAGGTACAGGAGAAAAGAAACAGCTGTCTAAGCAGTGGTTGCCGAAAAGGAAACCTGGCTTAGCTTTCATCTGAATGCTTTTATATGCTATGTATATACATAGAGAATGGAAATGGCATCTTCCCTGTGCTTTCTTCTCTTCTCCAATCATGTAAAAACTCATTTTTTCTATGTGGTAACATGTTTACTTTTGTGCATCAATGAATATATATATATATATATATATATATATATATATATATATGTGTGTGTGTGTGTGTGTGTGTGTGTGTGTGTGTGTGATATTAATAAGTGATATTAATTTGTTTCTCTGTTGCTGGGATGATACACTGACCAAATGCACCTGGAGAACCAGAGTTTTTATTTGGCTTACAGGTGATATTCCATCATCCACTAAGAGCGGCCGAGGAACCTGAAGGCAGAAGCTGAGCTAGAGACTGTGGAGGACTACTGCATGTTGTCTTGCTCCCTGAGTGCAACACCATTTGGACGTGGAACATCACTTGCTCAGCTCGTATTCTCTCCTTTTGAAAATTTAATTTAGTTTCAATTAACACAGAGTTACATCCTTCATCTTCTCTTCCCTACAACTGTTCCAAGTCACTCACATGCTACCTAAGGCTATGTCTGGGTTCTTGGTCTTACTACAACTGGGGTCTCTGTTGATGTCCAAGAACTATGTTGTCACTAAGGCCATGTGGATGCCTGGGATTTGGGCTATGACCTGTGGTCATTTTGGTGTCAGACTGCCATGCCGCTGTTGGGACCGAGTTGATTTGAGTGGCCTGTGCTGCTACTGGAGGACCTTATGACATCCATGCTCGAGCTGCTCCCAAGGGGTCATAATTGGGTCTATTGACCTGCAGCAGCCAGGGGCTGAGTTGATATCTGTGGCTCCTGTGTCTACCAAAGTCACTGGGGATTCCTGGGATTATGTGCAGCCACCAGGGGCCCAGTTCACCAAAAACTCTAAATATCTGGCCTCCTTTAGAAAGAGGTGGTTCATCACAGCAAGTTCATCCTATTGGATCATATCTGTTGTTAACTATCCTTTCACCTCCACCTTCTGTCACACAGGAGTTTCAGTGGAATTTTCAGGCTCCTCTCAAAAATATCGGGTATTTTCTGTACCTATGAATACAGGTAGACAAAGCTCATTTCTTCTCTCTCTTTTTTTTTTTTTTGAGAATCTATTCCCAGCATGCTCCTGTACACATCTAGATGAATTAGCACCATAAAAATTCCCTTGGCAAGGAGGTTCACTCCATGGGTCCATCTTTTGACTGACTGTATCCCCCAGACATTAATTTTGTGGAAAAGAAGGTACTAAATGCCTGAACTTTGGGTTATCCTCCTGTTTTACTCCTTTCTATGAGATGATTCATGTAAATTTGATGACTTCAATTTTCACCACTGGGTGTTCTTTGGTGTATACAAGACTCCTCCTGTAATTCACAGGTTGAATGCATAACTTAAGATCTCATCTTATGGCCCTGAGCCTAGTATTCTGATTTTCTCTTTTGCATTTGCAGTGACAGTAGGGCTCTGGTGTGTTCCTCTGCATATCTCTTGGTCCTTTTCCTTGCCTACAGGTATTAGAATGTTGAGATGTTGTAGTTCAGGTTTCCATTGCTGACACTGTCTATGCAGACTGGGCAAAGGGTTCCTCCCAAAATTTCAGGCTGGGTGTTGTGTCTCCTTCTGGCCATTTTCTAGGATTATTTTGATGTTCTTCTATGTATCCAAATGTTTATCTCCTGTACCTCTTTTCCCTTTTGACTCACTAGTTATGTTCTCTGTGACAGTACAGGCAGATTGGCTTATCTGAAATTGAACCTGCCACAGTCTTTGGTCCTCTTATAGGTATCTACAGGGCTTATATGAGGTCCTCAAGTTTCAGAGTCTACATGGTCACCAATTAGAAGTTGCTCCAACATCCTTAGTTACTTCTCCTTGTGATGTTTTTGAACACATCCCCCTGTGTTTCAGTAGGCCAGCTTATAACCATTGACACCACACATAAATGTCACCTTGTTACAGCCTCTTCCTGAGAGTCTTTGACACTCTCTTGCTGCTCTAGCTGTAATCAACATTCTTCCTGGGGTTCCAGGTATGTTTCTTCATACCCAATCTCTGTTTCGTCCTGTTTCTGTTTCAACCCCTTCCAAAGCTTGGCTGTCTCTTGAGACTACACATAGATGGTTTGCTCTTCCTGGAGTTTTCTCTTTTGACATTTTCTTGCAATGTCAGAGCTCTTGATTGCATGCAGCTGGTGAGGTGGGTGTGTAGAGTGACTATTGGAGTGCTCTGCTTTGGTGCTCACTATCTGCTGTGGTGTACCTTTCTGATTTCCAAGTCAATGAGGTAGTCAGGAGGACTTTTTGTTGGTGCTCTTGTGTTGTTTTCCTCTTGATGACTGAAATATTATTTAATCCCCAAGGAGATGTTTCATTCATACTGGACATGTTGGTACCAGGTCAGCAACAATTGGGTAAAGAGCTCAGAGTTCCTCTTTATCTGTGGAGTTTTCACTTTTCATTCGGTGAATCTGTCAACTTTACCTTGCCTGTAAAGTGGCAAAAGACCAAACACAGTATGGAACACAGCATGGAATTCATACACTGCATTTTCTTTTGGGGAGAAGTGGGACTCCAGGGCCTCAGCAGATCCTAAAATTGTGAAATCACACTGAACTTTGGAGCCAGTTTCCTGAGGACACCAGATATTGGCGTTCCAGAAAGGAAATGGGGCCATTCTGCAGTATGCCTCAGCTATTGCCCTGCCTACAACCATCCAGGTTTCATAGCTGGTTTTGATGCAATTTCATGGTTCATGATAACATTTTATGCTGAGTTGGTGCGGTACATCATTATCCAGGTCTTGGGTCTTAAAGCTTTTTTCCGCTCCTGTAGTTCCTGTTGGTCTGGGCCTGCCCCAAAGACTGAAAAAACCCAAAGTCAATCAGAACTCAAGTAGCAGAAGTAGTGCTTTGTCTTCAAGAAGGGAGAAAATATTGGCAAGAGCACTGGATACACCTTATTTTATTCTTCTGAAGTATAATCTATGAATGAGGTAGTATTCTTGTAAGGATTTATACACATGTCCCTTCCCCTCTGCTGAACAGAGGATTTTACAAAGAGATACATTTCTTCTTTCTCCCTTTCATCTTGTGGTTGTCTTTTCTTGAAAATTGATCTTTTTCTTGTGGTCTTAAAAATTGCTGATATAACAAAATATTTTACTGCCTCAGATGCTCCTTTAGTTAATGGGTCCCAAGATAAACAGTTTAACTGCCAAGTTGTGCTTTGATGTGAAATGCTTGCTTGCTAGGATGACTGTCTCCTCTGCTGAACATCTGTTACAAAGTCCCTCTTTTCCCATACCCAGAAAGAATATGAGATAATATGGTTCACCAAAATTATTTCTTTGAGCTTTGAGGATTTTTCTATTTCTTAAATAATCTGTTTTTACTTTATGTGCATTAGTGTTTAGTCTGCATGTATATCTGTGTGAGTTTGGAGGATATCATGGAACTGTAGTTGCAGACAGATGCAAGGAATTGAACCTGGGTCCAATGGAAGACCAGACAGTGATGTTCACTGCTGAGTCATTTCTCCAGCTCAATTTTCACTTTTATATACTCCTTTCAGCAAGAACACTCTGAGTCTTACCTAGCAAATTCTCTCTGTTTTGGTCCTAGCCAGTCTCATTTTAATAAAAGGCCTCTAATTTATAAAAAATCAAAATTTGAGTCACACTGGTGAATTTCTGAATGACCCCAGACCTATAACATTTGGAGGCCCCAGTGAGATCTGGACAGTCACACAGTAGTTGCCAGTTTTTTTCTGACTGGCCTTTCTTCTCTGGGGACTCTCGGCCTAGGGGCTGATGAATTGGAAAGGCCTATTTTGGGGGACTGGTGGGCAAGTACCAAGTGCCTAAACTTCTTAGAGGAGTGAGTATTCAGGTCTTGAGGGCTTACAGCCTGGGAACAAAACATAGATCAAAGAAGCCCAGTACTTGTGGATGCCACATGTGAATACCTAGCCTGGAGCCCCAGAAATGTGAGAGGCCAAGTGTTTGCAGGACACAACAGTAAGTTTTCAAATGCAAAATTTGTAATAGGAGGCATCTGAAAGCCTGTGGAGTTGTAGGTAATGATCCTGTCTGTGCTAGAATGCAGTCCTCATACTGGTAGGAAAGCTGGAAGCAGCATTATTGCTGGACTCATAGGGACCCAGAAACTTCTGGGGACTCATGGCTGGGTCTAGGTGATCAGTTTTGGGAGAGGTAATGGCCTCCATTTGTAGTACCTTGTCTGTCATTTCTGTGTTACTCTGCTTTTCTTTGTGTTACTTATTATTTTTGACAAAAACCAGAAATGATGTGTCAAATGTTTTCACTCAGGAGACACCTATAACCCTAGTGAATCCTCACTTTACAGAGTTCTAGATAAATACTCAAGAGTCTAGAAACAAGTCTCTGTTAGAAAACCAGCTGCCTTTTGTTCCTTTGACTGGCCTTCTTTCCATGTGTCTATCCAGCTGCAGGGTTGTTCAGTCATTCTCTTATTTACAGGTCACAAAATGTAGATTTTAGTTAAGGGCAGTTGGTTGAACTGCACTACATTCTGACCTGAATGTTCATGGTGGAGGATTTCCCCATCCATGATCAGGAAGTAGCAACCAAATTTCTCGGAAGACATACATGAAATCAAAGGGTAGGACAAATCTGTCCCACAGTCTTGTCAGTCTTGCCAGAAGAGGAAATGCTGCCACCCTATGCATGGGAATATTGGCCACATAGAAACCAACCAATTGAGACACTCCCTGGCCTTCTCACTTTCCCCAGTCACTTGTGAAGTCACCCTATTCCCCCAGAGCACTGATAGGGTGGCAAGATTTACCTCCAGAGTCAATGCTGAGTCTTGTACAGCCAAGGAGCAGATTCTCCTATCATCCCAAGTCTCCTGGTCATTGACTTCTGACTATAGGCTTCAGTGTCTCTCCAATTTTCGGTCAAAAACCTCATCCCCACTCAAACTCACATTTGTAACAGATTTTCCCAGGTCTACCCCCTTGAGAGGCATGATCCATTGTCCCAGGTATGTTGCAGCAGCATGTTTCCCTTGCTTGCTCCCAACATGCTTCTCCAACCTGGATCCCTTGATCCAGCCACTGTCCTCTTGAGAGAAGCTCTGTCAGGAGGGACAATCCAGAGGGACAGGGGTGATATGAGAGATATCAACAGTCATTTTTGATACATGTTCCTTTCTCTATTAGTGATCTACATAATTGGAAATCTTCAAAACCTCCTGTTCCCAGTGAAATCCCCAAAGCTTGTATTCTCTATAAGAAATGATATTTTATAAATGCAAGTCAATATGGCCATACTGTCTGCAACTACTTCAAAACCTCTTCACAACCAAGGAGAGGAAAATAATTCAACAGCAAGCCTAGAAAGTGGTCATTGAAAATGACAGGAAATCAACAACTGACCCTGTGGCTATCAAATAAGTTTTCCTTGTCAAACAGCTGGGTTGGGACCTGAGTTCTGGTGAAGGTAAGGAGTCTCTCAACCACTTTCACCAGACTCTGTTAGGGGGGTCTCTGGGCAGCACCCAGATAGCTAAAAATTTTATCTAAGCTAAGCCAGATAACTCAGGGTTCAGATGAGTCCCATTTACCTTTCTGGAGTGCAGACTTACACCCCAAATGACTGGGAGGTCACAGGAAACCAGAGGGCTATTAATATGGTTTTATTTACCAGTCAGTGCCAGATAGAAATTAGGAAGCAAATTTAGAAAATAAAAGGGTTTCAAGAAAAAGTGTTGTCAACGTTAGTTAAAATTGTTTCCTGGGTATGTAATTAAAAAAATACTCCAGAGGACAGACAGACTAGGAAACTAGCTATGATTTTGTTGGCCACCTGCCAACTACAAGGATATGGGCTTTGAGGATCTGCAAGGGAAAGGCAAATAATGATAGTAGCAGACATGTAAAATAGAGAAAACTTTTGTGGAAAAAGCAATGTGCACAGGGTGAGGAGATAGGCCATTGGAAAGACAAATGTCCAACATGTAGCTAATGTACACCCTGCTTGGAAATGTTCTATTGGAAAAATGAATTCCTGAATTGAGAACATAGGTCTGCATCTGTGTTCCAGGTAGGGACAGACTAATGTGGTATGTGCTGTGCCATCCATGGCTCACAGGATTAGTCTGAGAGAGTGTATGACTGCTCCCATTAATTTTCTGGATGGCATGAGAACCACTTGCTCAGTCCTAGAACAGACAGGCAAGCCCGTAAGTATGGGCCTTGGGGAACTTGCTTATTTTTTTATTTAAATTCTTTAATTGCTACTCATATTTACATATCCATCCCCTCATTCCCTCACCCTTCCATCCTCCTATATTCCCCCCAAACCCACAACCCATCAACTTGCTGATTTTATACAAACCATTTATGATCCTTAGAGGTAACTTGGCTATGCTTGAAAAACACCTCATAGAAGGGGAAATACTCTGAATGGAGGTAGTCCAGGGTTTCTGTTCTCATCATCTGGTTGCTCTTGGTTAGATCTGTACTTTTCCATGTTGCAGGCCCTCTAGTCCTACTGTTCCTTCTGATTACTGTTGGCTCTGCACATTTAATATCATAACTAGGTATATAAATTCATGCTTAGTAGCCAATGAGCTGAGGGTTATTTGATTCCAATAGGAACATGTACCCACTGTAGAGTCAAAGATTTCACAAAATATCAGAGCAAAACTTTGATTTGACTTTGTATCAAACTACATCATAATAAATTCATCGTAACATAATATATTGTAAATATAAATGCATTTGATCCATCTAATCTCATGGGCCTTATCTCTACACATGGCCAGCCTAAAATAACAGAAGGACACTTTCATTAGACCAGAGTGGGGCAAAACATCTAACACTATAACAGGGCCCCAGACCTTAGCACAACTGACTCCATGATGGAAATACCATTCAGGCCATACTACTCAGTATATGTACACTATTCACCACATGCTACATCAAAGCAAAAAGACCTTATTCATCATGTCCATATTTTTGGGAAAGTCTCTAAATGTACTAACTTGCTATTTGTGCTCTGTAGTTCCACAATTGACTAACTGTTTTTGTACCTGAAATATGTCAACCCAGGATATGGTTTTTATGCTTAAAAGCTCACCCTGAGAAAGACTGGGGCCTACACTGGGATCCTGAATACTCAATGTGGTTGCCAACCAAGTTATCAATTCTTCCTATACGCTTGAACTTGTGTCTGAGAAGTTTTCTCTGGTGGATAGCTCACAGCAATACAGAGACTATATTAGAATTAATTTTTTATTTTAAATTATCATTGTGTGTGTATATGCATACATATGCATCACAACATGTGTTTGTGGATTCAAGGGGACTACTTTTATTTATTTGGTTTTTCATGACAGGGTTTCTTTGTGTAGCCTTGGCCATGTTGGAACTCATTTTGGAGACCAGGCTGGCCTAGAACTCACAGAGAACCACATGCCTCTGTCTCCTCAGTGCTGGTGTTCAAGGCATATGCCACCACCACCCAACAAGAGGACAACTTTTTTGAGCCAAGTCTACCATCCACTATGGTCATTACGGTAGAACTCAGGTTCACAGTTTTTACCCTAGTAATCCTGTTCCCCTCATGACATTTCTCTAATAAGATGTAGAATGGTTCATTCACTGAATAGCATACTGAACATGAAAAATAAAACAAGAATTATAAAGAAACAGGGGCGGGATAAGACACTCCTGTATGATAGGCATGGCTGAACTTATAATTCTTGCTTTCCACTTTCACTGTCTTTAACAGTCTTGTACCATTTGTGTGAAAGGTATTTCTGCCCAGATACTTCCCTTATATCTAACCAATGAGGCTAGAGAGATGGTTCAGTGGTTACAAGCACTTGCTGCTCTTTCTGAAGACCGAGGTTCAATTCTCAGAACACACCTTATGGCTCACAAATCCCAAGATAACTCATTCCTTCTTCTGGCTTCTATGGGCAGCAGGAATGCATGTGGTGCACAGACATGCATACAGGCAAACACCCATACACATAAAAGAAAACATTAAAGATATGTTAGAGCAGACATCAGTCCCTGCCCATTTCATTATTACTTCAGTTATTTTAGAGACAAGAACAAAACACAAAACATCAAAGTTCAAGCATAGAGGCTGAAGCTAAAGACTGTCCCTAAAGGTCCAAAGTCTAAAAATCACAATCAATATAAACTGCCATTTCTCCCACAGTTTCTCTCTTATAAGACAGTTTCACTGTGTAGCTTCCTTGCTATTAGTGGTTATCAAGTTGACTACATCTGGAACAGACTAAACCCAAGGTTAAGGGTACACGTGAAAGTGATTATTCTAGATTGGATGGCTTGAGCTATGAAGACTTCCATAAAACTAGGCCACCCATCCTTATGGCAGCCTGTACAAAGAGCAGCAAAGAAAGAAGCTTTTGCCCTTTGCCTGCTTCCTGTCACTGTCACTGTCAAGTTCATACCTTCACTGCTACTAGAGCTTACTTCAGGTTTGCCAAATATACTGAAGAGTGGCTAAAATATTCAGCCTTGCAATCCAACAACTAATAGAATTTTGGACTTTATTGGGAGAGAACCATTGTTGGATAAATCAGACCACGGCCAGTAAGCCACTCTGATCAATCCCTTTAATACTTGTATGTATCTCTTAATTCTATTGGCTCTGTTTCTTAGAGAACCAAGATTAACACAGAAGCCTAGGCTGTCCTCTATCCAGGGCAATCCCTAACATCATGCCTCCCAGGTAGGATATTAAAAGTGTGACCAACTGGCACCACCACTTTCTTATTAGTTTACCACAGGGGCTGTATTTTCCCTTTATGACCACTGTACTTCTATTTCCAAAGCATAGTAAACAAGTCTATTATATGCTCTCTAAGTTCTTTTAGGATGAAAATGAGATTTCTCAGAATATGATAAAAGAAGTAAGCCTTGTAAGCCATTCCTTCCACACTGCCACTAAACACTAGTGAAAAACCATGGGATAAGTGACACAAAGTGCAATCCAATGTAAACCATGAGCCTTAATCTGTATTAGTGCTACCAGTGGCCAGGACTCTGTGTTAAGGTTCTTCAAAAATGAAATAAACGCCCATAGAGATTGCAAAGTAACAGAGACACTTTCCTCAAATCCAAGGGACAGTATTGAGCAGAGGAAAATATACTATCAAGAGTGACATGGGTCTATAGGAATGAGGGTTCTCATGTGCTCCATTTATTGTTTGTGTTTCCTTTTATGGGCATGGGAGGAAGAGCTCATGTTCTATTTAGTAACTTCACACTTTATTCCCTAGGCACATACTATATAGCAAATGAGGACTTAGTTTACAGACTTTTTCTCTAGAAAAGATGTGAAAGGAAGGCAGCTTCTACTAATTTTCTACAAAAATGAGAGAACCAATTCTCTCTTCTGCTTCCTAAATTTAGGGCAGAAGTTATCCTCCTTTGCTAAGACATCCTTTTGTCCCTGGGTACTCACTACTCCACCTCTCATTCTGACCATTGAATTGCAGCTGACATTTCCGGTCTGGAATAACGGTCCCTGTTTTCCTTTGTGTGCTCAGACTGTTGTTGAAAAGTAGGTGATGGGATTTAATAATTTCACAATTGTGGTCCCATGGAATATTCATATATGAACCACACTGTGCAGAATTCACATGGTAAGCTGTGGTAGAAGTCTAAGAACAGAAAACCATTGCCCTACTGAGAGACTCACAGGTGGAGGAGATATGGTACAGATATGAGATGAAGGAAGGAAGATCTGTTTAAACTGTGAAGTGTAAAAAGTGAAACAGATCATGCTGATCACATGCCTGAAACTCTGCTTTCAATCAAATGAGGTTTAAAATCCTTGTTATTTTACCTTTAAATACTTTTCTTTAATATCATATTCAAAGTTTTGGAAGGAGAACAGTGCTCAGACATCCAGTTAAACATTTTTAGAATAACTATTTCCTTTCTTTTTGTCTGCTGCATTCCCCTGATACAGTCCCTTCCTTTTCTTTCTGTCCTTTCCTCTTGTCTAGCATCAAGTCTACTGATCCACCAATGCAACATATCATGTGAAGTCCCTTTCATCCTGTGCTCCTGTCTGCCTTGGAAAGGGCATCATAATGCTGGAGAAAGAGTTCTTTAGAGCTTGTCTTTCCCACTTTCTTTTGTCCGAAGGGCAAAGAAACTATGTTTATATGCTTCATTTCATTAAGCTTCTGTTACTCTGACCTAAGTGACTTTAAAAAGACTTACATTACTGGGTTGACCACCATCCTACCAAATTGTTGGATAAACACACTGGACTAATTCAACCTGAGAGTGAGTTTGCTCTAAATCTGGCGAGGGGCCAAGACAACTGTCATCTGGCTAATCCAAAGATGGTCTTAAACACTTCAGTTGGGTTATAATGACAATGGGGTGATGTGGATGGTGTTTCTGTCCCACCTGATCCCACAGCTGTTTAGCCCCAAATAAACACACTGAGGCTTATATTGTTTAGAAACTGTTAGGCCAATGGCTTAGGCTTCTTACTGGCTAGCTCTCTCTTAATTATTAACCCATTTCTACTAATGTATGTATTGCCTTGTGGCTGTGGTTTCCCATAGTCCAGCATTTTACTCCTTCGGCAGCATGTTACATGGCGTCTTACTGCCAGCTTTTCCCTCTGCCTTCCTCAGCCCCAAATTCCCCTCATCTCATAACCCCACCTGGACTTACTGCCTGACTACTGGACAATCATTGTTTTATTCATCAACCAATAAGAGAAACATATATACAGAAGAAAATTCCCTGTATCCTCCTTTTTTATGTCTAAATAAAAAGGAGGCTTTCAACTTTTACATAGTAAAATTATATATAACAAAACAGTTATCAAGTAAGAACTATAGTTAACCATATTTAGTCCACTAACATTTGGCAAAACTTAAAGAAAATATTCTGTCAACATCCTATCTTTGTGAGTCTAAAGTTTTCTATGTAAGTTATCTTTTATCATAATTAAAGAAAACCATAACCACAACTATCTGTCTTCAACTCTATCTAAGACCCAGAAGGATAATATATAAACTCTAGAATTGAAACAGACATCTCGCTGCCATCCATCTTCAGTCTGTAGGCCATAGTGTGTCTGGCAGACTTCTCAGTGAAGCAGGAAATTTTAAACTTTCTGCCTGTATTGGCAGTTTGTCATTTTTCTCTGTGTCCTGCAGAATGTCTGGCTTCCTGTTCCATGAAGCAGGAACCCTGCAGAACTGTCTCATCTTGTTTTGGCAAGTTCAGCAGTCATTCCTCTGTGGGTCCTGCATATCCAGTTTATACAGCATACAGTCAAACAGTCCAGACGAGAGCATTTTCTTGCCCAAATGGCCAGTCCTGTCATGTTGAAGGCAAACTCCATAACAAGTTTCTTCCATGTCCATCTTCTTCTGTGATGTTTGGGTGTTGCCAACAGCAGTTGTGTCTCATTGTCATGAAAAACACTAATAAACCATTTTAAATGCCATATTCTGTAGGTCTTTGAAAGGTTTTGTAGACTACCTATCCATTTGAAATACATTTCTGTATATCCAGAAAACTGTAATTTTGACTATTATAGATTACTATCTATAATCTGTATATAATTATACATTTTAATGAGCTGTATAAACACCATACCTAAACAATAGTAAAAATACACCTATAACAAAATTGACCTTAAATTTGTATCAATAAACCAAAATCTATACCAATGCAAAATATTCATTTCTACATTATATTCACCCCTTTTCCTTTAGAAAGAGATTGACTGTGATCATTTACCATTTATAACCAACCCCATGTAAATGAAAAAAAACATTTATAAACTATATTTGGAAATTTGGGCATCATTCTCTCCAAAGTGCTTCCTACTGTTTGGGGGTGCTGTCAGAACCAAGGGGATCCTGAGAAAGCCCAGAAACCTGGCCAAATACTGGCTTAGTAGTCTGAGAAGATGCATTGTCTCAGCTGTTTTGGATTTTGGACCACCTGGGCCACTGCTTCAGTGGGTCTTGCTTGATCAACCCTTATTAGTCTGGAAGAAATCCACAGCTTTTCAAATTTGGTGGAAACAAAAGCAGAACTTCTTTTCCAAAATAACCTGTCCTTAGACTTAAATTTTGAAGTCAAGGCATTTCCAAAATATATAAATTGTATTAATCCAGCAACACTTCTAATCAAATGTCTGTTAGCAGCTATTGCTCCTTTTTCAGCAATCAAACAATTCAAAGACAACACAGTAACATACAATATCGAGTATTCCATCTTTACTTTCTTTTATTTGTTTATTTATTTATTGTTTTTTTTTGAGACAGGGTTTCTCTGAGTATTTTTGGCTGCCCTTGAACTCTCTCTGTACTTCAAGCTGGCCTTGAAATCACAGAGATCTGCTTGCCTCTGTCTCCCAAGTGCTGGGATAAAAGGTGTGTGCCACCACACCCAACTTCTCTATTTTTAAGGACTTTCTCTATTCTTTTTCTTTTCTTTCAAAAGCCCAAGTATATTTTTAAACACATTGTAAAACATTTACAGGTTTTTCTTCATCTAAATCTGTTTTTACTGTATATTTCTTTCTTTTCTGACCACATGAGTCCTTAATCTGCATGGCTAACATTAAAGCAGTCGCTGGCCCCACTCTATTCCTTGGCTTTCTGAGAGTCTAGGTTTCATGGTGGAGTTTCTAAGTTCATGTTGTACTCAAGTCTTGAAGACGCTCAGAGACCACCAAGGAGACAGACTTAGCAAACTGTAAGTGCAAGGCTTTATTATTTTACCTTACCAATAGGGACCTCTTCCAGTCAACTGAGGTAGCAGCTGTCTGGAGGAAGTCAAGTTCCTTGTCTATTGACAGAATTTAAGGGAAAAAAATCACAGAATTACATCAGTAGGCATGGGTCAGGTCCTGATTGGTTGACATTTAGGGAACAATTAGAGGAATTTCCCAGAGTCAGGGCAATTGGTTTATTAGTATTTTTGATTGTGATTGGTTGGCTACAGATGGGAGCATTGGTGGTTTCTGTGGCTTTGTCAGTTACTTGAAGATAGCCTGTTCTCACTGGTTGGTGCTGGGAGGGAGCATTCTGCAGTTTCTATGGCTTTGTCTGTCTCTTGAAGGTGGTTTGTTGCTAAACACAATATCCAGGTGATTACTAAGTCTAAGAGGAAGGTTGTCTTGGAGTTTTGTTCACAACACAAGAACTAGAGGCTAGGGGAATGGATTTGTTTTGAAGGCTTTTTCACAACCTTTACATTCATATAGTTTCTCTCTAGTATGAATACTAAGAGTTGAATGGGAATGTAAGGCTTTGCCACATTCATACAATTCTCCCCAGTGTGATTTATTAGAAGTAAAACCTTTGAGTTTAGTTTACCTCTTTAAATGCCACCACCAAGAAGCATGATGCTGCTGACTGCTCATAAACACTGTTTAATTGTTTGGTAGTGGGGCCTCTTAGAGCCATGAGGTTTTTGCTGCTAATGCCAAGTCAGAAAGCTTCTCTTAAAGGAGAGGAAGCCTCTGCTTTCCTCTCGCAAACAGAGTCCACCTGAGAAAATACTGCTACCAAGAAGCCATGCTTGCCTCTGTTCTTTTGTGTTTAGAATTCCTTTTTATGCTTTTGTAGGTTTTATGTGGAAATTCATGTTCCACATATGGATCCCATTTTATAGATGTTGTTTCTGTCCCACAGCTGTTTAGCCCCAAATGAAAACATGAGGCTTATATTAATTAGAAACTGTTTGGTCAATGGCTTAGACTTGTTACTGGCTATCTCTCTGTCTCTCTTAATTATTAACCCATTTTTATTAAACTATGCATTGCCACGAGGCTGCAGGTTACCCTTAATCCATCATGTTACTCCTTTGGCAGCTACATGGTGTCTCCCTGCAGCCTTCTCCTTCTGCCTTAGCTCCCTGGAATCCTCCTCATCTCATAGCCCCACCTATATACTACCTGCCTGGCTACTGGACAATGAGTGTTTTATTTATCTACCAATAGCGAAACATATACACAGACGGACTACCCCCATCAGATGGGCTCTTAGTTCATAATGCTGGACTACATGATACTATAATTCCTATGTTCAGAAATAATCAATCATCAGGAATGATATGTGGTTTAGCATCATAACTACCCAATATACATTGCTGATTTGAATTGCATTACAGAAACTGGGCTTGGTGAACAACATTTCTCATCCTTACCGATGGGAGGCTTAGGCAGGAGGATTGCTACAAATCCTCTGTAGGCAACACAGGAAGCAACTGACCAGTCAGAGTTACATAGCTACACCCTATCTTACACCAAATAACAACAAAACAATAACAAGAACAAATACCAACTCCTTGGCCCAAGGCAGTCAATAGTCTGTGTTCAGTAAAAGATATGAAATGGCATAGAGAAAAGACAGAAAATCCCATAAAACAACCACATTGTATCTGTTCTCAACCAACACATGAAGTTCCTAGATGAAGACAATTACAATAGTGAAGCAGGCTCTGACATCTAAATCAGCAGTGTCTGTTCTGTAAGTTCAGACCTTAACCTTCTGTATGAGCATAGTCATAATGACTCTGACTACAGAAAGTGATTACTGGCATTTAATACATTGCAGACTCAGTGCTAAGTGCTTTGGAGACACAATACATTTAATCCTAATAATAAATCTATAAGAATTATTGTTTGAGTCTTTTTTATTGTGAAAACTTTTTTAGTAATTTATTTTTTACATTCCAATCCCAATTCCTCCTCCCTCCTCTCCTCCTGCTACCCTCACTCCTCCGTCATTCCATTTGCTCCATGGAGAGGGTAAGGCCTCCCATAGGAAGTCTACTAAGTCTGTCCCATCATCCAGTTGAGGCAGAACCAAGTCACCCCTCCACCCCCACACCCCTGTGTCTAGGCCATGCAAGGTATATCTCCATATAGAATGGGTTTCAATAGGTTAGTTTATACATTAGTGTTAGATCTTGGACCCACTACCAGTGGCCTAATATATTGTCCCAGTCACACCATTGTCACCTATATTAAGGGAGTTTACTTGTCATATGCAGGTTCCCCATTTATCAGACTCAAGTCAGTGATCTCTCACTAGCTCAGGTCAGCTGATTCTCTGTATTGTTTCCCCATCATGGTCTTGACTCCTTTGTCTATATTATCACTCCTCCCTCACTTTGATTGTACTACAGGAGATTGGCCCATTGGTTAGTTGTGGATTTCTGCATCTGTTTCTATCTGTTTCTGGAAGAGGGTTCAGGCTTCTCTGTGGTTATGGATTATAGGCTGGGTATCCTTTGCTTTATGTCTGGTATCTACTTATGAGTGAGTACATACTATATTTGTCTTTATGGTTTTGGGTTACCTCACTTAGGATGTTTTTTTTCTAGTTCTGTCCATCTGCCTGCAAATTTTAGGATGTCATTGTTGTTTGAGTCTTACAAGTTGAAGATGAAAAACTTACCAAAAGAACAATTAATTTCACAGAGACACATTAAATGAATAAAGTCTTGACAACATCTCCACTGTCACTGGAGTCACCAAATTCATAAGTATAATCTTTTAATATTCTTTACTTGTGAGCAAACATTCACAGGAAGACATCCATCTGGAGAATTTCTTCCCACACAATAGTTGGACCTTAATGTTTCTTCGTTCCTCAAAATAGCTTTTATGCCAGCCTTCCTGACATGACATCCCAGGAGCTTTTATAAATTCAGAATCTCAGGTTTCCATCCAAACACATCAACAAGACCTTAGAACAAGATCTCCAGGCAGCTCATATGCACAACAGTGTGTAGAAGCGCCATCACCAGTTTGAATTAGTATGTGTGATTGTAAACACATTCTAAAGAAGTGGTTCTCAACCTCCTAATGCTGTGAACCATTCATATAATTCCTCATTTTGTGGTGCCCCAACCATAAAATTATTTCATTGCTATTTCAAAATTATAATTTTCCTTTTGTCATGAATGGTAATGTAATACCTGTTATATAGGATATCAGGTATGTGATACCCTCCTGAAGGGTTCCTTCATCCCCCCTCCCAAGTATCAAGGCTGATAGATTGAGGAATGATCATCTAAAATGATTCTGATGTTGGTGATCAATAGTATGGCTACACATCTTAAAATGTCCCAGAAATTATTCCAAATTGCAATGCAGTGTAATAAAAGGTAAAAACTGATTGAGAAATCAGGGGTCTTGAATAGTCCAGACAGTATAGTATGGATGTTCAGAGCAGTCTTGTGTCCTGATGCTGATGCTATGGCCCAATCAATGAATATAAACTAGCATACTGGCAGGGTTTTACCTACTTCGTTTTTAATATCCCCTGGAGGGACAAAAACGGACTCTTTCATTTAATGGGACTCTCAGAATAGTCCGCATCAGATATGAAATTCAATGAAGCCAAAAGTATATCCAAAAATGAACCTGACATTCACTATTTTGGAAAGGTGCTTCACAGTCTGGGATGATATATCAGTTGGTTAAATGTCTGGTATAAAAGCATGAGGATCTGAGAATGGATCCCCAGCAAACATGGAAAGTTCTCAGTGTGATCCTGTCTGTCATATCAGTACTAGGAATTCAGTGTCAGGAAATCCCTGGGGCCTGATTAGTCTAACTCAATGGATAGTGCAGAGAGAGACCCTGTGCAAGAGATTGAGGAAGACAGTTAATGTCAGCCTATTTCATTCACACTTAATAGGAACATAAACACACCCCTACCCACAGACCCGGTGGAATTATTTTCCACAGGCTCAAAGTGATAATTCAGTAAGTGAGGCTTTGTGGCTGCCAGGACCCTGGTGGATATTCCTATTTGCTCCACAGGTAAATGATAGGATAGTACATGATTTACTTTTGGAAACTTGGGCAATACAGAAAGGTCACAAATCTCACTGTCAGGCACTTGTCTTATAACATACCTTTGAAGAGTAAAAATATGTAAATTAGATTGCAGTAGACAATAACATAGGGCTAAGAAAACAGCCACTACTTGGGAGCCCATTCCACATAGAGGGATACTCTCTCAGCCTAGAACACAGGGAAGGGTCTAGGCCCTGCTTTAAATCTCATGTGACAGATTTTGAAGATACAACATGGGAATCCTCACCCACCTGGGTAGCAGAACAGGGGTCACTGAGGGGCGGGGGAGGAGAGGACAGAGAGGGAACTGAGATTGACATGTAAAACAAGCTTGTTTCTAATTAAAAGAAAAAAGTCATCTGTGGCATTCCCTTATACTTTCTATGAAAAATCAATGACTTCCAAAAGTGGTGCATTTGAATACAGCACCCAGAAATAAAAGTATGAGACTGACTTAAAAAAAGAGAGAGAGAGAAATCAGTACTTATAAACTGTCAATGACAAGAAATTAATGACTCTGAGTATAAAGCTGTGTAGAGACCACCCTTCTATCCCACATTCAACAAAAGACCCCTTCATAAATGTATTTTGTCACATCAAGTTAATCGTATTTACTTCAAGTTTGTCCTTGAATAAAATGTCATGTCCACATTCAGTCCCATAGTTTTCAGTGGAAACTTCAGCCTCTTTTTCTTCCTGATTTTCTACTGGAAGAAACTCATGCAAGTTACAGAAAGGTTTATGGAACATTCATGCAACTGTGAAAGTCAACAAAAATGATCATCAACATATTTGACTTTGCACCAAGAAGACATGCATAGTATGTATTGCCTTTTACCATAGTAATGTTGCAGGCCCATTGTAGGCAGATGGTTACAGACTCTTGAATTTATAGTACTTAGAAGTTTAATTAATTAGTAATGATTCTCAAAAATGACTACATGTAGCACTAGGGAATACTCAGACAATGATGGTATTGGATATCGAGGTAGAGAGAATTCTCTTTAGGTGTTCCAGTTTCTCCTGACCAAAAGCTTGAATTGACAGGAGACAGATTGTATTAGAAACAGGGAAACTTATGCAGTAAAATTCCTACATGGAGATGTGTGAACCGTTTCCAGCTACACTGACAAAATGTGCCCTGGGTGTCTGCTTTCCAGTTCTCTCAGAAAAACTTATGACTCCATGTGAGCAACATCAGGGACAAGACCTTGTAAAGTGTGTTCAAACAACACTACACTTTATTAAGTAGAACTTCATAAACAAAGATGCATAATGTACAATTAACAGAAAAATTAAATTCAAACTATCTTATGTAAAATAGAGCATTGTTTAATTTGCATCATAAGTAATAGGTACCATTAAATCAATAGTAATAGTGGACATTGGGTTGGAGAATTGTAAATATTAATGATGAAAATATTTAATTTTATCTTAGTGTATACAAAGAAAATATATTTAAAGAAATATAACTTTAAATTGAAAATCTCTTGGAAGAAACACTTCATTGTAACACTCTCAAGGCTGGGACTGATATTGAAGGAGACCTGAGATGTAAATACATATTTGGCATTGTAAGACCTTCCTTAGAATCCAAAGAGTAAACAGATCTCCTTATTTAGGACCATGAAGTGATTTTGAAACATCTGTGTCACTTTCAGAAATGTTCCTAGCTGGGCCGAGTCCAGTGTCACATGGAGAGTGTTCAACAATAAAGGGAAAAAAATAAAGTGCCCCATATTAGGACAACTAGACTGATTGGCTGTAGAGACTGGCACTTGGATTGGCATTCCTTTCAGAAACAAAAACAGTTCAAACAAAAATTTGATAATCAAATATTAAATAGCAAGGAAATTAACAAAAAAACAATTAACAAAAACTTACTAACCAACCAGAAAAATTGTAAAAATTAAACAATTGAAAAAAGAGTTAAATATTAACATCAGTCACAAAATCTTGAAAGTAGCATGCTTATCAGCATGTTAGATTGTGTGGGTTGTGTGTTTCTAACATGTAGTAGGCACATACATCTTATAGATTCTCTCAGATGAGGCTTTTCCTTGCTCCAAGTTAGCAGTACATGGAAGAGTGTTGGGGAATCATCCATTTTTTACAGCCCAGAAACTGTTTCAAGGCTCTTCAAGCCACCATGCCTGAAGTCCCTGGCAGCATCTACAAAAGATGCAGAGCAGCCTCAGCAGCCAGCGGGTGCTGCTGTTACAGTAAGCGCTTATGCAGGATTTCCCACACCATCTTCTTCCTAAACAGAGGCACATGCTGCTGAGAGAAGGTTATGGGTTGGCCTCTCAAAATATAGTCTGCATATTTACAGGTAAACACTCCACAATCGTTCCTATTCAGCTGCAGGGGAATCTCCTCTGCTGACATGCAGTATTGCTTCCATTCTGAGGGGTCCAGATCTATATTCCTCTTCGCTTTGCTCTCTTCTTGAAGGTACCGGAAAATCGATCCCAGGACATCTGGTCTTTTCAGTCCCATGGAATCCCAGTAGACAATGGTCTTCTTTCATAGGTCTATGACCACAAGACTCCAGTGGATATGCAGGTAGACCAGCACAAAGACAATGTCCTTTTCAAAGATATTCACAGCCCAGGTCTACCTTTTCACAGACCTGAGAACCCCACACTTGAGTTTCATATAGAAGAATGTATTAAAGGTGTAAAGTGAGGTATAGCCTGGTGATTTGCTCCTGTGTGAGAGTAGGTTCATATAAAAATTTATGATGTCATCATTGAGCCACTGGCTTTCCTGTAGAGTCTGCATGTCTCCTCGGGTAATGTTCAGTTTAAATGCAGCACTGCTTAAGATGTCCTCTTGTCGCCCTGGACTGAATACATTCATGATTTCCTGCTCCGTGTCAGGTGTGACATCAGGGCCATGGTCTTGGCTGCTGCCCTTCTCTTGCTCCTCAAAAGGTTCCTCCTCGGCCTCAGGTGCTAATATGTTCTTGTGGAAGATGCCACAGGTGTCACTATTTTTGGAGTTTGGGGCCTCCCAGAATGTCAGGCTGGGGGTGGTGTCTTGTTCTCTGGTTTTCAAAATTCAATCCAACTGTCTTTTGTGATTCAAAATGTGTCTGTGGTGAATAGCTCTTTTCAGTTGTGACTGGTGAATGGTGTCTTCTGACAGGATGTCTGGATTGATTTGGCTGGAACTGAGTTGTTTCACAGCCATGAATATGTTCTTCCATGCAGCCTTTGATGTTCTTCAGGTTGTCAGCAGGTCTTGTGTGAGTGCTGGGAGGGTCAGAGTGGACAGGATCGCAGGGTTGAAGATGGTCAGACAACCTTCTGCACTTTTCATTGTGCTTTTTCTCAACTCTGTCCTGTATGTTGGAGTAAGTGCGCTTGCGACTCTTGTCAGCACCCACATATTTCACCTCAATGACATCCTCTTCTTCAGGATCTCTGACCTTGTCTTGGTTTTTTGGGTGCAATGGAACCTCTTCCATGGGGTTCGTTCCCTGACAATTTCCAGGTTCTTGATGAGCAGGCTCTTTTTCACAGTGTTCTTGTTTCACTCTCTTGGGAGACTCGTGTGGCTCTTCAGACTTCTCATTTGTTCCTCCTTCCTCCTGGCTCTTTCTTTTTTGAAATTTTACTGTATTTTTGGGACTCATGGTGCCAAGCTGTTGGTTAATTTGCCAATTTGAGGAAGGGCTAGGCCTACCTTTGTGCAGGAGGAGCCTGTCTGCTTGGCAAATGCCTTTAAATTTCCACGTTGAAGTGCAGGCTAGCCTGACTCTTGTTGAATCCTGTTGGGATATTGTTACATTGATATCTGATAGATCAGTTACTCCACTAGGAGTCATCTTATCCTCTCGAGACATTTTGGTTAAAGTTCGGAAATTGCAGTGTAAAGTGCTAGATATCCTCTTCAGCAGTGGAGGTTCACTATTGGTGTTGGAGACAGGAGGAAAGTGACAACAGATGGATCTGACAGGGTGGAAGTGCACATTTAACTCATTGAGTCTGTCAATTAATTCTTTTCTCCTAGGAGGTAGTTCAATAGTAGTTCCACTGTAGACAGTTCAGTGGTGGAAATGCAAAAGTCTTGTCTTGTGGGGAAAGTGGGACTCCAGAGTGCAATAGACCTCTATGTACCCCCAAATTGAGGTAATCACTATTAGCTTTGTAGCCAGTAGCTCCACAGCATACGCCCTTGGCAGCACAGTCAACAAATTGGAGACGAGACTGTTTGCCTTTCTGTTGCTCTGGCTATGAGTCTGATGTTCGATAGTTGGTTGTGATGCGGTTTGATGCTTCATGACCACATTATATAGTGAGTGTAGCCCCCACCCACTGTCTTCCAGATAAACAGTCCTTTTTGGTGGCTTTCTTTTGAGAAAGGGATTCTCTGTAACAAACCTTGGTATCCTAGAACTCACTTTGTAGACAAGGCTGGCCAGGACCTCACAGAGATTTGGCTACTTCTGCATCCTGAGTGCAGGAAGTACTGTGTATGCCACCATTGCCGGCCAGTTTAAGGGTCTTAATGCTTGTTTCCATCCTTTAAGTTCCTTTTGGACTGTGCCTGTTTAAAAGTTGGAAGCAAACACATAGTCTGTTAAAACTCAAGGGGGAAGAAGTGTAACTCTGTCTTCAGATTGGGAGAGACTATTGGGAAGAACAATAGATTTACTACACTTCATTTTTCTCTAATGTTAAGTCTAGGATTAACCCTTGGAACCATTTAGACACATCTCCTTTCTTCTCTTCTGGACAGAGGATTGGGCTCAATTCACCTATACATTCATAGATCTTTGGTTTATTTTGCAAAAGTAAGACTCAGGCAGTGTCTGTTCATCTAGGCAGAATCTAAGAGCCAATGCAGAGTCACTTTACTCCCTCCTCCTAGCCATGAGGTTACAGGTACTGGATCAAGGTGAATCTGGGTTAGTTACATCCTGAGTAATTGTCAACCCCTCACAAAAATCAGTGAAAGCAACGGGAGAATTTTGATTTGTTGATCCACCGAGATGTGTCAGTTGTTTGTTGTCTCCTCATTAGCTCATCCCATGATTGTGCTGCCTCTTAGGGAAGAATCTGCTTTGTGTTACTGTTTTTAGTTATAGAAAACAAAATATAAGTATTATTTCCTGACTTGGAGTCTAATGCTTCTAACATTTGTGGATGAAATTTACCCAAAAAGGAGATTTTCACTATACTGGTGTATTTCCTCTCAATATTTCTAGTGAGTACAAATAAAGTTATAAGTGTGAGACCTGGTGGACACCAATTACCAACAATGTATACATTAACAACATTAATGGGGTAACCCTGTAGGCTGTGTTGAGAAAAACACAAAGTATTTCTCTAACAATACTGCTAATGTCACTAATCATGGATCTATCCCCAAGAAAACACTGGGAAGAATTCAATTGAAGGCCATTATTTAAAAAATAAAGCAGATGTGGTTGTACCTGTAATGTAGCACTGAGAATACCAAGGCAGGAGGATAGTTTTCAGTATAGTCTCATAGACGAACCAGAGGAAAGGTAGAAAGGATAAGGAAAGCTTAAGTGGCACAGAGACATTAAAAGTTTTAGGAACAATGCATTTTTTTTAAATAAGTATTTATTTAAATTAAAAACAAACATAGTTTACATACCAATCCCAGTCTCCTCTCCTTCCTGTTCTCCTGTGCCCCCCACCAACCTCCTGTTTCACCCCCATTCCATGCCCTAGGGAAGGTGAGGCCTACCATGAGCAATCATCAATCTGTCACATCACTTGTGGCAGGACCTAGGCCTTCTCCCATGTATCTAGGGAATGGACTCTTAAAAACCCATCGTGCACTAGGGATAAATACTGGTTCCACTGTTATATGCTCCATAGAGTGCCCAGGACTCCCAACTGACACCCATATTCAGGGGGCCTGGTTCAGTACTATGCTGGTTCCCACCTGTCAGACTGAGATCCATGAACATCTACTTGCTCAGGTCAGTTGTTTCTGTGGATTTACCCAGCATAGACTTGACCCCTTTGCTCATCACTCCTTCCTCTCTACAACTGGATTCCAGTAGTTTGGCCCAGTTCTTGAGTGTGAATATCTGCTTCTACTTCCATCAGTTACTGGATAAAGGCTCAATGATGGCATTTAAAGTAGTCATTTATCTCATAATAGGGAAAGGGTATTTAAGTTAGCCTCTACAGTATTGCTTAGATTCTTAGTTGGAGTCATCCTTGTGTATATCTCTGGAATTTCCCTAGTGGCAGATTTCTCTTTAAACCTATAATGGCTCCCTCCATTAAGTTATCTCTTTTCTTACTCTCCCTCTCTATTCTCCCTCAAACTCGTTCTTCCTGATTGCTCATGTTACCCTCCTCCCTTCCCCCTGCCCTTTCTCCTAACTCCCTTTCCTCCCCCCCCCCATGCTCCCAATTTGCTCAGGAGCTCTTATCCCTTTCCCCTTCTCTGGGGGACCATGTATGTCTCTGTTAGGGTCATCCTTGTTTCCCGATTCACTAGGGTTGTGGGTTTAGGCTGGTAATCCTTTGCTGTATGCTAATACCCACTTATGAATGGGTACATACCATGTTTTTCTTTCTGTTTCTGCGTTACCTCTCTCAGTATGGTTTCTTCTGGTTTCATCCATTTGCCTGAGAATTTCAACACTTCATTGTTTTTTGTTTTTGTTTTGTTTTTTCCCACTGAGTAGTACTCCATTGTGTAAAATGTACCACATTTTCTTTATCCATTCTTTGGTAGAGGAGCATTTAGGATGCTTCCAGGTTCTCTCTATTACAAATAATGCTGCTATGAACATAGTAGAACAAATGTCCTTGTGGTATGAATGTGCATCCTTTGGGTATATGCCTAAGAGTGGAATGGCTGGATCTTGAGGTAGAGTGATTACTCCATACTGATTTCCAAAGTGGTTGTACAAGTTTTCACTCCCAACAGCAATGGAAGAATGGAACAATGCATTTCTAAATAATTCTTTCTTTATTTTGTAATCCAGAGACCAGTGTTTATAAACTAATGAATGTTCCATGGATAAATGCACATTGCAAAAGTGATAATAAGCAATACTTCAAATGTACATAAAATAAATTCTAGAAAGGCAGGAGTTGTACTTCAGTGGTAGTGTGTGTTTCAATGCAAATGTTATGTTCAATCCCTACCATAATTAACTCTCAAGAATGTGTTCAATTTGTTATTGGGGTTTGAATTAGTGATATAATGCCTTCCTTGAATACACAAGACACGGGATTTACACCTTAGTTGTGGAAAAGCAAAGCTACTGAAGAGAATGAACATGCAGTTGTGCACTCACACACTGTCAAATGCCCCCCCCACACACACACATACGTGTGCATGAGGGGACCCAGGCATACCCACAATGAGGGTATTCACTAGAAAAAAGCAGAATTGACCACCCATAAAGAGGAATTTTCAGGAGTCGTTTGGCTGAAAATACTTGGAATTCACATTTGTGTGAAAATGAAAGTAAGTCAATCGAGAAATGAGTAAAATAAACAGCAATTACCCAGATGAAAAAGAGCACTGGCCCCAAATCATCTCAGTGAGTGACAGGTCCATATACTGCCTGTCCTGCTATTATTCAGGAATGTAGAAGCAAAGAGAATGTGAGTCAAGCTTGACAGCTTTTCCTCAGTCATCGCATCCATCTTCATCCTGTCAGTAAACATCAGAACAATACTCATCCGTCAGCTCTTAATTGATATGAGGGGTTCAAGTTTCAAACAGGCAGATTTGGAAGGGCGGAAAGAGGAGATTCTGAGACAGATGTTTGCTCTCACTGGGCAATAAAGGGCCTTCTGTCTAGTTGGATCCTTGCTCAACAGCAAAGTTTATGAGTTGAGTTGCAATTTGCCTTCCTGTCAAAGCCAGTGAACCATCTTCTTAGACTTCATCTTAATAGATTTCTCCTGTGACGAATATGAAATGACCTCCTTCATCTCTTTTGATTGATTTTAGTTTGAAGTCTAATTTGTTAGATATTAGAATTGCTACACCAGCTTGTTTCTTGGGCCCATTTGATTGGAAAATCTTTTCCCAACCCTTTACTCTGAGGTAACAACTGTCTTTGAATTTGAGGTGTGTTTCTTGTGTGCAGCAGAAGGAGGGATTCTGTCTTCATATCTATTCTGTTAGCCTGTGTCTTTTTACAGGCGAGTTAAGACCATTACTATTGAGGGCTGTTAATGACCATTGACTGTTGATTCTTGTTTGTTTTGGATTTGTTGGTGGCGGTGGTATTGTGTGTAGATTTCCACCCCTTGTTTCTTTTGGCTTTATTCCCTATGTTTTTTGTGACTGTAGTTAACTTCCTTGAGTATTTTCTGTAGGGATGGATTAATAGATATGTATTGTTTAAATATGGCTTGGTCATGGAGTATCTTATTTTCTCCATCTATAGTGATTGAAAGCTTTGCTGCGTATAGTAGTCTGGGCTGGCATCCATAGTTTCTTACTGTTGGTAGAATATCTATCCAGGACCTTCTGGCTTTCAGGGTTTCCATGGAGAAATCAAGTGTAATTCTGATAGGTTTGCCTTTATATGTTACTTGACCTTTTTCCTTAGCTGCTCTTAATATTCTTTCTTTATTCTGTATGTTTGGTGTTTTGATTATTACAGGACAAGGAGACTTTTGTGGTCCATTCTATTTGGTGTTCTATAAGCTTCTTGTACTTTCATTGGCATGTCTTTCTTTAGGATGGGAAAGACTCTTCTATAATTTTGTTGAATATGTTTTCTTCACCTTTAAGGTGGGTTTCTTCACCTTCTTGTATACCCACTATTCTTCGGTTTGGTCTTTTCACAGTGTCCCTTATTTCCTGGATATTTTGTGGTAGGAATTTGTTGGAGTTAAGATTTTCTTTGGTCGATGAATCTATTTCCCCTAGTGTATCTTCAATGCTTGAGATTCTCTCTTTCATCTCTTGTATTCTGTTGCTTATGCTTGCATCTGTAGTCCCTGATCTTCTACCCAGCTTTTCTTTTTTCAGCATTCCCTCAGTTTGTGTTTTTTCTTATTGTTTCTGTTTCAGTTTTCAGGTCTTGAACTGTTTCCTTCATTTGTTTGATTGTTTTGTTCTTGACTTTCTGTAAGAGATTTGCTGATTTCTTGTATCTTTGGTTTGTTTTTTCTTCCATTTCTTTAAGGGATTTTCTCATATCCTCTTTGAGGGCCTCTATCATTTTCATGAAGTTGTTTTTAAGGTCCTTCACTTCTACTTCATCTGCATTGATATGTTCAGGTCTTGCTGGTCTAGAGTCCCTAGACTGTGGTGGTATCATATTGGTTTTTCTGTTGTTCAATGTTGTCTGTTTTTGTTTTTATATTGTTTTCTTCCCATCCCTTCTACCAGTGGGTGCAGATGGAGTCTCTTCCTCTCCTGGTGGGTATGGGACCAAGGTTCTCATCCTATGGGCAGAGAAATGGACTAGGATACTGGCTGTCAGTCTCATGGTGGTCTGGGCCCCTCCAGGATGGGATCTGCAGCACACAGTCCCAGGACTCAGGTGGCTCCAAGCAGAGCACCAGAAGGCAGGCAGGAAACAGGCCCAAGCTCCTCTTCTGGCTTCTATGGGCAGCAGGAATTCATGAGGTGCACAGACATGCATACAGGCAAACACCCATACACATAAAAGACAACATTAAAGATATGTTAAATTAGACAACAGTCCCTACCCATTTCATTATTACTTCAGTTATTTTAGAGACAAGAACAAAACATAAAACATCAAAATTCAAGCAAAGGTGCTGCAGCTAAAGACTGTCCCTAAAGGTCCAAAGTCTGAAAACCACAGTCACCACAAACTACCATTTCTTCCACAGTTTCTGTCTTATGAGACAATTTCACTGTATAGCTTCTATAGCTATTATTGGTTGCCAAATTGACTACATCTGGAATGGACTAAACCAAAGATATGGGTACACCTGAGAGTGAATTTTCAAGATTATGTGGCTTGAGGTGTGAAGACCTCCCCAAACCTCGGCCACTCCTTCTGGTTGCAGCCTATAAAGGGCAGGAAAGGGGAAAGCTATTTCTCTTTGCCTGCTTAGTCTCAGTCACACTGGCAGGTTCATTCATTCACTAGTATTAGACCTTACTTCTTCTGGATTCCATAATATACTGAAGAGCAGCAAAGATGCTCGGTCTTGTAAACCACACAACTCTTAGATTCTTGGACTTTATTAGAGACAAACATTGTTGGAATAGTCATACCACAGCCTGTAAGACACTCTAATCAATCCCTTGTATACTTGTATGTGTCTATTCATTCTTACAGCTCTGTGTTTTTAGAGAACTGTGAATCACACAGTAACCTAGGTTGGCCTCTAAACCAGGCCATTTCTAACCTCATGACCCCCCCCCCAGGTTATGAGATTACGTGTGTGAGGAACAGGCATCTCCCCCTTCTTATTGTTTTACAACCACACTGAATTATCCCTTTAAGGACCACTGTACATACATTCCCAAAGCACAGTAATCAAGTCTATTATATATTCCCTAAGTTCTTTTATGCTGAAAATGAGATTACTCAGAATATGATAAAAAGGAGGAACTAGACTACTAAACCCATTTTGTTAGACTGCCATCAAATACTTTGAAAACCTGTGGAATAAATGATACAAGGTTGTAAGATTAATGTCTCTTTATTCAAGAAGACACCAAGGCAAGACACAGGCCAGAGCTAGGTTATAGAACCCAGCAAGCGCGGCCAGAACAAAAAAAAGGGCCAGGGTCCCCACTTGCAGCCCCTTAAGAAGCTCCCTTACGTCACCCTGGCTTTCCTTCACCATGCCCTTATGGGCGAGTCCCGGGTCCACCGGTACCTGTCCCAGGACTATTGGGCGGGGCTAGCGTGTCTCCCTACACAAGGTGAAATCCGATGTATACCAAAAACTCAGACAATATTACTGCTACCAGTGCTCAGCAATGTGGGCCCATGTGTTCAGGTTTTCAAAAATGAAACAAAATCACACAGATTGCAAAGTAGCACAGATACTGGACTCAAAGTCAAGGGACAATATAGATACCAAGGACACATGCTATCAAGAGTGACATTGGTGTATGGGAATGAGGGTACTCAAGCACCACAGATATTGTTTGGGTTTCCTTTTATGTAGTTCAGGAAGAAGAGTTCATGCTCTATTTTACCAACCTCACACTTTACACATGGGGCACATAGCTATACAGAAAATGAAGACTTGGGTTATAAACTTTATCTCTAGAAAAGCTGTGAAAAGAAGACAGCCTCTAATAGTCTTCTACCAAAATAGAAGGCAGAAAAGATCAAGGCTGTCCTCTGCTTCCTAAATTAAGGGCAGAAATCATCCTCCTTTGCTAAGACATCCTTTTGTCCCACTTTGCTCTGGGTACTCACTACTCCACCTCTCATTCTGACCATTGAATTGCAGCTGACATTTCTGGTCTGGAATAACTTTCCCTGTTTTCCTTTGAGTGCTCAGACTGATGTTGAAAATTAGGTGATGGGATTTAATAATTTCATTATTATCAGTTCATAGAATATCCATATCAAAACTATATTGTGCAGAAGGCACATGGTAAGCTATACTAGGAGTCTAAGAGCAGAAAAACATTTTCCTAATGAACAGATTCCAATCATACAAGATGAGGTTGAAAGTTCTGGATATTTTAGCTTTAAATACTTTTCTCTCATATTAATGCTCAATCATCCAGTTGAACATTGTAGAATAACTATTCCATTTCTTTTGTCTTTCTCCTTTTCCATGATATGGTCCGTTTCTTTTCTTTCTGTCCTTTCCTCCTGTCTTACATCCAGTCTCCTGCCCCACCAATGCAGAGCTTCATGTGAAGTCCCTTTATGTTTCCATCCTGTGCTCCTGTCTGCCTTGAAGAGGGCATAAGAATGCTGCTGGAAAGACTTCCTTAGAGCTTGTCTTTCCCACCATCTCATTGTCCCAAAGCTAATGAACCTGAGTATTTATATGTTTTTCACCAAGCTTCTGTTACTATGACCTAATTGTCTTTAAAACAGAGACTTATATTTCTGGGCTGACCACCAACCTATTACATGGTTGGATAAGCACACTTGACTAGTTCAACCTTAATAGAGTTGGTTTACTCTAAATCTGGATAGGGGTCAAGACAGCTTTCATCTAACAACTCTAAGGAGGGTCTTGAATATTTTCCTTTGTTTACAACAGACAATGGGTGCTGGACTCATAGTTCATAGGCATGGTCTATGTGATACCATTTCTATCTTCAGAAATAATCAAGCATCAGGAGTGTCATGTGGTTTAGCCTCACAACTACCCAATAAATATTGTTGATTTGAATTCAAGAAGCTGGGCATAGTGAGCAGCATCGTTCATCCTAGTCTTTGGGAGTCTCACCAGGAGAATTGCTGCAAATCCAAGGCCACTCTGGGCCATATAGGAAGCTCCCGAGCAGCCAGGGATGCACAGCAAAACCCTGTCTCACTCAACACAGAGGAAACCATAACAAGAACAAAAACCAACTCCCTAGCACAAGGCGGTCAATAGATTTTCTTCTATAGAATGTATATGAAATGGCATATAGGAAAGACAGAAAAACCTATAAACCAACCACATATCAATCATTTCTCAAGCAACACAGGAAGTTACAAGATAAAGACAAATAGAATAGTGAAGGGGGCTCTGACATCTTCAACCTCATCAGTGACTGTTCTTTAAGTTAAGGCTTTAACCTTCAGTATGAGCATAGTCATAATGACACTGACTACAACAAGTGTTACAGGCATTTAGTATGTAGCAGGCTTGGTGCTAAGTGCTTTGGACACACATTGCAATTAATCCTGATCATAAATCTGAGAATTAGTGTTTGAATGTTACAAATGAAAATGTGAAAATGAAAAATTTACTGAAGGAACAATTAATATCTTGACCACATTAAATGGAAGAAGTCTTGACAACATCTTCACTGTCACCAGAGTAAGAAAAGTCATAAGTAAAATCTTTTAATATCCTTTAGTTGTAAGATAAGAGTCACAGGAAGAGATCCATCTGGAGAATTTCTTCCCATTCAACATTCAGCCCTTAACATTTCTTTGTTCCTCAAAATGGCTTTTATACCAGCCTTCCTGACATGACTTCCATGGGGAATCCTTAGAAATTGAGATTCTCAGGCTTCCATCCAAAGGCCTCAACCATGCATTAGGACAAGATCTCCAGGTGGCTCACATACTCATTAGTGTTTAGAAGTGTCATCTCAGTGTGAAGTAGTGTGTCCAAATTGTAAATAGATTCTAAAGCAGTGGTTTTCAACCTCCTAATGCTGTGACCCATTCATACAGTTCCTGCTGTTGTGATGACCACAACCATAAAATTATGTTGTTGCTACTTCAACTTCATAATTGTAATTTTCCCAGTCATGAATTGTAATGTAAATATCTGCTATGTAAGATACCTGTTATGCGACCCCCTATGAATGGGTCTTTCATTGACCCTCAAGTGTCAAGACTGACAGTTTGAAAACTGACAATCTAAATTGATTCTGTTGTTGGTGATAAATAGTGAGGACATGCATTTGAAAATGTCCTAGGTCTTGATCCCAAAATGCAATCCACTAAAATCAACAGTGAAAACAGCTTGGTAAGTCAGGGGTCTTGGGGAGTCCAGAGAGTTCAGTATTCATGTTCAGAGCAGTCTGTGTCCTGATGATCAGGCGTAATCCATGAATATAACAGCATACTGGCAGGGTTTTACCTTCTTCATGTTTAATAACCCCTGGTGGGGAGAAAAATATCCTTTTACTTAATGGGACTCCCAGAATAGTCCATATCAAATGATTAATTCATTGAAGGCAGAATTATATCCAAAAAATGAATGTGACATTTACTACTTTGTAAAGGTGTTTCAGAGTCTGGGGAGATGGGTCATTTTGTCAAGTGCTTACTAAGAAAGCATAGGGACCCGAGATTGGGTCGCCACCAAATGTGGAAAATTCTCAGTATGATGGTGTGTGTCTGTCCTCTCAGTGCTGGGAAGGTATACACAGGAGAAACTCTGGGGTTATTGGCCAGTCAGGCTAACCCACTGGGTGATCTCCAGGTTAAGAGAAAGACCCTGTGCAAGGAATTAAGGAAGAGAGCTAATGTCAGCCTATTTCCTCCACACATACAGGTGCACACAGTCCCTTCCCCCCTCCACACATGCACCTCACAGACCCAGTGAAATTATTTACCAAAAGCACAAATTAATTCTTCAGTAAGTGAGGCTTTGTGGGTGCCAGGCCCCTGGTAATAATCCTATTTGCTCCTTAGGAGAATGGTCAGATGGTACATGAATTTCTATTTATGGAAACTTGGGCCATCCAGAAAGGGCAGGAATCTCATCCTCATGCACTTGTCTTACAACACAATTCTGTAGAGTGAAAGTATGCTAATTAGTAGGCAATGGACAACAATATAGGGCTAAGAAAACAGCCACCACAAGGTGGAGCAATGTCAGGGAGAATAAATGTGAAAACTGTGGAACATGGGTCAACATTACTTTCTAGTTATAAGTTTCAGCCATTCCGAATAATCAAATTGGAGGATAAATTGGTCTCATAAATTGAGAAAGACAATTACAGAGAGTAAGAAGTTGAGAAACAAGATCCAATGATTTACAACCAGGATTGGAAGTTCTCTTCTTGCTGTATGTGAACCTGATTTCCAGTCAAGAGATGATAGGCACACAGGAAATAGATTATGGGAAAGAGAACTAAATCCAGATACAGGAATATGTGCTCTGGAATTATGTCCTTGTTAGGCCTTAGATACTGAACATTGTGTCTCCAGATTCTCATTTGTAACATTAACACAGTGGGATCCACCTTTTGGGGTTCTTGTGAGAACGTGTGCAAATGTTCACCTTAGAGAATAATGCTCAAAAAATAGTGATACTAAGCCATGAACACTCCACATATTATATTGGCTGTTGATTGGACACTGTAGTACTTAATGATGTCCTTGCTAGAATCCAGAATTATCCAGGAGATAAGGCTTTGAGAATGCCTACAAAGAATTCTCTAGATTAGGTTAATTGGAATGTGTGCCTCTTCCATAGCCTTGGGTCCAGGACTGAGCAATATGGTAAACAAACCTAAACATGAGCATTCATCTCTCCATGACTCTCTACATTAGATAAAATACACCAGTCTCCTGCAGCTATTCCTTCCCTCAGGATGGCCTGCTGTCCACTGGAAGTCAAATAGACCCTTCATATCTTTGCTTACATTTGTCGGGATATCTTATTGTAACAAGAAGAAAAGCTTGTAATACAGATGTCATGGTGAAATAAAAGACTGGTAAGAAATTCTCTCTGATTTCCTAAATGATTTCTATTAAAGGTGATTAAAACTGGTTGTGGTAGAGGAGACAGAAGAATTGCCATGAGATTCAGGACAGCTGGGCCACATAGCAAGACACTCAAAACAAGAACCCTAACACACCAGCTAATTAGAAAAATGTTATATTGATGATAGCATGCACTTGGTGTGTTCAAAGGTTGGCATCTGTCTGTTGGTGCTGATGTAGTAGGCAGGAGCTTCCTAGGGTAAATAGGGTGGTCTCCAATTCCTGTGAAGAAGCAATTATCCTATTATTAACCTCTACATAGCTTGATCTGTTGGCCTGTGATGATTTGAATGAAAATGATCCCCTTAGGCTCTTCCTTTTGAAGGCTTAGTCTTTTTTCATCTTTCTGCCTTGGTTTTTGGTTTTTGTCTCAACATTAAGCTCTCACTTGCTTTTCTAGCCCTATGCCTGCCATGATGTTAGCTATCAGGGTGGTCATGGACTCACCCTCTGAAAAAGCAAGCAAATCTCCAGTTAAATGCATTCTTTTATACATGCCTTGGTCCTGTTCACCTTTCTTGCAATAGAAGAGTACCTTGAGAAAAACCTAAACCAAAGTCCCTTCTGTTTAGTAATTATAAGAATTATCTCAATAAGATCCAGTTCTATTTCAGGGACCTAGGAACCAAAACATTTTGAACATGTTTCTGTTTTTTTTTTTTTTTTTCTTGGACGGGGGTTGATACTAAAGACGCAGTGGGATTAGAACTCAATACTGATCCCTCTGTCTGGGCCTCAGTTCTAGGAACAGAAAACTTATTCATTCTCTTCTGCTACATTGCTTTTCTCAAGTTCAAATATGTAATAAACATCTCCATGGGTTGTCAGGTTCTCTGGCAGGTAGGGCTGGGGAAGGGCCAGTCCAGTCAGTCCTTCCTTGGGGCTGAACAGGGTGGTGAGTGTCTGCATTTTGGAACCCCTCCTAGTTGTGAGAGAAAACCACACTGAGTTGGGAGACTTGTTGAAGAAGAGTCTCATTTCATTGCATCAGGCAGGTACTTACATAGGATTGAGGAAGTGGGTGGGGACCTCAGGATGGGGTGAGGTATAAGGGCCAATAGTATTTCATCACATTACCAGTAGCTAGGCAGAGGCAGTTTTGCTGAGCCACTCCCACACAGAAGTGATAGGCCAAAGACTGGTCCACTAGGCCTCGAGTCCAGGGCTTTTTAGGCCCGACGTCTCCCCCTTTTGTTTTTTGTAATGATGACAGAAGCATGGTCCCTGTCTTAGGTTGTCTCCCACATGGAGATCTTACCATCATTGAGTATGTGTATCTGGCTCGTCAAGAATCCATTACATGACCTGTCTTAGGTTGTCCCAGCCTATCTGAGATCTTACCCATCATTGGTCAGATGGAGGGCAGGGGAGGGATGCTCATAAAAGGATAGCCAATCATAGGAGGAGTTAACTCCTGAGTAGTGCGCCTGTGATAATGTACTTTGACCTGATGAAGTTTTACTGCCTCTAACCATTGGTGGGTGAATTGTATGATCTTACTGAAAATACAAGGCCGATAGTAAAGATAAGTAACCAGGAAATATGGGATATCATTAAAAGACCAACACTGCTGGTGGGAGTGCCAACTTGTACAGCCACTTTGGAAATCAGTATGGCGACTCCTCAGGAAAGTGGGAATCAGTCTACAACAAGATCCAGCAATTCCACTTTTAGGCATATACCCAAAAGATGCACAGTTATACAACAAGGACATCTGCTAAACCATGTTCATAGCAGCATTATTTGTAATAGCCAGAACTGGAAGCAATGTAGATGCCACTCAACTAAAGAATGGATGGAGAAAATGTGGTTCATTTACACAATGGAGTACTCAGCGGGGGCGGGGGGGGCATACGAATCTTGAAATTCGTAGGCAAATGGATAGATCTAGAAGAAACCATCCTGAGTGAGGTAACCCAGTCATAAAAAGACAAAATGGTATGTACTCATGTATGGGCTTTAGACATAGAGCAAAGGAGTACCAGTTTACAATCCACACCACCAGTGAAGCTAGGAAACAAGGAGGACCCTAAGAGAGACATGCATGTTCCCACAGAGAAGGGGAAAGGGTCAAGATCTCCTGAGCTAATTGGGAGCATGGAGCATGGCGGGGGGGGGGAAGCTAGAATAAAGAGAGGGAGAGAACAGGAGGGTAGAGGAAGACATGAGAGAACAGGGAGATTTAGTCAAGGGAAGAATTGAGGAGAGCAAGAAAAGACATACAACAATAGAGGGAGCCATTATAGGTTTAAAGAGAATTCTGGTAGTAGGGAAATGTCCAGAGATCTAGGAGTTTGACTCTAACTAACAATCTAAGAAGTGTTCAAGAGGCTACCTTAAATGCCCTTCTCTGATAATGAGATTGATGACTACCTTATATGCCATCCTAGAGCCTTCATCCAGTAGCTGATAGAAGCAGAAGCAGACACCCACTGCTAAACACTGAGCTGAACTCTGGAATCCAGTTGCAGAGGAGGAGTGATGAGCAAAGGGGTTAAAAACCAGACTGGAAAAACCTACAGGGACAGCTGACCTGAACAAGGGGGAGCTCATGTACCCCAGACTGATAGCTGGGAAGCCAGCACAGAACTGTCCCAGACCCCCTGAAGTTTAGAGCTCTGTGCAACCTATGGGGCCTCTGGTAGAGGATCAGTATTTATCCCTAGGATAAGAATGAACTTTGAGAGCCCCATCCACATGGAGGGAAAGTCTCTCAGCCTAGACACACAGGGGAGGGTCTAGGCCCTGCTCCAAATGATATAACAGACTTTGAAGATTCCCCCCATGGAAGGCCTTGCCCTCCCTGGGGAGCAGAAAGGTGTTGGGATAGGGGTTGGGGTGTAGGGGAGGAGGAGGAGGAGAGGGAACTGGGATTGACATGTAAAACAAACTTGTCTAACAAAAAAAAAAAAAAAGGAGAAGGAAAGTTCCAAGTAGAGGGAGAAGGTAGGGTAGAAAGCCATTTAGGCCTGTCCACAAGGGTTGTCCTGGAGGTCTAGTCATCTCCTTTCCAGGTCATCTTGTAGCCTCTTAATCTTGTCTTGAATGATCACCCACTTGTCGGCATAAAGGCAGTACTTTTCCTGTAAAAATAAGCATATGCCTCCTTTTTCAGCTGTTAGTAAGTCTAGTCCTCATTTGTTTTGGAGAATGACATCAGCCAAAGAGTCTAGCTGTTGTTGGAGGTCAAGGATGGTGTTGGACACGACATTTATGTCAATCCTGGCTATCCCAGTGGCCATTTGCCCGCTTATTCCTAACCCAGCGAGTAATGGTATCATTTGTATAGCTCTTTTGGATCTCCCTCCGATATACTCAAAGGAGGGTACGGGAAGGGTCTCATCTCTGGGGATAAAATCTACATTGGGGATTAAGGTTGCCCACAGTGCACCAGGAGGGAACTTTCTTTGTAGGGTATTTTCAAATCTCTATAAAGGAGGCCAGGTCCTCATTAGCTTTTTGAGTAATTCCCAAGCCAGGGGCTTCAGTCGGACCCTCCTCCAGTTCTCTCCATGTGGCAAGCCCTATTGCTCACACCTAACCCCAATACGTATAGGAATGCCAGCCTGTTCAAGGCCTATAGAGAATTGGTCAGCAGTGCCCAAGAGCACCCCAAAAGTGATGGGGACTGGAGGCTGAGCTGCCATAGAAACAGGGTAAAAATAGAGGCATCTGAAACTGCTTCAGAGCCACTAACCCCTTCCACCTGAAGAGGTCAGAGTGGCCATGCCTGTGAGCATCTCTGAGAACCTTCTGAAAAAAGATAATGACTAGCACCTGGCTCTCAGCCATGGGTAGAGGATTCCTGCCTACCCCCACATGTGTACACCTGATCACAGCCAAAAGGCATAGGAGAAAAGGTAGGGGTTGCCTCTGAAAAGAATTAGTAGGCAGATCTGGGGGCATGGCTCCCCAGCAGACCAGGAGGTGCTCCCAAAAGGGTCTAGGGGAGTATACAAGTGCTCAGGCTGGCATAAGGGACTGGGGTTTGGTTTGAACAAGAATTACCCCATAATTTATGGGGGTACGCTCACTGGAGACCGTTTGGCATGTCAGTGTTCTTCTGTTAGAGAGAAACAAGGTCCTCCCTTTTCGGGTGCCACTCCGCTGGATCCTATGGCAGGAAGGGCTGTAAGAGAACCTGTCCATCCGGTCTCTTCCCGGGGCTGAGCAGGATGGTCAGTGTTGGCAACTCAGATCCTTCCTCCTTGCTACTGGAGAGCACCACACTGAGAACACTTGTCGAAACAGAGTCTTATTTTATTGCATCAGGTAGGTACTTATATAGGGTTGAGGAAGTGGGTGGGGACCTATGGATGAGGTGAGGTGTATGGACTAATAATATTTCACAACATTAGCAGTAGCTGGGCAGAGGCAGTTTTGCTGAGCCACTCCCATGCGTAAGTGATAGGCCAAAGACAGGTCCACTAGGCCTTGGGTCCAGGCCTTTTTAGTCCCAACAACAGATGATATGAATCTCAGTTAGATTTGAAGGAATCTCATTAAATGTGACTCTGATTGTCAACCACATGGTCTCCCTGCCTCTATTCTCACTGTTCACAGACTGACCCATCTTTCTGCCTGCCAATTATCATGATAGTTCACAAACCTAAGCATGGCACTTCTCTACCTCAAAGGCTCCCTGCTATTCAAGGACTGTGTCGAGTAGCTCAGTGTGGCAAGGAGGTCTCTCCCATTTGGCTCTGATCTTCCTATCCAGCTTCTGCATTGGACATTCTGGAGCTCACTGTGTACTGCTTTCTTAGTCAGATGCACCTGCAGTCAGGGCAACCCAGACCTGAGCCCAAGAACCAAAGGGCTCAATGGTGAGTCCTACCCCACTGCTTCCTTAGAGTCAGAAAATCACAGCCCAATTTTGGGTGCAGAAAAACAATCAAATCCTTTGGGCTGGAGCTGAGCTGGAGAGTGATTAGCTGGAATACACTAAACCCTGTGTCTATTCTCCAGCAGTACACAAAAGCAGTTGTGGGGCATCTGTCTATCATCTCAGAATTTCGGGGTATAGAAACAGGCATCAAGAGTTTAAGGCCACCCTCATCTGTATAGCAGATTTGAGGGCAGCTAGGTCTACATTGCCTCAAATAAAGTAAAATAATGGACAGAAGTTCAAGGCCAATCTGTTCAATATGAGACCAAGGGTCCAAAATAAAAGAACCTTCCTCTAATATTCAATTCTGTTATATAACAGAGTATTGGTAAAAATTAAAATGATCCAATGAGCAATTTAAAAAGAGGCTCATCCATTGCATACATATGACAGCTGCTTGTGTTTAAAATTTTTTGAAGTACTTTCACCTTCAAGTACACCTAATATTTGAGTGGATCTCTAGAAACCCTATTTACAATTACCCAGACTAAAATATTTTTCTCTGGAATTCATCTTTTCCTTCTAAGAAAGATCCCCAAGTATTTACTATTCAACACTTAAACACAGGCACTGGGCGTGTGGCTCAGGCATAGTCTTGCACCTATGATACCATATGCTAATTCTCCATCACTGCAAACTAACAACCAATTGTTGAAGAGCTATTCTTCTGTAATTTAGTACTCACACTGCCCTATGCCCCATGCACATAGTCCAGTTTTCCTTCTCTTCTCTCAAGCCCTCTACTTACATGAGATAATTTCCCATACAGAATTATCACACTGCCTGTAACTATGTGTTTAGCTATGCATGCAGTGTATGTGAGATCCTTCAGGGTAGGTTTCTAATGCTGATTCAATTGTTCCCCCCTTGTGTTTGTTCAGCAGTAAGAACTAATGTTCGTCACTGACAGTGGGAATGAATGCTAAGAGTTACAAGTTTCTACCTTCTTCAGCTCTTGCAGTGTAAATACTTTGGCATGGGATATGGCCTTGTCATGTCTCTTTGATAAATCAGAACCACAGAACTGGAGAAATTATTTGAGACGAGCCAGGGAAGGTCCCTAACATTTCAACAGAGCTTGGAGAAAGCTAACAACATCCTAAAGTGACTGATTCCTAATACGCCATGCCATCCTTATTATCCTAGTACCTAGCTGAGTGTAGCATAGAGCTATTGATGGTTTTCAGGAAGTTTTCCTCCATGCCTTTACTGTAGAGCATCTTCCTCCTTATGGAGCTCAAGCAGAGCATGGAGCAGTCGGTACATCCCAGGGCATCTGCTGCTGGGTGAGCAGGTTCCCTCTTCTGTTGGCTTCAAAGGGCATTCATAATCCAGGAGGAGTCAGGAGCTTGGACCTAGGACTGCACAGAGAAGGGTTCAGCTAGGATGTTCCATCTCATCTACCTACAGAGCTCCACCTCTCCCAACTCCCTATGGACAGCTGTAGCAGTCCTCCACTAGCTACTGTAGCTGTGAGCATGCCCAGCACTGAGACCCAAGAGCTGAGATAAAGATCCTGGTGCGTTTGTCCTCATGGCAGCCAGGGGGCAGCAGCGGCCAGTAGGCTGCTATGAAAAACTTGGCGCCCAGAGTCATGACATCAGAGAACCTTCCCAGAACTATCTCTTGAGAAAGGAACTCTGACTGAGCTGAACCAGGCATGTCAGAGGGCAGCCGATGATGCACTTCAAGTCTCTCCAAAGGTACTCCTGGGATAACCGTCATCCCTCCAGACTAACGGACATTGGCAGCGGCTGCAGATCCCAGTCAGGGCACAGGCAGGATGGGGCTGGCGATCCCTGAGTGGGTCTCAACAGTGGTGTGCAGCCCTGGCACGATCCTGTGTCCCTCTGCACTCTTCCCTCCAGTTCCTCCAGTCCCTCCAGGCACTAATGCTTCTGCCTTCTGGTTCAGATAGAGTACAGTCTCAGGCTTTCCAAGGAGACTTGCTACTGACTGCTAACACAATTTTCCCTGTAAAAGCAAGCAAGGAAGAGCCAGAGAATGTCCACCAGGAGCAGATTCAAAAAACTACAAGAGATCAAAGCCAAACATCAAAATGAATGCAAAAGTAAGGATGGGAGCAGTGGCCTTGCTCCTTTGTGTCCCTGCTTGTTTTGCGCTCCTGGAGTTCAGTGTAGAACTTGGTGTCTGCATTGGCTGGAGGTGACCAGGATAAGGCTAGGAGCCTCCTCCTTGAATGAGGAGCCCCAGAGCCTCCTCCAAGTCTTTCCTAACCTGTTAACACCCAATGGGCCAGGGTATCAAGTGACTTCCCGAGGCTGGAGCTCCAGTATCCAAATTTGAGACAATTGGCTGGAAATGAAGTGACTTTTCTCGTAGTCTCTCTCTTCACTATCCACACCTGGTTCTTAGTTTTAGGAATTCAGTGACCCTTCCCTGAACTGCTTGAGGGCAAAATTTATCCACCATCCAAATGCTGACCACAGCCATTGTGCTGGGTAGTCCCGTGTCAACTTGACACATACAGTTATCTGAAAAGAGGGGTCCTCAGTGGAGAAGAGTCCTGTTTAAGATCCTGCTGTAAGGCATTTTCTTAATTAGTGATGGATGGGGGAGGACCCAGCCCATTGTGGGTGGTTCCATCCCTGGGCTGGTTCCTGGTTTTTGAAGAGTGCAAACTGACTTTCTTGTTATTTTGTCGTGTTCTCATCTCTTCTTCCAGTGGTTGCAGGTGGTGTCTCTATGGACTCACTCATACATGGATTTTACAAATAGAGCAAAGGATTACCAGACTAGAATCAACACCACCAGTGAAGCTAGGAAACAAGGAGGACTCTAAAAGAGACATACATGGCCTTCCGGGGAAGGGGAAAGAGACAAGATCTCTTGAGCAAATTGGGAGCATGTAGGGAGGGGAGAGGGAGTTAGAAGAAAGAGAAGGGGAGAAGAGGAGGGGAGAGGAGGACATAAGGGAGCAGGAGCAAGGTGGTGTAGGGGGAAGAATACAGGAGGGCAAAATAAGAGATACCATAATAGAGGGAGTCATTATAGGTTTAAAGAGAAATCAGGCACTAGGGAAATGTCCAGAGATCTACAAGGATGACAGCAATTAACAATCTAAGCAACAGTGGAGAAGCTACCTTAAATACCCTCCAGTGATAATGAGATTGATGACTAACTTATATGCTGTCCTAGAGTCTTCATCCAGCAGCTGGAAGTAGAAGCAGATACCCACAACTAAACACTGAACTAACTGGAATCCAGTTGCAGAGAAGGAGGAGTGATGAGCAAAGGAGTCAAGTACAGGCTGGTGAAACCCACAGAAACAGCTGACCTGAACAAGGGATAGCTCTTGGCCCCCAGACTGATAGCTAGGAAACCAGCATGAAACTGATCCAGACCCCATGAATGTGGGTGTCAGTGAGGAGGCCTTGGAAATTTATGGGGCCTCTTGTAGTGGATCAGTACTTCTCCCTAGCATAGGAATGGACTTTGGGAGCCCATTTCACATAGAGGGATACTCCCTCAACTTAGACACATGGGGGAGGGCCTAGGCCTTATCCCAAAGGATATGACAGACGCTGAAGACTCCCCCATGGAAGACTTCACCCTCCCTGGAGAGTAGAAATGGTATTGGATAGGTAGGGTGTTAGCGGGGTGCAGGGGAGGAGGGGAGGGGAAGGAGAGGGAACAGGGATTGACCCATAAAACAATCTTGTTTCTAATTTAAATTTAAAAATGAAGAAAAAAAAAAGAGACAGACTGAGCAAGCCATGGGAGACAGCCAGTAAGCAGTACCCCTCCTTGGCCTCTATGTCTGCTTCTGCCACCAGGTTCAAATCCTGTTTGAGTTCCTGTTCTGACCTTCTTCCATGGTGAGCAGTAACATGAAAGTGCAAGCCAAATTTCTTTCACAACTTGTTTTTAGATCATGGTATTTCATGTCAGCAGTATAAACCCTAACTAAGACAGCCTATGAGTAACTAGGGTTGCTCTATTCATATGCAAACATGTGAGCTGGATATTTTAATTAGGTGAGGCCAATCGCTGACAAGATACACTCACACATTCATCTCATCTTTCATCTGTGCAAAACCTACAAGGAGAAATACAGTTCACAGTGCATGGAGCCAGCAGTCCTGAGAAGCAGATACCTTATGAACAATCAGCTGGGACACCAGTTCCTGGCTCCCTATAGCCTCCTGGAGCAGTTGCATTAGTATCCTTGCAGGGTCCTGGCCAGCATTTAGATTTGTGATTTTGGAATAATCTACTCCTTAAATTAAAGGTAGCTACTTGATCTGCTGCTAAACAAAAGAAGACAGCTCCTTCATTTGCTGAAGGAAAAACCTGGCTCCCTTGGAATTGTTGTCTGTTCCCAATGAATAAAGTTATCTTAGTGACCTCCCGGATGCTTGGGAAGAGAAATGCATGATTCTGAACCATTTCCATTACAGATGACTTTTTTTCACCCTCACCTCAGACTTAGAGCCCATCAAACTGAGGTTAGTGTTCTTTTTTGCTACATCTCATTTTCTTGGTAACAATTGCATTTACCCCAGAATTCCTGTGACAGTAATATGCTGTGACAAAATAACTCAAGACCTCAGATTTTATCTCTTTGGCTGCCTGAAAAGATTTCAAGAACAAAACTACCTGGGACTTTGGTCTTTCTCTGGCTATGATATGTAAATTCTTGTGTGAGGCCTTAACTGCTTTTAGTTCCATGATTCAAGTTGTATAGGACTCTTGTTTGTCTCTGGGTCTGTTGGCTCTTATCTATTTGGAAGCAGTAAGCACACTAGTGATACATATTGATGTACATGTCACAATTTGTTGTTCAGAATGGAAAGCTGTTCTCTGCAGCATCTCCTAGGAAGAACCCCATTCCTCTCCATGAGACATAAACAGGAAGGACCTGGAAAATCTGTTTTTCCTTGGCAACTCTGCTACGTGAGATATAAAAAGTACATTTCAGTACCATGTGGAATACAAGTGAAAACCAATTTGAGAGGACTCCATGTCTTGCCATGAGCTTAAGAGTGTAGTTAATAATTGCTTGTGTTCCTACCATGGTTATGGAATCTGCTTTACTGCTCCCATATAACCTGGGATGGAAAAGGAAAACTGTAAACGAGGAAATAAAAGTTTATGATCGGTAGGGACATCAAACATTTTTTGACCAGCCCAGTCATTTATATGAAGTAGAGAGGCCTCGGGACAGATATATAATTGTATAATTAGCCATACAACCTAGAGACTAGATCAGGGTCCATCTTTTTTGATGAGCGATGGTGTTTACCTGTTCCTAACAAAGTACATGAGAGCAGAATACTCACACACTGAGAATTTACTGAATGCAGGACTCATAGTTAAACAAAAAATAATAAAAACCTCAAGTCATTAAACTTTCTCCACAGTTTTTTTTTTCATCCTTGTCAAGATCATTTAAGGGACTCCAGTGCTCAGAGAGCAGCTTCAAATGTTGGACTTTAGTATTAACCAGAGCTGCATTGTGAATGTGTACACACACTTTGCTATTTTTGTGAAAATAATTGCAGCCACTGCAATGAGCCCATTTTCCTAACTTCCCCTACTACAGATGTATTGAGGAAGAGTTCTGGAGATGATTTTGCGAAGATCATGTCCTTCTGAAAGACAGTGACATGTTGACATAGGCTGCTAAATCCCAGCTCCAACCATCTGCATTGCTTTGCTCCCTCCTGGGTTGATCAGGGGGAGCCACATTGATTCATCCTGGATCCTGGATTCAGAGGCAGTTTTGTCAGACTCTTGTTCTTTTGTCTTTTGACTTTTTTTCCTTCCTTCCTCATCTTCCCTCTCCTTTTCCTCCTCCTGTTGGGTGTCTTGGAGACAGGTAGGCCTGGAACTTTCTATATCTCAGGATTACTTTTGACCTCTGATGCTCCTGCCTTCACATCCCAAGTTCTGGTTGTAGCATCATATGTGACTTCTTATCTACGTTGTCTTACTTTGTTCATGCTACCTAGTTTATAAATAAACCGATAGCATTTCTCGTCTGTTAGTTTTGAAGGATAATTATGTGGTGACACTGTTATTTCTGGACCCAGAATTACTCTCTAATTTATTGATAACCTGTATGTGCTATTCTGTTGACATCTCATGGTTAGGGATGGGACACAATGTTTAAGCACAGGCATTGGTGTTAGTTATCTGACCTTGCAGTACCTACACTTGCCAGAAGAGGTCATTGGTTAGATCTTGGGGAACATGAGTTCCAGACGGGGCCAGGTGGGTGTAGGGAAACTAACTCAGGTCCTCTGTAAGAAAAAGGAGTACTCTTAACCACTGGGCCATCTCTCTACCCCCTAAGGTTTACACATGGTAGACTTTATTCTGGGTCATTATTTTTTTCATTCACATGCAAGGTATTAACTTGAGGAGTGTTTCTTTTGAGATTCAGTGGTAATGTTTGCTTGACACTTTATTTTAGATTTTACTTCCTTTTAATAATACAACATGGACAATAAAAACATGAATCACTCCATGAATTCTCCTGGGGTTAAAGCTTTCTTATGAGATCAATAAATTCACAGTTTTAATTCCATAGTTTTTGAGATAGGACCTCACACTGTAGCCTAGTCTCTGTACCATGAATGTCTAGGAACTTGGACATCTTCATTTCTCTACCTCCCTAGATTTGGAGATACAGCATGTACAACCAAACCCAACTAGTTTCACAGTCTACAATTGCCACAAACAACATAAAATACCTTGGGATAACACTACCCAAAAAAGTGAAAGACCTGTATCATAAGAATTTTGAGTCTTTAAAGAAAGAAATTAAAGAAGACACCAGAAAATGGAAGGATCTCCCATGTTCTTTGGTAGGTAGGATCAACATAATTAAATACCAATCTTGCCAAAAGCAATCTACAGATTCAATGCAATCCCCATCAAAATCCCAACACAATTCTTCACAGACCTTGAAAAAACAATTCTCAACTTTATATGGAATAACAAAAGGCCCAGGGTAGCCAAAACAACACTGTACAATAAAAGAACTTCTGGAGGCATCACCATCCCGGATTTCAAGCTCTGTTATAGAACTCTATGAGTTCCTTAGGCTGTAGTATATTGCTGGCTCAGTATACTCAGTTTTGCTGAGTTGGACAAGGCATTATAAATTCCACATGGCCATTGAGGAAGCATTGGGATGTCCTCCAACAAAGAAGTAAGCCTTTGAGATATAAAGCAGCCTCTGTATTGGGCTTCAACATCAACCATAACCAACAATGACAAGCTATTCCACCTATTTGTGCATGAGAGAAAAGGCATGGCCAGGGTCCTAACACAAAACCAAGACACTGACAATATACTGTAATCTCCCTCTCTAAGAAATGGCGTCTAGTAGCAGCAGGATGACCAGTATGTGTGAGGGCTATAGACACCATAGTGCTCCTAAGAAAGGAAGTGAACAAGTTGACTCTGGGGGAAGATCTCTTGATCATGGCCCCACAGGAGGTGGAGGCTCTCTTGAGGAGGACTCTAGACAGATGGGTGACTAATTCTCCTCTAACCCTTTATCAGACCTTGTTCCTAGACCAGCTAATAATCAACATTCATCACAAACTTGCTGTGAGTTCAGGCATGTTACAGCCAGAACACATGATGCTGTCATCCAGTCTGACTGCTTCCAGGTCACAACCACTCTTCAGGAATAGTGGCCTGACCTGACAGATGTCCCATGTAATCAATCAGTCTTGGTAGCATTTTCATGTTTTCTGGTGGCAGCAGCTTCACCTAGGGAAGAACAAGGCATCTTGGGGCAGGTGAAATGACTATGGATCACACAGTTTGCACAGAGCCCTTCCCCAAAACTTCATCTCAGAAAAGAGAATATGGTGCATTCACTGAGTCTCTCAAGTTAGGAAGAAGAAAGACTATTATAAATATATGTGCTGACCGTAGATATGCCTGTGCCACTGTACATGTGCTTGGGCCATCTACATGTAGACAGGCATCATAGGAGCAGAGGAAAATGGTATCAGAAATGAGATGGTGATACTGGACCCATTAGTTACAATTTCAATCACTAGACTGGACCCATTAGCTACAATTTCAATCACTAGACTGGTTGGTGTCATACACTGTCCTGGTTAACATGAAGGAAATTCATAGAGGCAATTGCGAATAATATGGCTGACAAGACAGAGAGACTGCATTTAAAGCAGTAAAATGACTGTTTTCCTTCCCAAACTCATCATGTCTAATAAGGCATATCACTCAGAAGACTGTATCTTCTGTATCCAGCAAACGGATGAAAGGAAAGTTGCACAGCACTGGGAGACACTTGGATCATCTACTCCATGAAGGGACTCACATGGGGAAAACCAGGTTAATGCATTTGTGGGAAGAAGATTCTTTTTCAAAAAATGGACCATAATAGAGAGAGAGATTATAGGTCTAAAGAGAAATCAGGCACTAGGGAAACGTCTGGAGAGCTACAAAGATGATACCAACTAACAATCTAAGCAACAGAGGAGAGGCTACCTTAAATGCCTTCTCCTGATACTGAGATTAATGACTCATATGCCATCATATAGCCTTTATCCTGCAACTGGTGGAAGTAGAAGCAGACACCCATAGCTAAACCTTGAACTAAACTGAAATCCAGCAGCAGAGAAGGAGGAAAGATGAGCATAGGGGTCCATACCAGGCTAACAAGGGAGAACTCTTGGTCCCCAGACTCATCGCTGGGAAACCAGCATGGGACTAATCCAGTCATCCTGAATATGGGTGTCAGTGAGGAGACCTTGGAAATCTATGGGGCCCCTTGTAGTGGATCAGTACTTATTCCTAGCATAAGAATGGACTTTGGGAGCCCATCCCACATGGAGGGATACTCCCTGAGCCTAGACACAAGGGGGTTGGCCTAGGCACCATCCCAAAGGATATGACAGACTTTGAAAACACCCCCTATGGAAGACCTCACCAGGGGGGCGGGGACAGAAAGGGTATGGAATTCAGGGGGCAGGGGAGGAGGGGAGGGAGAGGGACCTGGGATTAACATGTAAAATAATCTTTCTAATAAATATTCTTTCTAACAAATGGACCAGATGACATGAGAAATTGTTTCCAGATGTCGAGACTCTCAAAAACAACAACAAAATGCTTCCCTAGGTACGATGCAGGCCCCAGGGATTAGAGAACTAGATCCAGGAACAAGTAGATTCTGGGAGATAGATTTTACAAAAGTCAGGCCAGGACAATAAGGATACAGTGATTTATATAGACACATTTTTTAGATGGGTAGAGTGCTTTTCCACCATGACAGCTTACAATATAGCTAAGAATCTTTTAGAAGTGATAAGGCCTAGGTCTTGCCCACCATTGTTCATAGTGTCAGATTAATGGCCAGCCTTTATAACTAAGGCCAGTGAAAGTATTTCTGATGTTCTGAGGATCAATGGAAAATTACATTGTGCATGTCATCCTCATAGTTTAGGACAGTAAAGAGGATAAATTCGACCCTAAAGGCGACCTGAACAAAATTAACCTTAGAGACTGGTGAAGGATGGGTGGGGCTCCTCCCATTGCCCTCCCTGGGCCTCCATGTACTCCTTATGTAACAGGACTGACTCCATTTGAAATCCAGTTTTGGAAGGCCTCCTCCTATCCTCCTGCACATAGGAGTGGAACTTGCAATTGAAATTACTAACCATCAATTGCTTCAGTCTTTGCAGGCATTGTAGCAGACTCATGTGGTGGTAACCTCCTCAGTTACGTCTACCCTCTAGAGTCTAATAACCTAATCCACCTTCCTTCTAGACAGGATATAAGCTATGGGTCAAGAAATATGGAAGTGCTGAATTAGTAGCTTGCTGGAAGGGAGCCTATCTGGGCATGCTGATGACCCGCACTGCTGTCAAAAGAGATGCATCAATACTACAATCCAACACTCCTGAATGAAGGTCAGCATAGGGGAATAAGAAGGCCCAGTTGCAGGGGAAGCCAATAATCCAGATCCAGAGAGATGGGCCAGTACCAGCAACAGCAAAGGTCCACTAAATGGAAGACTGACTGAGGTTTTATCCTGGTGATGTTAATATATTGTATGTGATTATGTCTGATTATACTGCCTCATTTAATGTTTTGGGATCCATGTTGTAAAAGCCTTCTACCCCTTCAGAAGCCTATACCCCATATAGTAAATTTAGGATTAAGAACATCTGGAGCCACTCTTGTTGCAACCAGCATAGCATGGCTGACTCTAACTGCGGGAATATAGGAAGAGAGATGACCCTAGATTTACTTGCATTGGAAAAGTCTATTGCAAAGTTAGAGGAACAGGTGAACTCCTTAGCTGAGATAGTCTTACAACATGGTAGGACACTTGACTTGAGGTATACAGAATATGGGGTTACTGTATGACCTTGGGAGTACTTGCTGCTTTTATACATACCGTTAAGGGATCCTTAGAGCCTATTTGCCTATGCAAGAAAAACACCTCATGGATGGGGAAAGACTCTGCATGGAGGCACTCCAGGGTTTCTGCTCCCATGACCTCATTTCTCTTGACTGGATCTGTATTGTTTACTACTGAAGAATCTCTACCCCTACTGTTCCTTTTGATTACAGTTGGCTCTGCACCACAACTTTAATGACATAACTCAGTATATATAAATTCATGCTTAGTAGCCAGTAAGCTGAGGGTTATTTGATACTTTAAGAAAGGTGCCTGCTGCAGAGTCAAAGATTTGACAAAATATCAGAGTAAAACTGCAATTTGATTTTGGAGAAAACTGTATCATGACAAATCCATCATGATATGAAATAGTGTAAGTTTAAAATGCACTGTATCCAGCTAATCTCATGGGCATTATCTCTACACCTGGCCTGCCTAATATAACTGAAGGATACTTTCCTTAAACTAGAGTGAGGCAAAACCATCTAACACTGTAACAGGGCCCTAGACTTTAGCAGGTCCCCAGACCTTAGCACAAGTGACTCCATGATGGCTGTACCATTCAGGCTGTACTACTCAGTACACAGTCACTATTCACCGTCTGCTAGAACAAAACACATAGTCCTAGTCCATCAATGTCAATAGATATAGGAAAGACTCTAAATGGACTAACTTGCTGTTTGGATTCTGTATACCACATCCAGTAAAATGTTCTTGTATCTCAACCCAGGATATGCTGTTTGTACCTAAAAACCTCATCCAGAGAAAGACTGGTGACTTAACTGGGCTCCTGAAAACCCAGTGAGGTTGCTAGCTAGGTAATAAAGACTTCCTATAGGCTTGTACCTATGTCTGAATAGTTTTCTCAGGTAGATGCCTCACAACAATACAGAGTCTTTATTAGATCAATTTTTAATATTTTAAATTATAATGGTGTGTGGGGTGTATCCATATATGTATGTGATGGGGAAGCGCTTCTGTGTATGTTTATCTTATTGATTGTTGAATAAAATACTATTTGGCCAATGAGACAGCAAGTTAGACGGGACTAGATGTCAAAGAGGATTCTGGGAAATGTAGTAGAGAAGTGCTGATCCAGGCAGGAAGTGATATAGCAAGGAGACTCATATTTAAGCAAAGGAGAAACAGGAAGGGCCCCTTTTTCCCGTTCACCTCCTCCAGAGGCAGGATGTGAGCCACCGGCAAGGAGGGACGCCAATAAGGTGTCCAATAAGATAAGTCTTATAAAATATATAGATGTATGATAATTGAGACTGAGCTAACAGATGAGAATCCTAGTCATTGGCCAAGCAGCATTGTACCTAATACAAGTTTCTGTGTATTTATTTGGGCCTAACTCGGGCAGGCTGCTGGCATAAAGCACACATGTGGCGGTGGGGCTCAGCAGCTTTTGGCGGAAAGATTTATCATAACATGTATGCATGCATGTGTCACAGCATGTGTTTTTAGAGTCAAGAAGAAAAATTTTAGGAGCTGAGTCTCTCAGTCTGCTATGGACACCTGGGGTAGAACTCAGGTACACAGTATTACCTGACAAGCACTTTCATCCTAGCAATCCTGCTTGCCACAGGCATTTTCTCTAATGAAGCATAGAATGTTTCATTCACTGGATTGAATCCAGTACGTTGGCTATAAAACACAAAATTTTGGAGAAACAAGAGACAGATAAGACAGGCTCGAAATATTGGCATGGTGGCTTTTGTAATTCCCGTCTTTCACCCTTCTCTGTAACTCCCAGACTTGTACCATTTGTTAAAAGATCTTCTGGTCTAGACTGCTCTTATACTTAAATAAAATAATAAAAGTAGTTTTCAATGCTATAGAGATGGCTCAGTGGTTAAGAGCACTTTCTGATCTTTCTGAAATCCCAGGTTTAATTCTCAGAACCGACTTTGGGGTTCACAAATTCTAGGGCACCTGAGCCCTCTTCGGCTCTTATTTGCAGCATGCATGCTTGTGGTGCACAGAAATAATACAGACAAACAGTTGACTATGCATATTTCATTATGAATTCCATTATATAGAGAGACATGAACAAACACAAAACATCAAAGTTCAAGCATAGAGGTTGCAGCTAAGGACTGTCTCTATAAAGACTGCAAAATCACAGTCACCATAAACTACTGTTTCTTTCACAGTTTCTCTTTTTGAGACAGACTGGCTGTGTAGTTTCCATAGCTATTCTAGGCTGTCAAGTTGACTACATCTGGAATGGACTGAACCCAAGGTTATGGGTACACCTGAAGGTGATTTTTCTTCATTGGGTGGCTTGAGGTGTAAAGATTCCCCTAAATTCTGGGCCACCAATTCTGGTGGCAGCCAATACAAAGGACAGGAGTGAAGGAAGCTTTTGCTATTTCCCCCTTTTGGCCTTTGCCTCCTTACTCTCACTCTCACATTTTACTTCCTGGGCACAGACCAATACAGCAAATGAAGACTAAGTTTACAGACTTTGTCTCTATAAATGATGTGAAAACAAGGCAGGCTCTAATAATCTTATAACAAAATAAAACAGGGAGCTAAGGTTGCTGCTGCTTTCTAAATTGTGGGCAGAAGATATCCTCCTTTGCTAAGACATGTTTTTGTCCCATTTTTCTCTGGATACTCACTACTCCACCTCTCATTCTGACCATTGTTTAAAGTCCTGGTTATTTTAGCTTTAAATAATTTTCTTTAATATCAGATTCAAGGTTTTGGTGGGAGAGAAGTGCTCAATCATCCAGCTGAACATTTTAGAATAACATTCTGTTTCGTTTTGTCTGCTCCTTTCCCCTGACATGGTCCCTTTGTTTTCTTTCTGTCCTTTCCCCTTTCTAGCATCACGTCTCCTGCTCCACCAATGCAGAGCTTCCTATGAAGTCCCTCTGTTGTTTCAACCTGTGCTCCTGTCTGCCTTGGAGAGGGCATCTGATTTCAGCTGAAAATACTAGTCTACAGCTTTGCTTTCCCACTCTGTGTCCTCGTCCTACCTCTTAGGAAACTGAGTATTTATATGGTTAATTTCACTAAGTTTCTGGTACTCTCACCCAAGTACCTTTAAAACACAAATTTACATTTCTGGGTTGCCCATCAACCTACCAACTGGTTGGATAACCCACTGGACTAATTGTGCCAGAGAATGAGGGTTTGCTCTAAATCTAGACAGGGGTGAAGACAGCTTTCATGTGGCTACTCCAAAGAGGGTCTTGAACACTTCATTTTGTTTATAACACACAATGGGTACTGGGCTCATAGATCATAAGGCTGGATGATATAATACAATCCCCATGTTCAGAAAAAAATCAAGTATCAGGAGTGTCATGTGGTTTAGTCTCATAACTACCCAATAAATATTGTTGATTTGAATTCAATTGATGAAGCTGGGAAGAGCAGAATCTGTCTTCCTTGCACTTGGGAGGCTCAGACAAAATTATTTCTGAAAATTCAAGGACCCTTTGGACCACATAGCATTCACCTAACTAGCTATAGCTGCATAGTAACACCCTGTCTCACACCCAACAACAAAAAAGGAATAACAACAAAAATATATAACAGCTGCCTAGGCCAAGGCAGTCAATAGATTTTGAGCTATAGAATATTTGAAAATGCATGCAGCAAAGTTAGAAAAACACACATAATAACCACATTATATCAATCAGTTCTCAACCAAACCAGGAAGATTCAAGATGAAGACAAGTAAAATAGTGAAGCAGGCGCTGACAACTTCTACCTCATCAGGGGCTGTTTTGTCAGTACAGTCCTTAACCTTCTGTATGAGCATTGTCATAATGACACTGACTACAGCAAGTGATTACTGGCATTTAGTATGTAGCAGACATGGTGCTACGTGCTTTGGACACACATTGCATTTAATCCTGATCATAAATCTGAGAATTGGTGTTTGAGTGTTACAAATAAAAAGGTGAAAATGAAAATTTACTGAAAGAATGAGTTACTCAGAGACACATAAAATGAAAAAAAATCTTAACAACATCTTGATTGTCAGCAAAGTAATGAAATTCATGAGTATAATTCATAATGTTTTAATGTCCTTCAGTTGTTAGATAAGATTCACAGGAAGAGATCCATCTGGAGAATTTCTTACCACTAAATAGTCAGGCGTTAAGGTCTCTTTGCTGCTCAAAATGAGTTTTATGGCATCCTTCCTGAAACAATCTCCTAGGAGATTATTAGAAATTCAGATTCTCAGACTTTAATCCAAAGACATCAGCCATGCATTAGGACAAGATCTCCAGGTGGCTCATGTGCACATTAGTGTGAAGTAGTGTGTCTGAATTACAGATTCTAAAGCAGTGGTTTTCAACCTCCCAGTGCTGTGACCCATTCCTACAGTGCCTCATTTTGTGGTGACCCCAAACATTAAGTTTTTGCTACTTCATAATTGTTTTTCCTACTGTCATGTAATGTAAATATCTGCTATGTAGGATACCTTATACGTGAGCTCCTGTGAAATAGTCCTTCACTGCCCCACAAGTGTCGAGACTGACATATTGAGAATTGATAATCTAAACTGATTCCTATGTTGGTGACAAATAGTAAGACTAAACATTTCAACATTTCCTAAGACTTGGTCCCAAAATGCAATTCACTAAAATCAAAAGTGCAAACACTTTGACAAGTCATGATCTTGGGGAGACCAGACAGTAGAGCATGGATGTTCAGAGCAGTCTGTGTCCTGATGCACTGCCCTGATCCATGAATATAAACTAGCATGTTGCTAGGATTTTACCCACCTCATATTAGTCCTCTCTGGTGGGGAAAAATTTACCCTTTCATTCAATGGTACTCACAGAATGGTCCCCATCAGATATGAAATTCATTGATGTAAATTTGTACCCAAAACTTGAGATTTACTACTTTAAAAAGGTGTTTCAGAGTCTGGGGAGATGGATCAGTTGATCAAGTGCCTACTACAAAAGCATGGAGATCAGAAAATGGATCGCTAGCAAAAGAGGAAAATTCTCAGTGTGATAGTGTGTGTCTCTCATCTGACTGCTGAGGAGGCAGAGTCAGGGAAATCCCTGGAGTTTACTGGCCAATCAGTCTAGCCCAGCTAGTAAACTCCTGGATCAGAGAGAAAGAGAGATCCTGTGCAAGGAACTGAGGAAGACAAGTGATGTAAACCTATTTTCTCCACACATAGAGGTGCATACATCCACAAACCCAGTGCAATTATTTTCCACAGAGTCAAAGTAATTCTTCAGTAAGTGAGGCTTTGTGGCTTCCAGGCCCCTGGTGAATACTCCTATTTGCTCCACAAGCAAATGGTCAGATGGTACACGTAGTTCTACTTTTGGAAACTTGGGCCATCCAGAAAGGTCAAGAATCTCACTATCAGGCACTTTTCTTATAATATACCTCCGAAGAGTGAAAATATATAAATTACATGGCAGTAGACAACATAGGGCTAAGAAAACAGCTACGACAAGGTGGACCAAAGTTACAAGGAATGAATGTGAGAATAAAAGTTCATCTGGCTATGGAATCTGGGTCACCATTGCTTTCTAGTCTTTAAGTCACAGCCATTCAGAATAATCAAATTGGGGGAATCAATTGGAGAAAGACAATGCAGTGGGCAACAGGATGAGGAAGATCCATTGATTTACAACCAGGATTGGAAGCACTATTTTTGCTGTATGTGAACCTGACTCTTATCAAGACATTATGGGTATGCAGGGAATAAATAGTGGAAAGAGGAGTGAATCTGGATGCAGGAAGATGTGCTCTGGAATTATGTACTTGTTAGACCTTAGATACTGAACATTGTGTCTCCAGATTCTCATTTGTAACATGAAGGCAGTGGGATCCACCTTATGTGGTTTTTTGTGAGAATGTATGCAAAATGTTTACCTTAGAGAGTAATGCTCAAATGTAGTGATATTAAATCATAAACAGTCCACATGTTATATTGACTGTTGATTGGACACTGAAAGTTAATGTTGTCCTTGCTAGAATCCAGTGCCATCCAGAAAGTAAGGCTCTGAGCTTGCCAACAAGCAAATCTCTAGATTAGGTTTATTGGAATGGGAAAACCTACCTTTACCATGTGTGGCTCTATTCCATGGTCTTTGGTCCAGGACTAAGCAATATGGTCAATACACCTAAACATGAACATTCATCTCTTCCTGTCTCTCTACAGTGGATAAATATCCCAGTCTCCTGATGCCATGCTTTCCCTCCAGAGGGAAAGCACCTCCATTGAAAGTCAGAATACACCCTGAAGATGGAAGTTTTAGTATTGCCTTTACCCCTTAGTCCCAAATAAATATACAGTTGCTTATATTAGTTATAAAGTGTTTGATTAATGGCTCGGGCTTCTTATTAGTTACCTTTCTCTTAATTATTAACACATATCTATTAATCTAAGTATTTCCACATGGTCTTTGGCTTACTGGTGATGTCCAGTACTCTTTTATTTTTCCCTTGGCAGCTATATAGCATATCTCTCAATACTTCTCTCTACCTTCCTCTTCCCTGTATTCTCCTTGTCTGGTAGCCCCACCTGTACTTCCTGCCAGGCTAAATCCTTCCCATCCATTGGCCAAAACAGCACTATTCATCAACCAATAAGAGAAACATATATGCACATCATCAAAACCTATTATATCTTTTCTTGGTTTTGTCGTCATATCTTATCACAACAGCAAGATAATTTGTAGTACAGATACCATGTTGAAATCAGAGATGAGTAAGAAATTCTCTATGAATTTTAAAGTGTTTTCTGTTAAAAGTTGAATAAAGCTGTGTGTGGTGGAAGAGGCTGAAGAATTGCCATGATTTTCAGGACAGCTGGGGCACAGAGAAAGTCTCTCAAAACAAGAACCAGCTATCTAGAAAAGAGTTAAAGATGATACCGTGCACTTGGTGTGTTCAAATGGTTGGCGTCTGGCTCTTGTTGTTGATGTATGCAGGGGCTTCCTAAGGTTCACAGAGTTGTCCCTAACTCCTGTCAGGAAGCAATTACCCTTTTTTAAAAAATGTCTAGAAAGTTTAATGCTTGGCATGTGGTGAGTTGAAAGAGAACAGTTTCATTAAGCTCTTCCACTTGAACATTTGGTCTTCTCTTTATCTTTCTGTCTGTTTTCATCTTGTCTGAGATTTTAAGCTCCCACCTGCTCTTCTAGCCCCGTGCCTGCCATGATGCTAGCTATCAGGATAGTAAAGGTCTCACCCTCTGAAAAGTAAGCAAATCTCTAGTGAAATGCTTTCTTTTATACCTTGCCTCTGTCCTGTTCACTTTCCTAGCAATAGTAGAGTAACTTGTGAAAAATCTAAGCCAGAGTCCCTTCTGTTAAGTAATTTCAAACAATTATTTAATAAGAAATGCTCCTAGTTCAGCCATCCAGGGGCTTACACATTATGAAGATGAGAAAACTGAGGATTAGTGATGAACAATGATTCTTCCTTTCTTGCTTGCTTCCTTCTTCCTTCCTTCCTTGCTTCTTTCTTACTTTTCATTCTTTCTTCTGTCTTTCTTTCTTTCTTCCTTCTCTCTTTCATTTTCTAAAGATGTAGCTGGGCCAAGACTCACCCTTGAGCCCTCTATCTGGGGCTCATTCTAGGCTCAAGCATCAATTAATTCCTAGTTTTTCTTTCTTTTCTGCCACATTGAATTTCTTGGGTACAAAAATGGAATAAACTCCAACATCACCATGAGGTGATATGAATCCCGGTTATATTTGAAGCAATCTCATGAAATGTGACTCTGATTGTCTGTTAAACAGTCTCACCACCTCTATACAGACTGGGCCATCCTTTTGCCCTGCCAGTTATCATGACAATACACAAATCTAAGCATGGCACTTCTCTACTTCAAATACTTCCTGCTTCTCAAGGACTGTGTCCAGTAGCTCAGCATTGCACAGGAGGTCTCTCTCCTAGTTGGCTCTGACCTTCCTGTCCAGCTTCTGCATTGGACATTCTGGAACTCTCTGTGTACTACTTCCTTAATCAGATGCACCTGACCTGAGCCCCAGACCCAGAGGGCTAAGTGGTGAGTCCTACCCCAGTGATTCCTTAGAGTCAGAAAATCACAGCCTAATCTCATGTGCAGAGACCTTTGGGCTAGAGCTCAGCTGGAGAGGGCTTAGCTAGAAGGCACTAAACCCCGGGCCTAGTCTCCAGCAGTACACAAACAACAGTTGTGGACCATCTGCCTAAAATCGCAGCATTTAGGGGGTAGAACCAGGTATCAAAGTTCAACGTCATCTTCATCTGCATAGCAGAAAGGAAGGCAGCTTGGGCTACATTGTCCCAAATAAAATAAAATAGTGAACATAATTCAAGGTCAACCAGTTCTGCATGAGACACAGTGTCCAAATAGCAGAGCCCTCCTCTTACCCACTATTTTGGTATAAAATAGAACATTGCTAAAATATTAAATTGAAACAACAATTTGAAAAATACCCACCCACTGGGTAGATATGAGTTCTGTATATGTATAAAAAATTTTAAGGTATTTTTCACCTCCTAGCATATGTAAAATTTGAGTAGACCATTGTAAATATATTTGCAGTCACCCAGAATAAAATCATTCTTTTCCCTGGAATGCTTCTGTTCTTTCTAACTCAAATGACCAACTGCTTACTATTCAACCCTTAATCACAATAACCGGGGATAGGGTTCAGGGATTCCCTCATCTACAATGCCATTGTTTAAATCTCCATCAATGCACACTAGCCACCAATTGTTGTAGTACTATTCTTCTATGATTCTTAATTTCCTAGCTGACTGATGTACATAGTCCATTTGTCTTTCCCTCCATCTCCCCATAGCCCTATGTTTGGATGAGCAAATTTTCCCTACAGCATAACCACACTGCCTGTAATTACTTACATATGCAATATATGGTGACATCCTTTAGCACAGACACCTAAGGCTGATTCCCTCCCTCTCAGCATGTGTTTGGTCAGCACTAAAAACTTGTTCATCACTGACTACAGGAGTAAGTACTTAGAGTATAAACGTCTCTATTAACTTAAAATGTCAAAGTGGAAACATTTTGCATTAGATATGGCACTGCCTTATCATTTTGATAAACCACCTATAATGAAAATGATTCAGAGTCATCCATGAAACTTTCCTAGCTACTAGATTTAACACTTGTAGCTTTCTTCATTGACATTGTAAGGCTAACAGCAAACATAGGCAAGGAAGTGGAGGGTACATCTCCTAGCTGCTTCCTCTAGTGCCATAGGGAGCATGTGGCGACCACACGAGCTCTGTGCACCACTCTTGAGTCCTGCTCAGAAATATTTTCAGAGGAGCCAGGAAAGGTTCTAATGGTTACACAGAGCTGGATGAAAGCTAGGACCATCCTAAGTGTGACTGAATCCTATCATTTATTCCTATCAGACTCCCAGTCATCGTTGTATATGATCTGGGTCTAGGATGGAGACAGTGATGGAGTTCAAGGAGTTTTCCTCCCTAGCTTAATTCTACATCTTCATTCTCCTTTGATTTTTAACAGGCAGGTTGCTCATCATTCAATGTTCAGGTTTCCTCCTGGGGTACAACACCTTGGTTTCTTATTAACATATTTATTCATTCATTCACTCATCTGTTTTTATTCTATCAGTTGATTCTTTCACTTATTTATCTTTCTGTCTTTTATTTTTTATTTATATTTTTGATTGTTCCTCAAAATTGGGTTTCTCAAAAGTGTGTCATTTGGAAGGAAGCAGAGATCACTATGTTTAGTGAAATATTCCAGTTCTTCAAAGAAAAACATCAGAATTATTCTCATATGTAGACTTTAGGGGGAAAGTATTTGAAAATAAAACTGTTAGGGATATGAAAGGGTCACACAGAAAGAGGAGAGGATGGCAACAGAGGGAGCAACACATATGATCAATGTCTGTCATACACATGAATGGAAATGCCACAAAGAATTTCACTACTTTGTATAACCAATATATGATAATAAAATGAGATATTAAACTTAAAAAATTGGGTTTCTCTTTTGGCGTTTTGAACCTATCCTGGAACTTGTGGTGTAGACCAGGCTGATGTTGAACTCATAGAGATGCACCTGCCTCTACCTCCTGAGTGCTGGGATTAAAGGCATGTACCACCACCACTGACCAGCTAGCACCTTGGAATCTATCAGGGTTACACTCAACTCTGGGATTCAACCACTGGAAAAGAGCCCAGCTAAACCCACATGGCAGGCTGGAGGAAGGTCTGTTCCCAGGTTGAAGTGGTCCACAGATGTTGAGCACCAGTGCAACAAGGCACTGGAAGTACCACCCAGGGCATCACAAGGGGCGTCCATCTCCAGGAAGAGCCCATAGTGGGTACCAGGACAAAGGTAGAGAGGGATTCATTCAAGGAGCAAGGGCCCCTTGGGCAACAGATCCCCACCTTGCCTTAGTACTCTGGGCCAAGAGCAGACATTCTCCATGAGATGCTAGCTAAAGTCCAGCTCAAGAGAAACACTGGACAATCTTCTGGTGGGGACATTGCTCTAGGTGCACATTTTGTCATGGCTGCCCTGGTTCAGTAACCGCCAATGGTTAGGGAGATGAGGGCCAGGGCATCTCGTGACCAAGGCAGCAGAAAACTCATGTGCTTCCATCTGCCAGTGCTGAACCCTGCGATTCTGAGTGCTGCTGTCCCCATCGAGTCCCAACCAGGGGACTCGCATGAGAACTGCCATACCCTCATCCTAGGGGCATTGACAGCAGTGGAAGATCCCAGCTGGGGAGTGAGCAGATAGTAGACAGTCAGTGCCCGACCACTGAGAAGGACTCAAGAGTGGTGCACAGAGCTGGTGTGGTCGCCACATGCTCCCTGTGGCACTGGAGGAAGCAGCTAGGAGATGTTCCCTCCACTTCCTTGCCTATGCTTGCTGTTAGCCTCTCAATGGCAATGAATAAAGCCACAAGTGTGAAATATAGTAGCTAAGAAAGTTTTATGGATGACTATGAATCATTTCCATTATAGGTGGGGTTTTTTTCACCCTCAAACTATGATCCCAACATTCTAGGGGCATTTTTCCTTATTCCTATATCACATATCCCTGATAACAATGGCAGTTACCTCAGAATTCCTGAGATAGTATTTTGATCTGACAAAATACCTCAAAATCATAGATTTTATCTCTTTGGCTGCCTGGAAAGGTTTTGAGAACAAGACTACCTGGACTGTCCTCTCCTCTGGTATAAAATGTAATTTCATGTGTGAGGCCATAACTCCATTTAGTTTCATGATTCCAGTTGGATAGGTCTTTTGTTTGTCTCTTGGAATTGGTTTTACTCACCTTTAAAGAATAGATTTTTCAGTTCTCAAGGATCTTTGACTCTCCTTGAAGATGACATGCACATTCATACTGTTTCTATTTTTAGAAACATTTTTGTTCAAGATTTTCAGTTTCTTCTTGGCTGTCCTAATGGGGATGAAATCACCTTGATTTTAGTTTTTCTGTAATAATTGATATCTTGGGAAATAAAATATAATTCAATAAAGAGTGTGGAAAAATCAAACCATCATCATATCAATATAGAAGAAATACATAAGATGAAGTGTTAGTTATTCAAAGAGATAAAAAAAACAGTTTAGTCAGACACAGAAACACACTAAGCCACCATTGAAAGCCATGTGTTAACTTAGAGTAGAGTCTGGCCATCTCACACGTACAAGTTAGCATCTCAAACACAGAATCAAGAGAGCACTTGGTGAGGAGGAAGCAGGAGAATGGAAAGTTGAAAGTCGGGCTTACAACATATGAGATCTTGGGTTTTTGTTTGTTTGTTTTTTTTTAATAAATCCTTTAAGAAGGGCCAGGGAAGGAAGGAGGAAAAGAAGGAAGGAATAAAGGAAGCAAGGAATAAATGAAGTGAAAAAAAAGAAATTTGAATTTGAAAGAAGAAATGCATGAACTTTCTGGGCCATTAGAAAGTAAACCTTTTGGATAAGCATATGAAATTCCAATAATTAATATCCACTTGTTATCATCACTATTGAATGAGCAGTGAAAAGATTGAGTTGGCTAACAGGAAATTTGGGGATTACCTAAGGATCCCACTGAGGCTTATAATTAATTCTGTGAAAATGGATCTGTTAGTCACCTAAGTGAAAACCTGGTGCAAAAAGGTGTGTTTTATGTGGTGACATTAGTGAGACATGTTGATTTACATAACACACATTAGCTGTTCAGAATGGACAGCTGTTCTCTGCAGCATCTCCTAGGAAGGGAACCCCAGCCTAAGCCCCACTTTTCTCTCCATGGAACATGTACAGGAATGACCAGGAAAATCTGTTTTTCTTTGGGCAATCTGCTACCTAAAATATACAAATTACATTACAGTACCATTGGAATGTAAGGGAACACCAATTTAAATTGATATGTCTCCATGTCATGTGATGAGATTTAAGCTGGTAGTTAAAGATTGCTTTCATTCCTAGCATCAACTGCCTTATTCTTCCCATATAACCATGAAAGGAAAAGGATAACTGCTTCAATTAGGAGGTAAAATTTACAGTTGTAGGGACTTTTTCTCCTCTTTTTGTGGTACTGTGGATTGAACCCAGGGCCTTATGCATGCTAAACAAACACTCTACCACTGAGCTACATCCCCAGACTGGTAGGGACTATTTTTTAACTTCCCAGTTCATTACATGGTGTAGGTATGCCTCATGACAGATATATGATTCCATAATTAACTATATCATGCTCAAGAATAGAATTAGGGTTCATTTCATGTGATGGGTGATGGTGTTTTCAGGTTACTAACACAGTAGATGGAAGCAGAATACTCACTGAAAATTTATTCAGTAAACAATTCACAGTTGATCCAAAAAAAGAATAAAAATCTCAAGTTATTAAATCATCTGTAACTGGGTTTCCCCCCACCATTCCAAGATCATTTCAGATGACTGCAGTGTGCAGAGAACAATTTCACAATGAGGGCCTTAATATTAAGAGAAACAGCATTGTGAATGTGCACACATGTTATGCTTTCCGTTTTGCTGAAAATAATTGCAGTCAACACAATGAAGCCATTTAGCAGACTAACTTTCCTCACTAAAGTATATTTAGGAAGAGGTTGGGAGATGGTTTTGAGCAAAGTATTTCTTCTGAAAGACAGTGACATTAGGGGAAAGTAGAGACTGGGAATTCAATTCCCTAACCATATTTGTTGGTTTTCTCCCTCCTGAGTTGATTCAGAAGGAGCCAAACTGTTTCAAACTCTTGCTTGTTTCAGAGCTGGGTTTATCAGACACTGGTATTTCTCTTTTCATTTTCCTGTGGATCTCCTTTTCCTCCTCCTTGATTGTTCCCCCTGTTCTTCTTGTAGACAGACTGGCTTGGAATTTCCTGTTCTCACATTCACTTTCAACTCCTGATCCAGTTACCTTCACCTTCCAAATACTGAGATTCCAGCTGTGCAGCATCATGTGCGACTTTATACCTACCTCGTCTTATGTTTGTTCATGCTACTACTTGTTAAATTAGAAGATAAATTGTGTTTCTTGTCTGTTGATTTTGACAGATGATTATGTGAATATATTGTTATTTTTGGATCAAGAGATACTTTCTAATGTATTGAACCTACACATGCTACCTAGTTGACATCCCATGGGAAGGTATGGGGTACAGGTTTTAAAATCATGTATTAGTGTTAGGTCTCTGGCCTTGCTACTAATGACACTAGTGACACTGAAGATTCAATTTCCTAATCTGTAAGAAATACTTATTAATAGTACTACCTGGCCTTGGTGGGTGATTTGTGAACATTACCACAAGCATGGAACAGAGTAAATGCTCTATAAATCATAAGTCATTTTCTTTTATTATGTTTTTTTATTTAAATTCTTTAATTACTACTCATATTTACATATTCACCCCATATTCCCTCACCCTCCCATGTTCCCTACCAACACCCCCCAACCCATCCCCCAACTCTCCGCCAGGGATAGTGAGGCCCTCCACCAGGGACCTTCAAAGTCTGTCATATCACTTGGGGGAGGGCCTAGGCCCTCCTTGCTGTATCTGGGCTGCAATAGTATCCCTCCATAGGGAATGGGCTCCCAAAGTCCATTTGTGCTCTAGGGATAAAGACTGGCTCCACTGTTAGAGGTCCCATAGACTGTCTTGGCCACCTTGCTGGAACCCACATTCAGTGGGCTTGGTTCAGTCCATGCTGTTTCCCCAGATTTACAACTAGGGTCTCCATGCTCTCACTAGGTCAGGTCAACTGTTTGTGAGGGTTTCTGCAGCACTGTCGTGGCACCTTTTCTCCTTCCTCCTCCCTCTCCACAACTGGATTCCAGGAGTATGGTTCAGCGCTTAGCTGTGGGTACCTGTTTCTCTTTGGAACAGCTACTGGATGAAGGCTCTAGGAATGGTAACAAAGTTAGACATCAATCTCAATATAGGGGAAGAGCATCAATAGCATCTTCTCAACCACTGCTTGGATTCTTAGTTGGGGTCATCCCTGTGGATCCCCTAATATTTTCCCTGTGCCATACAACATACCTGTAGTGTCTCCCTCTATCAAGACATCTCCTTTCTTTCCCTCCTGTATTCCTCCCCTGTCACAGTCCTCTTGTTCTACTCCCCCCTTCTTCCCTTCAGCTCCTTCCTCTCCAACCCTCTGCTCCCACTTTGTTCAGCGATTCCTGGCCCCCTCCCCTTCTTCAAGGGACTATGCAATCTTCTCTTGGGGCCCTCCTTGTTTCCTAGCTCCTCTGGCAGTGTGGATTATAGACTGGTAATCCTTTTCTCTATGTCTAAAATCCATATATGAGTAAGTCCATACCACATTTATCTTTGTGTGATGGTTTACCTCACTCAGAATGGTTTCTTCTAGTTTCATCCATTTTCCTGAGAATTTCAAGATTCCATTGTTTTTTTTTTTCTACTGAGTAGTACTCCATTGTGTAAATGTACCACGTTTTCTCTATCCATTCTTCAGTTGAGGGGCATCTAGGTTGATTCCAGGTTCTGGCTATTACAAATAATGCTGCTATAAACATAGTTGAACATATGCCCTTATTGTATGAATGTTCATACTTTGGGTATATGTCCAAGAGAGGAATCGCTGGATCTTGAGGCAGACTGATTCCCATTTTCCTAAGAAACCACCATACTGATTTCCAAAGTGGTTGTACAAGTTTGCACTCCCACCAGCAATGGAGGAGTGTTCCTCTTTCTCCACATCCATTCCAGCATAGACTGTCATTGATGTTATTGATTTTAGCCATTCTGACAGGAGTAAGATGGTATCTCAGGGTGGTTTTGAGCTGCATTTCCCTGATGGCTAAGAATGTTGTTTTTCAAGTGTCTTTCAGCCATTTTAGATTCCACTGTTGAGAATTCTCTAGTTAGTCCTGCACTCCACATTTTAATTGCATTCTTTGGTATTTTGGTGGCTAGCTTCTTGAGTTCATTGTATATTTTGGTAATCAGGGCTCTGTCAGATGTGGGGTTAGTGAATATCTTTTTCCATTCTGTGGGCTGCCGTTTTGCCTTGCTGGCTGTGTCCTTTGCCTTACAGAAGCTTCTCAGTTTCAGGAGGTCCCATTTATTAATTGTCGATCTCAATGTTTGTGCTACTGGTGTTATGTCCAGAAAGCAGTCTCCTGTACCAATTTGTTAGAGGATACCACCTACTTTCTCTTCTAGGAGGTTCAATGTGGCTGAATTTATGTTGACATCTTTGATACATTTGGACTTAATCTTTGTGCATGGTGATAGATATGGATCTCTCTGTAATCTTCTACATGTCCAAATCCAGTTATGCCAACACCATTTGTTGAAGATGCTTTCTTTTTTCCAATGTATAAATTTAGCTTCTTTATCAAAAATCAGGTGTTCATAGGTATGTGGGTTAATATCAGTGTTTTCAATTTGATTCCATTGGTCAACCTGTTTATATTTGTGCCAATACCAAGCTGTTTTCAGGACCATGGCTCTATAATAGAGCTTGAAGTCAGGGATGGTGATGCCTTCTGAAGTTCCTTTATTGTACAGTGTTGTTTTGGTTATCCTGGGGTTTTTTTTTGTTGTTTTTGTTTTTCCAAATGAAGTTGAGTACTGTTCTGTCAAGGTCTGTGAAGAATTGTGTTGGGATTTTGGTGGGAATTGCATTGAATCTGTAGATTGCTTTCTGGCAAGATTGCCATTTAATTATGTTGATCCTACCTATCCAAGACCATGGGAGATCTTTCTGTTTTCTTGTATCTTCTTTAATTTCTTCGTTTAATGACTCAAAGTTCTTACTATACAGGTCTATCACATTTTTGGTTAGTGTTACTCCAAGATATTTTATGTTGTTAGTTGCTATTGTAAAGGGTAATGTTTCTCTGACTTCTTTCTCTGTGTATTTATCATTTGTATATAGTAAGGCTACTGATTTTTTTGAGGTAATCTTGTATCCTGCCACTTTGCTAAAGGTGTTTATCAGCTGGAGGAGTTCCCTGGTAGAGTTTTTTGGGGTCACTTATGTAAACTATCATATCATCTGCAAATAGTGAAAATTTGACTTCTTTCTTTTCAATTTGTTTCCCCTTAATCTCCTTTTGTTGTCTTATTGCTGTAGCTAGAACTTAAGTACAATATTGAATATATATGAAGAGAGTGGACAGCCTTGTCTTGTTCCTTATTTTAGAGGAACTGCTTTACGTTTCTCTCCATTTAGTTTGATGTTGGCTGTTGGTTTGCTGTATATTTCTTTTATCATGTTTAGGTATGTTCCTATTATTCCTGATCTATCCTAGACCTTTATCATGAAGGGATGTTGGACTGTTTCTTCAAAGGCCTTTTCAGCATCCAGCAAGATGATCATGTGGTTTCTCCTTTTCAGTTTGTTTATATGGTGGATTTCATTGATGGATTTTCATAGGTTGAACCATCCCTGCATTCCTGGGATGAAGCCAACTTGATAATGGTGGATGATTTCTCCGATGTGTTTTAGGATTCAATTTCCCAGTATTTTGTTGAATATTTTTTACATCTATGTTCATTAAGGATATTGGTCTGTAATTCTATTTTTTAGTTGTGTTTTTGTGTGGCTTGGGGACCAAGGTGATTGTAGCCTCATAAAAAGAACTTGGCAATGTCCCTTCTGCTGCTGTTGTGTGGAACAATTTGAGGAGTACTGACTGGTCCTCTTTGAATTTCTGGTATAATTCTGCAGTGAAACCATCTGGACCTGGGCTTTTTCTGGTTGGTGGGCTTTTGGTGACTGCTTCTATTTCATTCGGGGTTATAGATCTGTTTAAATTGTTTATCTGTTCTTGATTTAAGTTTTGTAAGTGATATTTTCCAGAAAATTGTCCATTTCCTTTAGATCTTTGAATTTTATGGAGTACAGGTTTTCAAAGTATGACCTGATGATTCTCTGGATTTCCTCATTGTCGGTTGTTATGTCTCCCTTTACATTTCTGATTTTGTTAATTAGCATGCCCTCTCTCTGGCTTTTGGTTAGTTTGGATAAAGGTTTGTCTATCTTGTTGACTTTCTCGAAGAACCAACTCTTTGTTTCATGAGTCTTTGTAGTATTTTACTAGTTTCTACTTCATTGATTTCTCCCCTCAGTTAGATTATTTCCTGGCATTTGCTTCCTTTTGTTCTAGAGCTTTCCGTTGTGCTGTTAATTCTCTAGTGTGACTATTCTCCAGTTTCTGCATATGGGCATTTAGTGCTATGTACTTTACTCTTAGCATTCTATTAAATTGTCCCAACTGTTTGGGTATGTTTTGTCTTTATTCTCATTAAATTCTAGGAAGTCTTTAATTTCTTTTTTATTTCTTCCTTGACCCAGGAATGGTACAATCGTGCATTATTCAATTTCCATGAGTTTGTAGGTTTTCTGCAATTTTTGTTGTTGTTGAATTCTAACTTTAAAGCATGGTGGTCTGATATAATACAGGGGGTTATTCCAATTTTTTTTGTATCTGTGGAGGTTTGCTACATTGACAAGTATGGGGTCAATTTTAGAGAAGGTTCCATGTGGTGCTGAGAAGAAGGTATATTCTTTTGTGTTTGGATGGAATGTTCTATAGATATCTGTCAATCCCAATTGGGTCATAACTTCTGTTAGATACTTTGTTTCTTTGTAAAGTTTCTGTCTGGTGGTCCTGTCTAGTAGTGAGATCAGGGTGTTGAAGTCTCCTACTAGAAGTGTGTGTGGTTTCATGTGTGGTTTGAGCTTTAGTAATGTTTCTTTTACAAATGTGGGTGCCTTCATATTTGCAGCATATATGCTCAGGATTGAGGCTTCATCTTGATGGACTTTTCCTGTGATGAGTATGAAATGCCTTTCTTCATCTCTTTTGATTGATTTTAGTTTGAAGCCTAATTTGTTAGATATTAGGATTGCTACACCAGCTTGTTTCTTGGATCCATTTGATTGGGAAACCTTTTCCCAACCCTTTACTCTGAGGGAGTGTCTGTCTTTGACATTGAGATGTGTTTCTTGTATGCAGAAGAAGGATGGATTCTGTCTTCATATCCACTGTGTTAGCCTGTATCTTTTTATAGCCCAGTTAAGATCATTGACATTGAGGGATATTAATGGCCACTGATGGTTGATTTTTGTTTGTTTTGGATTGTTGGTGGTGGTGTTATTATGTGTGGATTTCCCCTTTTTCTTTTGGTGTTTGATAAAGTGGGATTATCTATTGCCTATGGTTTTTTGAGTTTAGTTATCTTCGTTGCGTTGGAGTTTTCCTTCCAGTAATTTCTGTAGGGCTGGATTTGTGGATATGTATTGCTTAAATCTGGTTTTGTTCTGGAATATCTTGTTTTCTCCATCTATAGTGATTGAAAGCTTTGCTGGATACAGGAGTCTGGGCTGGCATCCATGTTCCCTTAGCATTTGTAGGACATCTATCCAGGATCTTCTGGCTTTCAAAGTTTCCATTGAGAAGTTGTGTGTAATTCGGATAGGTATGCCTTTATATGTTACTTGGCCTTTTTCTTTTGCTGCTCTTAATATTTTTTCTTTGTTCTGTAAGTTTGGTGTTTTGATTATAGTGTGGTAAGAAAACTTCTTTTTGTGGTCCAACTTTTTTGGTGTTCTGTAGGCTTCTTGTACTTTCATAGGCATGTCCTTCTTTAGGTTGGGGAAGTTTTCTTCTATGATTTTGTTGAATATCTTTTCTGTATCTTTGAGCTGAATTTCTTCACATTCTTCTATACCTATTATTCTTAGGTTTGGTCTTTTCACGGTGTCACATATTTCCTGGATATTTTGTGTTAGGGATTTGTTGGATTGAGATTTTCTTTGGTAGATGAATGTATATACTCTAGTGAATCTCCATCACCTGAGATTCTCTCTTCCATCTCTTGTATTCTATTGGTTATGCTTACATCAGTGGTTCCTGATCGTTTACCCAGCCTTTCTATTTCCAGCATCCCCTCATTCTGTGTTTCCCCTATTGTTTCTAATTCTGCTTTCAAAATGTGACCTGTTTGAATTGTTTCCTTTACTTGTTTGGTTGTTTTTTTTTCTTGGCTTTCTTTAGATTATTTAAAAGATTTGTTTATTTCTTGAATTTTTTGTTTTGTCTTTTTCTCCATTTCATGTAATTTTTTGCTTGTTTTTTCTTCAATTTCCTTAAAGGATTTTCTTGTTTCCTCTTTACTGGTCTCTATCATCTTCATAAGATAATTTTTAAGGACCATCTCTTCTTCATCCTCTGCTTTGGGCTTTTCAGTTCTTGTCGGTGTGGAGTTCCTAGATTCTGGTGGTATCATATTGGTCTTTTTGTTGTTTAGTGTGTTCTTATTCTGTCCTCTTCCCATCCCTTCTTCAAGTGGGTGCAAGTGGGGTCTCTTCCCTTCCTCTAGTCTCCTCAAGCAAAGGGCAAAGGGCAGAGGGGGAACTGAGAGTGAGGTGTGTCCAGACTCAGGATCTGGGTGTGTCCTGTCTGGGTGTGTCCACTCTACTTGAGGGGCAGGCTCAAGAAGAAGCTAGGAGGGTGTAATGGGAGAAGTTGGTGGCAGAGCAGTGCCCAAACTTACTTCACTTTGCAGGCTGAGGGCAGACAGCAGAGGGGAGTCAAGGATGAGGTGTGGACAAACTCAGGGTGGGCCTTCCTGTCTGGGCAGGTCCACTCTTGGCAAGGGTCAGGCTCAGGAGGAAGTGAGAAGGGGGTGATTGGGGAAGTTGGGGGCAGAGCAGTGCCCCTACTCACCTCAGGTGCCAGACAGAGGGCAGAGGACAGAGAGGGAGCAAGGATGAGGTGTGGCCAGACTCAGGGTGGTCCTTCCTGTCTGGGCAGGTCTACCCTTGGTGAGGGCGAGAATAAGGAGGAAGGGAGAAGGGGGTTATGGGGGAAGTTGGGGACAGAGCAGTGCCCAGACTCACCTCAGGCGGCAGGCAAGGAGCCATTAAGTCATTTTCATTGTATGATTATTTCATTTTTGTCACCAACTTCTTATGTTCAGATTTAGATGTGTGTGTGTGTGTGTGTGTGTGTGTGTGTGTGTGTGTGTGTGTGTATGTGTATGTGTTAACAATTTTGCAGACACTAACAAATTTCTACTGCAGAAAATAGAGCATATATTAAAATTAATTCCTTGCTCTAGAAACCATAAGTGATGGGGGTAGAAGGCATCTTTCTCATAAGTATTATGTGATCTAGAAAATTGACTGAAAATGACAGTCATGCATTCAACAATACCTATATATACTAGATATACTTTGTATATTACATATGCCACACCTAGTATAGGTTAATATACCTTTAATCATATCTGAGCCCTCTATTAACATGGGATAATTATTTAGTTTCAGAAGAGAATTAGTTTTACATACATCAACTTTCAGTTAGGCATTGTATTTATTTCCTTTAAAATGAATAAAAATATTTAGAATGCTATAGTTTCTTTTAGTCATTATGCCAACAATACAAACATGGAGCTATACCAGTTATACTGGGTCAATTTCTGCAGGACATATATGGATAAATTGTAACCAATCTTAAGGGAACTCCTTCCTTGGTGACTGGAAGCCTCTGTGGAGTCACCACAACAGATAGAAAATGGTTTTAGATGTAAAAGGATCAAAACCTTAGTTCTGTTTCTATTCAGATTTTTTATTTGAATTAAAAACTGGATTGTTTTACATGACAATCCCAGTTCCCTTCTCCCTCCCATCCTCCCCTACCACCCCCCCCCAACAAAAACCCTACCTGTCACATATCCTTTCTGCTCCCCCTGGTTGGTGAGGCCTTCCATAGGGTGTCATCAGAGTCTATCGTATCCTTTGGGATAGGGCCTAGGCCCACCCCCCTGTATCTTGGATCAGGGAGTATTCCTCTGTATGGGATGGGCTCCCAAAGTCCACACCTATGCTTGGGATAAGTCTTGAACTACTACAGCAGGTCCTGTAGATTTTTCGGAGGTTTCCTCACTGAAACCCATGTTCCTGGGGGCTGGATCAGGAACCAGGATTGATGCTGGTATTCCAGCTATCAATCTGGGGACCAAGAGCTCCCCGATGTTCAGGTCAGCTGTTTCTGTGGGTTTCACCAGCTTGGTCTGGACCCCTTTGCCCATCACTCATTCTTCTCTGCAACTGGATTCCAGTTCAGTTCAGTGATTAGCTGTGGGTGTCGGCTTCTACTTCCACCAGCTGCTGGATGAGGGCTATTGGGTGGCATATAAGTCAGTCATCAATCTCATTATCAGGGGAGGACATTTAATGTAGCCTCTCCTCTGTTGCTTAGATTGTTAGCTGGTGTCATATTTGTAGATCTCCAGACATTTCCCTAGTGCCTGATTACTCTGTAAACCTAAAATGTCTCCCTCTATTATGGTATCTCCATTCTTGTTATCATCTATTCTTCCCCTGACTCAACCTTTCTGCTCCCTCAAGTCCTCCACATCCCTCTTCTTCTCCCCTTCTCATTCTCCTAGTTCCTTCCCCCCTCTTCCCATGCTCCCAATTTGCTCAGGGGAGCTTGACCCTTTCCCCTTCTCCACGGGACCATATATGTCTCTCTTAGGGTCCTCCTTGTTTACTAGCTTTTCTAGCAGTGTAGATTGTAGGCTGGTAATCTTTTAATCTATGTCTAAAATCCTCATATGAGTGAATTCATATCATGTTTGTCTTTTTGTGATTGGGCTACCTCGCTCAGAATGGTGTCTTCTAGTTCTATCCATTTTCCTGCAAATTTCAAGATTCCATTGTTTTTTTTCTCCTGAGTAGTACTCCATTGTGTAAATGTACCACATTTTCTCTATCCATTGTTCATATGCATCTCAGACTGGCCCCATAGTAGACCCTCTTACCTCAACCCCAGAGAGCTGGGATTATATGCCTGCACCACTACATGTAAGCCACAGGTGTAGTTTTTTTATGACTCAATTGCAATTGTTCATATTGCCATAGTGTTCAGAGGTACAGGACAGAGGAAACAGCTATCTAAGCAACACTTGTCCCAAAGGAAACATGACTTAGCATTCATCTTAATGGTTTTGATATTCTATGTACATCCATAGGGATGGAAAAAGGGCCTGTTTCCTGTGCCTTCTGCCTTCCCTTAATGTTGGAAAGACTGAAGTTTTGCATGTGGTGTAGTGCTTACTTTTGCATGTCTGTTACAGGATTTATACAAAATAAAGTTGTATTTCTTTGTCTCTCTTGCTCACTAACCAAAGGCAACTGGGGAAGGAGACCTTTTATTTGAGTTACCAGTGGCAGTCCATCAGCCAGGGAAACCAAGGCAGTGTCCTAGAGGCAGGAGCTGAAGCAAAGAGTGTGAAGGTGTGCTTCATGGTCTCTTGCTCCGTGGCTTGCTCATTGAGCATGCTTTCTGTATTGTAACAGTAATTTTATTTTCAATTAAAATATACTCACATCCTTGATCCCCTCTTCTCTTCAACCCTTCCAATCCATCCAAAATTTCATGCCCTCTTTTTTATCATTGCTGCCTTTATATGTATATGTGTATATATGTATATGAAACAATAAGTAAATGAAGCCAGCTGTGTCCATTTAATCTTGCTTGTATGTATATGGTTTTAGAGCTAACACTATGCATTGGATATTGGACATTCGTTTAAGAAGTTCATTTCTAGAGAAAACTAATTACTCCTCTTTCAGTAGTCCTTAATGCCCAGAGTTTACATCTATCCCTATTATACACCAAGTATCAAACTGCCATGGGTTAGTCTTGCACAGTGGGTTGTGATTTCTCACATCAATGAAGGAAATGACCCACAGACTTGACCACCGGCTAATCTGGATTGAGGAAATTCTTCAATGGAGGAGGTTCCCTTTCACAGATATCTCTATCTTGTGTTATATTGGAAAGAAGAGCAAACACAGAATGAACAGTGACCAAGACAGAAAATCTCATTGGCTTACAAGTAAAGACAAGAAAGATTTGTTTGGCCTAATAAGTATCCAAGGTCTCAGGCCACTCTGGCATGTAAGTGTAATTCCTGCCTCTTGACCTTAGAGTGACCCAGGAGGAAGGGATTCATAGAAGCAAGAGGTATGGATAATGTCCTCCAAAGAAACATCCTCAGGGTCATGCTTTTCCAATCTATCCCCTATATAGAAATGTCTTAGAAACTCTTAAAATAGCTTAAGAGATTTTTGTGGACTAAGATTTAGTATCCAGAGAGAACCTACAGGAATTATTACCTATTCAAATGATAGGAGTCTAAAGAATAAAAAGTCATCTATGGCATCCCCTTATACTTTCTATGAAAAATCAATGACTTCCAAAAGCAGTGCATTTGAATACAACACCCAGGATTAAATGTATGAGACCAAATATTTTTTACAAAAGAAAAAGTTGTACCTGTAAATTGTCAGACAAGAAATGAATGACTCTGAGTATAAAGCTGAGTAGGGACCATCCCTCACCCCACATTCATTAAAAGATCCCTTCAAAAAGTGTGGCTTGTCACATCAAGTTCATCATAGTTGCTTCAAGTTTGTCCTTGCATAAATTGTCATGTCCGCATTCAGCCTCATAGTTTTCAGTGGAATCTTCAGCCTCTTTCTCTGTTCTGATTTTCTACTGGAAGGAACTCATCCAAGTTACAGAAAGATTTATGGAACATTCATGCAACTGTGAAAGTCAACAAAGATACTCATCAACATGTTTGGCTTTGCACAAGTAGGACATGCATAGCAGGTTTTATATTTTATCATAGTAATGTTTCAGGCCCATTACAGGCAGCTGGCTACAGATTCTTGAATTTGTAATACTTAGAAGTTTACTGCATTAGTAATGATTCTTAAAAATGACTACGTGTAGCACTTGGAAATACTCAGACAATAATAGTATTGCATATCAAGGTACAGAGAATTCTCTATAGGTGTTGCAGTTTCTCCTGCCCAAAAGCTGGAATTAACTGGGGACAGATTGCATTAGAAACAGGAAAACCGATGCAAGTCAAAGAAGGGAGAGAGCAACAAGGTAGGCTTCAGCAATTCTAAAGATCCTGTTGTGCAAAGGATGTAGTGTTTTCTGTCATCCCTTAAGCTGTTGGGTTCATTGCCATTTGTGAGCATTTTCTCTATGAGTGGGGGTGGGGATGGGGAAGCATCTGCATGACTTGCTTCCCCATGCTTGTGGAGTGCAGAGACCTGTGTTCTTACTCACATTACATTGGGCTATTCATTGGTGCAACTTTACTAAAGGGTGCTGACATGTTCTGCATATGGAGTTTCCCCATGGTACAGGATAAAGGAAGGTTCCTCACTAAAGTATTCAATCTTCATATCAGAGGCTCAAAACAAAAGAAACAATCACTGACATGCAGATGTTGAACAGTTTCCAACAACAATGACAAAATGTGCTCTAGGGTATCTGCTTCCCAGTTCTGTCAGAAAAACTTATGACTCCATGTGAGTAACATTAGTGACAAGACCTTGTAAAGTATGTTCAAACAACACTAAAATTTATTAAGTAAAACTTCATAAACATAGATGCACAATGTACAATTAACAGAAAAATTAAATTCAAATTTGTTATGTAAAATAAAGCATGGTTTTATTTGCATCATAAATAATAGGTACCATTAAATCAATAGTAATAGTGGACATTGGGTTGGAGAATTATATATGTATATATATGATGAAAACATTTAATTTTAGCTTAGTATATACAGAGAAAATATATTAAAAGAAATATAACTTTAAATTGAATATCTCTTGGAAGAAACACTTCATTACTGCACTCTCAAGGCTGAAGCGGATATTAAAGGAGACCTTAGATATAAATATATATTTAGCATTGTAAGAACTTCCTTAGAATGCAAAGAGTAAACAGATCTTCTTATTTGGGACCAGGAAGTGATTTGCAATATCTGTGTCATGTTTAGAAATATTCCTAGCTGGGTTGAAATGTTTCTAACTGGGCAGAGTCCAGCATCACCTGGACAGTGTCCAAGAATAATGGGAAAGACCTGTAGTGCCCCACATTAGGACAACTAGCCTGATTGGCAGTAGAGACTGGCACTTAGATTGGGCATTCCTTACAGAAATAAACAGTTTAAACAAAAAGTTGATATTCAAACATTAAATATCAAGGAAATTAACAAAAACCAATTAACAAAAAATTATGAACAAAACCATGAAAATTGAAAAAAATTAAATAATTGAAAACAGAATTCAACATTAACGGAAGACACAAAATCTTGAAAGTAGCATGCTTATCCGCATGTTATAATGTGTGGGTTTTGTGTTGCTAGCATGTAGTAAGCACATACATATTATAGATTTCCCCAGATGCAGCTCTTCTTTGCTGCAAGTTAGCAGTACATGGAAGAGTGTTGGGGAATCACCCACTTTTTACAGCCCAGAATATGTTTCAAGGCTCTTCAAGCCAAGTTGCCTGAAGTCCCTGGCAGCATCTATAAAAGACTGCAGAGCAGCCTCAGCAGCCAGCGGGTGCTGCTGTTACAGTAAGCGCTTATGCAGGATTTCCCACACCATCTTCTTCCTAAACAGAGGCACATGCTGCTGAGAGAAGGTTATGGGTTGGCCTCTAGAAATATAGTCTGCATATTTACAGGTAAACACTCCACAATCGTTCCTATTCAGCTGCAAGGAATCTCCTCTGCCGACATGCTTTTCGGCATTGCTTCCAATCCAAGGGGTCCAGATCTATACTCCTCTTCACTTTGGTCTCTTGCAGGTACTGGAAAATCAATCCCAGGACACCAGGTCTTTTGAGTCCCATGGAATCCCAGTAGACAATGGTCTTCTTTCGTAGGTCTATGACCACAAGACTCCAGTGGACATGTAGGTGTACCGGCACGAGGACAATGTCCTTTTCAAAGATATTCACAGCCCGGGTCCACCTTTTCACAGACCTGTATCCCCCACACTTGAGTTTCGTATAGAAGAATGTATTAAAGGTGTGAAGTGAGGCATAACCTGGTGATTTGCTCCTGTGTGTGAGTAGGTTCATGTAAAAATTTATGATGTCATCATTAAGCCACTGGCTTTCCCATAGAGTCTGCATGTCTCCTCTGGTGATGTTCAGTTTAAATGCACTGCTTAAGATGTCCTCTTGTGGCCCTGGACCGAGTGCATTCATGATTTCCTGCTCCATGTCAGGTGTTATTTCAGGGCCATGGTCTTGGCTGCTGCTCTTCTCTTGCTCCTCAAAAAGCTCCTCCTCGGCCTCAGGCGTTAAAGTGTTCTTGTGGAAGATGCCACTGGTGTCACTATTTTTGGAGTTTGGGCCCTGAGCTCCTCCCAGAATGTCAGGCTGGGGGTGATGTCTTGTTCTCTGGTTTTCATTTCTTTTTTGTTTCAAAATGAGTCTGTGGTGAATAGCTCTTTTCAGTTGTGACTGGTGAATGGTTTCTTCTGACAGGATGTCTGGATTGATTTGGCTGGAACTGAGTTGTTTCACAGCCATGAATATGCTCTTCCATGCAGCCTTTGATGTTCTTCAGGTTGTCAGCAGGTCTTGTGTGAGTGCTGGGCGGGCCAGATTGGACAGGATCGCAGGGTTGAAGATGGTCAGACAACCTTCTGCACTTTTCATTGTGCTGTTTCTCAACTCTGTCCTGTATGTTGGAATAAGTGCGCTTGCGACTCTTGTCAGCACCCACGTATTTCACCTCAATGACATCCTCTTCTTCAGGGTCTCTGACCCTGTCTTGGTTTTTTGGATGCAATGGACCCTTGTCCATGGGGTTCATTCCCTGACGATTTTCAGTCTTTTTGGAAAATTCTGTGGCTCTTCAGATTTCTCATCAGTTCCTCCTTCCTCCTGGCTCTTTCTTTTTTGAAGTTTCACTCCATGTTTTGGACACATGGTACCAAGCTGCTGCTTAGGTTGCCAATTCGAGGAAGGGCTTGGCTTTCTGTTGGTCAGGCACAGGCTGTCTGCTTGGTAAGAGCCTTTAAATTTCCACATTGACGTGCAGGTTAGCCTGGCTCTTGTTGAATCCTGTTGGGATATTGTTGTATTGATATCTGATAGATCAGTTACTCCACTAGGAGTCATTTTATCCTCTCGAGACATTTTGGTTAAAGTTCAGAAATTACAGTGTAAAGTACTAGATGTCCTCTTTAGCAGTGGAGGTACACTTTTGGTGTTGGAGACAGGAGGAAAGTGACACCAGATGAATGTGACAGGATGGAAGTGAACCTTTAACTCACTGAGGCCATCAATTAATTCTTGTCTCTCAGGAGGCAGTTCTCTAGTAATTCCACCGTAAACAGTTCGATGGTCTTAGTGCAACCATCTTGTCTTTTAGGAAAAGTGGGGCCTCCAGAAGGCAATAGACCTCTGGAGAAACTGAGATAATCATTATGAGCTTTGTAGCCAGTAGCTCCAAGGCATAAGTCCTTGGCAGCACAGTCAATGAATTGAAGGCAAGTCTGTTTGCCTCACTGTTGCCCTGGCTATGAGTCTGATGTTCTATATTGGGTTGTGATGCGGTTTGATGCTTCATGACCGCATTCTATAGTGAGAACAGCCCCTACCCACTGTCTTCCATGACAAGGTCCTTTTTGGTGACTTTCATTTTGAGATAGGGTTTCTCTGTAACAACCCTTGCTATCCTAGAACTCACTTTGTAAACCAGGCTGGCAGGAAACTCACAGAGATTCACTGTTTTTGCATCCTGAGTGCAGGAAGTACTATGTATGCCACCACTGCCAGCCACTTGAAGGGTCTTAATGCTTCTTTCCATGCTTTAAGTTCCTAACAGTGTCAGTTAAAACTTAATGGTGAAGAATTGTAGCTCTGTCTTCAGAAATGGATAAATTATTGAGAAGAACAGTAGATTCACTACACTTCATTTTTCTAAAATGCTAAACCTAGGAGATATGGTTCCATCCTTGGAACTATTTAGACACATCTCCTTTCTTCTCTTCTGGACAGAACATTAGGCTCAGTTCACCTATACATCCATAGAGCTTCAGTTTATTTTGGAAAAGCATGACTCAGGCAGTGTCTGTTCATTCATGTAGGCAGAATCTAAGAGCCAATGCAGAGTCACCTTACCCGGTCCTCCTAGCCATGAGGTTACAGGTACTGGATCAAGGTGAATCTGGCTTAGCTACACACTGAGTGATTATCAATTCCTCACAAAAATCAGTGAAAACAAAGGGGAGAAGCTTTTGATTTGATGGTCCACCGAGAAGTGTCGGTTGTTTGTTGTCTCGTCATAAACTAACTTATCCCATGATCATGCTGCCTCTTAGGGAAGAATCTGCTTTGTGTTACTGTTTTTAGTTATAGAAAACAAAATATAAGTATTATTTCCTGACTTGGAGTCTAATGCTTCTAACATTAGGGGATGAAATTTACCCAAAAAGGAAATTTCCACTATACTGGTGTATTTCCTCTCAATATTTCTAGTGAGTACAAATAAAGTTATAAGTGTGAGACCTAGTGGACACCAATTACCAACGATGTATACATTAACAACATTAATGGGGTAATCAGCATTCTGTTGAACCCTGTAGGCTGTGTTGAGAAAGACACAAAGTATTGCTGTGACAATACTGCTAATGTCATTAATCATGAATCTATCCCTTAGAAAACACTGGGAAGAATTCAAATGAAGGACATTATTAAAAACATAAAGCAGATGTGGTTATACCTGTAATCTAGCACTAAGAAGACCAGGCAAGAGGATATTTTCCAGAATAGTGTCTTGTAGACAAACGAGAGAAAAGGTATAGTATCAAATCTTTCTTGACGTAGAGACATTGGAAGGTTGGGGAACAATGCATTTTTAAATCATTATGTCTGTATTCTGCCATCTAGAAAGCTGTTTAAAAATTAATTAATGATGCTGGTACAATTACATATTGGAAAGGTAACAGCATTAAGGAATACTTCACAATATATACTGGTGTGTTCTGCTTTCATTTAAAATGTGCTTGCTTGGATGAATGAAGCCTCTGCTGGTCATTTGTTACAGAGTCAAGCCTTGCACTCGAGTCATCCTGGTGAACCCACAACATACATGGATAGTATTCCACAGGCCTAGAATGATGCTTTGGCCTGGTCCCTCCCACCGGGCCACAAAGCACTCGAATAGTAGCAAAGAAGGGAGACCAGCTAGACTGAGTTCAGCCATTGCAGGTTTTTGTCTTCATGGCTCCAGTGGAAGGATGAGGCAGCTTGTGAGAAACCAACAGAAGGTTCTATAAAGTGCTCAGAGTTCAACAGAAGAGAGAAGATTGGTTATGTATGCATCTGCCCAGACTTGTGCCTGATCAAGGACTGTTTTATGGTCCTAGGGAGAGGACTAAGACACATTCGGTAGGGTAGGCAGTCATAGCTCCTGCAGATACAAAAGGCTCATTTGTACATTCATATGTAGAAAACAGAATGGCTATGAATGTCACTTAACACATTTAAACTGTACTGTCATGTGAAGGGATGTTACAGACAATTAGATATTTCTCACAGCCTCAATATTCTTCAGTCTAACACTCTCCCAACTGAGCTATTTCAGCAGATAAGCCTCACTATTCTTGACTGCGGTTCTAATACTGGAAAAATCTTGTTAAATGAAGGCGCTTTCCTATGATTCCCAGTTATAGCACACTCCTTCTGATCCATACACTGCCTGGTATTTTGTGGAGTAAACCTTTATATTTAAGTGGCACTTGGTATCTTCTGTTTTTGTTTGTTTGTTTGTTTGTTTGTTTCATCTTTGAACTGAGGTTTTCCCATCAGAATTGTAAGTGAGCAAATACTTGGATGATTTCCTTGGATGTAAGTAATAAATCTCAGTAAATAACCTATGTCAGTTTCGTTTGCCTTTTTACTATTGCAAAGGGAAAAACATGGGATAAGAATATTTGGAGTGAGAGACCTGGGGTTTGAATGCAGAGCACCTTGCATGATAGGAGTGCACTCTACCACAGCCTTTGTTATCATTGTGAAATGAATAATTTCATTTTAAATAGACAATTCCCAACAAAGAATTTTAATATCTTATTCATTGGATTCAAATTTAATAATCGATTCACCTGTGAACTTCTCACTGTCCAGCAGTGGGTAGCACAACAACAGGTAAAAGATATTTTGTGACCTGCTCCTGGTCTGCTGTTGATGACTGTTGAACTTTGACAGAATAGAAACTTTTATAAATACATAGATTACAAACACATACACATTCGCACACAAGTAGCCTTTCCTTTGTAGCATTTGGAAAAAGAAAAGGAATATCCTATGACCTGAAAATTGATTCACAGATAAGATAGAAGGTGTGGGCCAGTTGTGTTTGTTTGTCAATTTTTAATGTTTGCACTTTGTGGTGAAATTCTTGAAGAGCCTCAGTAAAGACAGAAGAAGTGTGTCTTTCTAAGGTTTCCAGTCCCCACTTTTTTTTTTTTTTTGATAACTTTTAGCCTGTGGCTCTTTTGCCTATTTTGGTGACTTAATTCTCCCCTCTTAGTCCCTGGTCAGAACCAAAGTCACAGCTTCCTCCTTTGACCTGGGCAGATGTGGAGGGAGCCAGATCACACTTGACCCTGCACCTGTGACTGTGCCCTTCCTGGTGCAGCTGACGCAGGTAGCCCATCTTCATGATGAACTACTTTTCCCACAGTTCAGACAGAGCCACTCAGACACAGCCCCTCTGCCCTGATAAATCTGTGTTTAGTGTGTGCCTGTTTCTTCCCCTGGGAAGGCAAGACTGGAGTGGAGCCATGACGTGTTACTTATGGCAAAACACAAAAGTGGGGCTGAGGATGCAGCACAGTAGTAAAGTGCTTGCCTAATACACACAAACCCCTAGATTCCAGAAATTCAAAATGTGGGGGGCGGGGTACCTCTATGAATGAACTATTCAAGTGGTTTTATACACCAAACCAATAGCCAACATCAAACTAAATGGAGAGAAACTCAAAGCGTTTCCTCTAAAATCAGGAACAAGACAAGGCTGTCCACTCTCTCCATACCTTTTCAAGTACAATACTGAAGAGGTATTTTGGAGGATATTTCTCATTCAAAGCACCACAAACTCCATTGAAGTTATCTGATTTTCTCTCCCCTAGAAATGATCAATGTGAGTACCTTTTTGGCCATGGATAGGACCTCAAGTCCACTTTCCCTCCTCTATTCTGGGTCCTTTGCCTCCCTTGAGTTTGTGCAGGTATTGCGTATTTCTTCCTCAACCCAGGAATGGTGCAATTGGGTATTATTCAATTTCTATGAGAAAGCATCTTCAAAAAATGGTGCTGGTACAACTGGATTGGGACGTGCAGATGATTGCAGACAGATCCATATCTGTCACTATGCACAAAAGTTAAGTCCAAATGGATCAAAGATCTCAACATAAATCCAGCTACAATGAACCTCCTAGAAGAAAAAGTCTGTGGCACCCTTGAAAAATTGGTACAGGAGACCGTTTTCTGAACATAACACCAGTAGCTCAAACATTGACATCGACAGTTAATAAATGGGACCTCTTGAAACTGAGAAGCTTCTGTAAAGCAAAGGACACAGTCAGCAAGACAAAACGCCAGCCCACAGAATGAAAAAAGATATTCACCAACCCCACATCTGACAGAGGGCTGATCACCAAAATATGCAATGAATTCAAGAAGCTAGCCACCAAAACACCAAACAATGCAATTAAAAGATGGAGTGCAGAACTTAGTAGAGAATTCTCAACAGAGGAATCCAAAATGCCTGAAAGACACTTGAGAAAGTGTTCAACATCCTTAGCCATCAAGGAAATGCAACTCAAAACCACTCTGAGATACCATCTTACTCCTGTCAGAATGGCTAAAATCAATAACACCAATGACAATCTATGCTGGAGAGGATGTGGAGAAAGAGGAACTTTCCTCCATTGCTGGTGGGAGTGCATACTTGTACAGCCACTTTGGAAAGCAGTATGGTGGTTTCTTAGGAAAATGGGAATCAGTCTACCTCAAGATCCAGCAATCCCTCTCTTGGGCATATACCCAAAGAATGCACACTCATACAAGAAGGACATATGTTCAACCATGTTCTTAGTGGCATTATTTGTAATAGCCAGAACCTGGAAACAACCTACATGCCTCTCAACTGAAGAATGGATAGAAAAAAATGTGGTACATTTACACAATAGAGTACTACTCAGCAGGGTGGGGAAAACAATGGAATCTTGAAATTCGCAGGTAAATGGATGGAACTAGAAGAAACCATTTTGAGTGAGGTAACCCAGTCACAGAAATGCAGGCATGGTATGTACTCACTCATGTGGATTTTAGACATAGATTAAAGGATTGCCAGCCTGCAGTCCACACTGATGGAGAGGCTGGTAAACAAGGAGGACGTGAAGAGAGACACAAATGGTCCCGTGGAGAAGAGGAAAGGGACAAGATCTCCTGAGCAAATTGGGAGCATGCCACTGCTTCTGTGCAAGCGTAGCACTTTGTCATTCCATTGCACTGTGTTATCCCTTGCTCAGCACTACTATGGCTCCAGAGTTTCCTCCACCTCTAAGGTACACATTCTAATGAGATCCTGAGAGAACCGGTGCCTGCAGATATCACCACTCTGTGTTAATTCAACCCAGCACACAGCTCAGCAAAATGACGTTAGCTAGCTTTAACTATAACTCATTGCCTCTCAACACCTGTTGGGCATCATAATGGAATGAGGGGTGAAAACCTCTGGCTAATTAATTCCCCGCCACTGTGGTTTACAAAATCTGGAGAGAAGCTTTGTTCAGCATAGGTGATGCTCATTCCTTTCTCTTACTCATTCAGTGTTTATATTGGGAGCAAGGCTTTGTTTTCATTTAAAAGGTGTTGTTTCCTTTTTATTTTTCCATATTATTTTCCTTTTGTGTTTCGAGTTTTGTTGCATATATAAATTTTAATTTTAGTTTTAAAATCTACTTATTGCAGTCCCAGAGCCTCATGCAGAATGAGTCAGTTCTTTATCTCTAAGCTACAATTCCATTCCCATTGATATGAATTGTATCCAGGTTCAGTAATGACCCAATAATGCTTGTCTCTGGTAAACATTTCAACATTTCAATTTAAAGAAGAGAGACAGAGAAATTCGTGCCATTGAACTATTTGGTAGGAGCAATTTACTGTCTTGAATCTCACACATTGGTTGTCTTTGAACTTTCACTAATCAAACATGATTGTGTGTCTGTGTGTGTGTGTGTGTGTGTGTGTGTGTGTGAGAGAGAGAGAGAGAGAGAGAGAGAGAGAGAGAGAGAGAGAGAGAGAGAGAGAGAGAGAGAGAGAGCTGTTGCTGAGGTTAGGGTTAGGTGTGTGTCAGGAGTGTCTCTACATGGAGGCCTGTTGAGAGAGGTTTCTGTCCCACCTTTTCCTGCAGCATTTAGTCCCAATTAAACACCAGAAGCATACTTCCTGTTGCACATAAACTATATGTAAGTGTTCGGTGGCAACTTTGAAGCATTTAGAGCTCTTTTAAAAGAGCCTTGCTGTTTTTACTGCTAACAATGAATCAGGAAGCCTCTCTTAAAAGAGCCACACCTCTGCTTGCCTCTAGCAAACAGAGCCAACCTGAGAAAATGCTGCTACCAAGAAACTGTGTCTGATTCTGTTCTTTTGTGTGCAAAATCCCTTTTTAAGATTTTGTCAGGTTTGACGTGGAAATTCTTGCCCAACATTGGAGTGCCACATGCTCATGGAGGTTTCTGTCCTACCCAGTCCTGTAGCCTTTTAGTTCCAAATAAATACACAGGGGCTTATATCAATTATAAAATGTTTGGCCAGTGGCTCAGGCTTCTTATTCCCTAGTTCTCTCTTAATTATTAACCCATTTCTATTAATCTATATATCTCCACATGCTGTATGCTTACCAGTGAATGCCCATGTGTCCTACATGGCATCTCCTTGATTTTGCCTACTACCTTTCTCTATCCCTGTTTTGGACTTTTAAATAGGGTTGAGACATTCATAGACTATGAGGACTTTTTCAAGTTGGACTGGATACATTTCTGCATTATGTTATGGCTACAAACCTATGGGGGCCAGGGAATGTGGTTGTTTAAAATGGAATGCCCCCCACAGACTCATGTATTGGAGTGCTTGGTCAATGGGGATTGGCACTATTAGGAAGATTAGCCTTGTTGGAGGAAGTATCTCACTGTAGGAGTGGGCTTTGAGGTTCTATATGCTCAAGTTATGCCCAGTGTGGCACCCAGTCTCCTTCTGTTCCCTGCATCTCAAGATGTAGAACTCTTCAACTACTTCTCCAGCACCATATCTGCCTGTGTGCTGCCTTGCCTCACACCATGATTATAAAGCATTTACCCTCTGAACTGTAAGCCACCCCCAATAGAATTTTCTTTTATAAGAATTATAATTTGTGTTCATGGTGTCTCTTCACAGTTATAGAAACCCTAAGATAATATCCCATGATCATGAATTGGAAGAATCTCGGGGAAATGGCCACCCTACCAAAAGCAATATGTAATTTCAATGCAATCCCTATAAAGATTCCAGGACCATTCTTCAAAGACACAGAAAAAAACCCAAAAATTTATATAGGAGTACAAAAGAGCAAGGATAGTTTTAAAACTGCTGAATAAAAAGAGGTATCACTGCACCTGTCTCAAATTGTACTACAAAGCCATAGTAATAAAAACAGCATGGTACAAGCACAAAATTAGACACATAGATAAGTAGACTAGAATTGAAGTTGTAGATATAAGTCCATACAATTGTAGTTACTAAAAATATACACTGTGAAAACCTGGCACCTTTACCAAGTAGTGCTGGGAAAACTGGATTTAAACATATAGAAAAATGAAATTATGCCCACACCTGTTACCTTGAACAAAACTCGACTGCAAATCTATGAAGGGCCTTAACATATGTCTTACCACTCTGAGACTGTTGTATGGAGGAGAAGTAGAGAGTATGCTCCAGCTTAAAAGCTCATAATAAAATGTTCTAATATGATTTCAGGACTCTAGAAACATGGGGAATAACAACAGCAATTAAGGAATAGAGTCTCATTAAACTAAAAACTTATGTTTAACAAAGAGAACTGTGCAACAAATGAATAGGCAACCCTAAAAATGGTTGAAAATCCTGGTCAGTTCAGCAAGTCACCCCCATCCACTGAGTTGTCCCACAAATCAGTGTATTGAGGCAATGTCAAGCCATGTCCTACTGAGTCCTGAACTCTTCTTCACCTTATAGTAATGGAATCAATCAAGGGTACACGGTGGAAAGCACTGACTTGGGAAGTCAGGAAACTGGGAATTTAACATGTGCCCTTGAAGAACTTTTCTTATCAGCAGGCTCTGTGGGAGGTGCCATCCCATAAATGACCCATCCTAGTGTGACAAACACCAAGTCTAGAATATCTCTTCTTATGGTGCAGAAGAAGGCTCTAGGATGGCATTTAAGGTAGTCATCATTCTCAATATAGGGGAAGGGCATTTAAGGTAGTCTCTCCATTTTGCTTAGGTTCCTAGTTGGGGTCATCCTTGTGGATTTCTGTACAATTCCCTAGTGCCAGATTTCTTTTTAAACCTATAGTGGCTCCCTCTATTGATGTTTCTCTTTTCTTGCTCTCCTCTATTCCTCTACCCACTCAATCTTCCTGATCCCTCATGTTCACCTCCCCCTCCTCTTCTCCCCAACTCTTTCTCCTACCTCACTCCTGCCTCCCCCAGTGCTCCCCATTTGTTCAGGGGCTCTAGTCCCTTTCCACTTCACTTGGGGACTGTGTATGTCTTTCTTATGGTCATCCTGGTTTCCTAGCTTCTCCAGAGGTGTGGATTGTAGGATGGTAATCTATGTTCTATGTTTAAAATCCATATATGAGTGAGTACATACCATGTTTGTCTTTCTATAACTGGGTTACCTCACTTAAGATGGTTTCCTCTACTTCCATCCATTTGCCTGCTAATTTCAAAAGTCCATTATTTGTCCCCCCCCCCCCCCCGCTGTAGTACTCCATTGTGTAGATGTACCACATTTTCTCTATCCATTATTTGGTTGAGGGGCAATTAGGTTGTTTCCAGGTTCTGGCTATTACAAATAATGCTACTATGAACATAGTTGAACAGATAGATGTTCTTGTTGTATGAATGTGCATTATTTGGGTAGATGCCTAAGAGGGCAATTGCTGGATCTTGAGGTAGACTGGTTCCCATTTTCTGGAGAAACTATCATACTGGTTTCAAAAGTGGCTGTACAAGTTTGCACAATGGAGGAGTGTTCCTTTTTCTCCACATCCTCTCCAGCATAGACTGTCCTTGGTGTTTTTTATTTTAGCCATTATGACAGGTGTAAGATGATATCTCAGAGTTGTTTTGATTTGCATTTCCCTGGTGGCTAACAATGTTGAGCAATTTCTTAAGTGTCTTTCAGCCATTTTAGATTCCTCTATTGAGAATTCTCTATTTAGTTCTGCACTCCACTTTTTAATTGGATTTTTTGGTGTTTTGGTGACTACCTTCTTGAGTTCTTTGTATGTTTTGGAAATCAGCCCTCTGTCTGATGTCTGTTGGTGAATATCTTTTCCCACTGTGTGGGCTGCTGTTTTATCTTGTTGACTGTGAGCTCTATCTTACAGAAGCTTCTCAGTTTCAGGAGGTCCCATTTATTAATTGTCGATCTCAGTGTCTGTGCTACTGGCATTATGTTCAGAAAGTGCTCTCCTGTGCCAATTAATTCAAGGGTACCTCCTACTTTCTCTTCTAAGAGGTTCAGTGTGGCTGGATTTATGTTGAGGTCTTTAATCCATTTGGACTTAAGTTTTGTCCATGGCAATAAGTATGGATCTATCTGAAATCTCCTACATGTCCACATCCAGTTATGCCATAACCATTTGTTGAAGATGTTTTCTTTTTACCATTGTATAGTTTTAGCTTGTTTGTCAAAGATCTGGTGTTCATAGGTGTGTGGGTTAATATCAAGTTCTTCAATTTGATTCCATTGGTCTACTAGTTTGGATTTGTTGTTGTTGTTGTTGTTGGGTTTTGGGGGGGGGTTGTTTTGTTGTTTGTTTTTTGCCAATACCAAGCTGTTTTCAGGACTATAGCTCTATAGTAGAGCTTGAGGTCAGGGATATTGATGCCTCCTGAAGTTCCTTTATTGTACAGAGTTTTGGCTATCCTAGGTCCTTTGTTTTTCCGTATAAAGTTGAGTACTGTTCCTTCCAGTCTGTGAAGAATTGTACTGGGATTTTGACAGGGATTGCATTGAATCTGTAGATTGCTTTTGGTAAGACTGTTACTTTTACTATGTTGGTCCTACCTATCCAAGAGCATGGGAGATCTTTCCATTTTCTGGTGTTTTCTTTGATTCCTTTCTTTAAAAACTCAAAGTTCTTGTCAGACAGGTCTCTCACTTGTTCGGTTAGAGTTACCCCAACATATTTTATGTTGTGTGGCAATTTTAAAGGGTGATATTTCTCTGATTTCTTTCTCCATGAATGTAAAATCTGTATATAGTAAGGCTACTGATGTTTTTGGTTAATCTTGTATCCTGCCACTTTGCTGAAAGTGTTTATCAGCTGTAGGAGTTCCCTGGTAGAATTATTTGGTCACTTCTGTAAACTACCACATAATCTGCAAATAGTGAAAGTTTGACTTCTTCCTTTCCAATGTGTATCCCTTGATCTCCTTTTGTTGTCTTATTGCTCTAGCAAGAATTGCAAGTACAATACTGAACAGAGAGAGTGGGCAATATTGTCTTGTTCCTGACTTCAGAGGAATCGCATTGAGTTTCTCTCCATTTAGTTTGATGTTGGCTGTTGGTTTGCTGTATATTGTCTTTACTATGTTTGGGTATGTTCCTGTTATCCCTGATCTCTCCAAGATCTTTATCATGAAAGGGGTTGGATTTTGTTAAAGGCCTTTTCAGCATCTAGTGAGATGATCCTGTTGGTTTTCTTGTTCAGATTGTTTATATGGTGGATTACTTTGATGGATTTTCTTATATTGAACCCTGGGATGAAGCCTACTTGACCATGGTGTATGATTTTTCTGATGTGTTCGTGAATTTGATTTGCCAGTAAAATGCCAAATATTTTTAAAGAGGAAATATGATAGGTATGTATCTGCCCAATATGAAGGAATATTTCACAAGGTTTATCAAAACCATAGTCTTGTGCCAATGCCACTGCACCAAGAAATTAGCATTTCCAAGAGAATTCTAGTCTGCCAATCACACAATCAGACTTGGACCAGTGCCACCTTCAGAGTCCCCACTACTAACCCTTGTAGTCAATTAATGTTATTTTAAAACAGCTTATAGAGCCCCGATGTTATGTTTGCCAGCCTTCAGATGAATCCTTGATTTCTACAGCTTCATTTTGACATATCACAATGTCCCCTGCTTATTTTCAAATAACCCTAGCATTCCTTTAAGGACCACCCAGTGTATGTGTATGTGGGCATACTGCCTGTACTATTAGTTTTCTGTAAATGTATTAAATCTCCCTATTTTAGCCTATGACCTCAAAAGGGAGCTTTCATATAAGTCCCCAAAACAGCAGAAACACACTAACTACAATAAATTAAAAGTTGGTGTGGGAAAGTTGCTACTGTGCTAGTCATAAAACAAAAGTGGAATAGTGGTATTAAAATAATGCATTTGGCTTACAAAAGGGTACATACCCAAATAAGTAACTCTGCTTGAAGCCTGGACAAAGACAGTCATTTATAAACAAAAAGTCAGTGACTATCCTGACCATCAGTTAGGAAACAGGCATCAGATTGGTCAAGGTTGTTGTCACTGCAGTCATCTTCTGGAGTTTCAGAGAACATCAGCTACTCATGCTAGAGTCTTTGGCAGACCCTGATAATGTTTCCAGCTTCAGTTCTTAGTGTTCTGCCCACATTGGATGTCCTCCTCCCTGGAGTCAATCCTGCTCAGAGAATGACTTGAGTCAGTGTCTGAGAGAAGCTCAGCCCATAGTTGAGTCCCAAAAAGTAGGATTTAGGGGATTCCATGACTCATAAGAAGAGGCCTCATAAGTTTAGTGTCTGCAGGTTGAGCTATTGCTAAAGGAATGTAAACAAGCACCCCATTCAGATTGTCACAAGACCTTCCAACAGAGGACATGCAATGGTCCAGATTTTATTCCCAGACTTCAGAGCTCCTAGAACAGTGTCCTCCATTATAGTCCACCCATAATGAATCAGAGGCATAGTAAGCAAAGTTGCATGCATGGTTTGCTCTTGTATCAGGCTATTCTCCTATCTATTCTAGCCTGAAAACTCTTAATCTGAATAAACTAATAGATATGATGTGAAAGCTTGTAGGGTTAAGAGCTTCCAGAGACATCCATGCTATCATGATCTTCAAAAGTTTTAGAATTCCAGATCATTTCCTAGGATTTTTCTACTAAGATCACATAGTTGCATACAGGAAATTGTAAACAGTACCTCAGGGAAAAGGCATTAATACAGAGTAACTCACACTTAAGGGGAAAGAGATGTGTCAACTCTGGCCAAAGTGACACAGAAAAATTAGACATGATGGAAACTTTGTGCTATGGTGTGAGATGTGGGGAATCCATACTTTGTCCATGATTTTTGCCAAGTCATCAAGACACAAAGGCTACACTAAAATGCAGGTAAGCTTTAGATGGGGCCACCAGTGTTTTCCAAATCCTCTGGAGTCACAAATGCACCTGTGATGTGAGAATAGTCCATGTGCATCTCTTATGTATTGTTGGGAAATGACTGCATAATCTTCATAAATTGAGTGCCAAGGCTGTTTCTTGGTTTCAAAGACCAGTTGTCTAGGGCAAACAAAATACTGTCCCCTGTACCAATGAATTGTGCACACACTTTGAAATAGCCTTGTTGTCCAAACAAGAGACTGACACAGATTGTTGTTTGTGCATTGAGATGGGGGAATACTTATTAACACACTCTTTAAGACCAAATTTCCTGTTGGAACACATTGCTGGCTAGGTAGAGGACACACTCTGTGTCAAGCTTAGCAGGTTTTTCTCTAAACCCAGCAATATGGAACTCCCTCCCCAGAAAAGCTTCTGCTCTACCTTCCCTTATCTGGAGAATGCCCTTGGGCCTGGAGGACTGATGTTATCTGAAAGATGTCTCTAAACCAGACACCTGATTCATCTTTAGCTTGACCCTGGGTACAAATCACTGCTAAGAAGACTTGCTCTGGGAGTTCTGCCATAAAGACCCTACTGCCACATACTAACCCTTATGCTAGGAGTGTGCCTCTTAATGCAAATTAGGATTTGTCTCCAGGCTCCCCAATCCTGTGTATTCATTCCTTTTACTCTGAAATAAAGTTGAGCTGATTCACTGAAGTCTGTCCTTCCAGAGAGCTGTCTGTCTGTGCGCATGGACTGCAAACAAAGCTTTGTGTCTCCCCTCCTGCCTCTTTCCCTCTTCTACCAGGTGCCCAATAGGCCCAAAGGGAAAGAGTACCCCCACAGTTTCTTTGGCAGATAAAAGTAAAAGAGAAACCCTGCCCAGCCAGTGTTTGTAGGGTAGATCACTCTGGAAACTGATTCTAACTCTTCAATATTGGTTGATCTGAGGAAGAAAACACACCTCATTTGGCCCCTGCTTTCTCCTTGCCTAACCCCTCAGCCCTTCCATCCTTATCTTTGGCTACAGAACAGTCAATGTGATTGTGCATGGAATTAAAGCATTTTGCCTTATGAAAAGTGTGCAGGATCCTCTAGGGTGAATCATGGGGTTATTCTGAACACTGCTGTCCTGCACACAGAACACTGAGCACACGGTTGTCCATACTGCTGGCTCTCAAGAAATATTTGGCAAAAGAATGTAAGGATGGATAAAAATGGTAAATGTAAATAAATAAAAAGCCAATGTTAGAGTCAAAACATAGTTGTTTGAATAATTAGATACAAAGAATCCAGAATGTTTGCTGTACAATTATAGATGTTTGCTGCTATTAAAACATGGTCAGATTATACATATTGTGTCTACAAGTCTCTAGTTCATGAGTTTTCCCTTTAAATTATATAATTCAAGATTCATGAACCATTGCATGGGGGGGGGTGTTATTGTTGTGCCCAGGTTACAAGGATCCCCAAAGAGACCAGGGTGACAGACCACTGATGTGAATGCTCAAGGTTTATTAAATTGTCCATCCTACCATGGGAGGGACTCTGTCTAGCAAGCTGATGCAGCAGCCGCCAGAGGGGGTGAAGTTCCCCGTCGACTGCAAGGTTTTAAAGAGGAAAGTTACAGGATTACATCAGTAGGTACGGGTTGGGTTTCTGATTGGTTGACATTTAGGAACAATCAGGACAATTTCTCAGAGTCATATTTTGGCATGAAATACCTTTGTACCAGGTATTCTCATTGGTCAGTGCTGAGAGGGAACATTCTGTGGTTTCTATGTCTTTGTCTTTTGTGTAGCCTGTCATGGTTGGTAAAGCAGGGGCTGAGTGAGGGTCTGGTCCCTTTATTTCTAATTTATTAGAAGTGAAGCCTTTGAGTTTAGTTTACCCCTTTCAGATATAAGAGTCAGAGATTGAGGAGAACCAAAGTGAAACACTTTATCCTGCAGATGACGGCATTGTCACGCTCACGAACTCACAGCATGCCTGCATAAGACATGTACAAGCTAAAGGCAGTCAACACTCTCTCATGAATGCAGAGGGGACAGTGGGGATTCCACCCCTAAGTGAAAGTCTTTGGGCAGCTGATGGCTTCTGGGGGATAAAGAGTCAGTTTCTTTAAGGGTATGACTACAGGGGATAGTGTCATACTCAGGGGTATATGGGCAGCACAACTGGACTTTATGGGTTATTTGAAATAAATGAAGAGGGCATGAAGTTGAAGAAGGAAAAAGGTGGGAGTGGACCTGGGAGGAGCGATAGGGAGAGGTGGGGATGAATATGATCACAACACACGTGTGAAGTTGTAAAAAACTACTAAGGTGTATTTTAAAGATGCATAGTGTACTTTATATTCATCACCATTTTATCCCAGCATGTTTTCCTCAATGAAAGAAAAAGATTAAAATCAAACAACAAAAATGGCTTTGCTTCATCTTGACTTCAAAACTATTCTGCTTCTTCCAAGGTCAAAGTAATACGACGGAAAGGTCTGAGGCATGGCTACTGTAGAATGTTTGGTGTTAGGTGTGGATGTCTTATCTTAACAACAAGAAACTGGGTCTGAGGTGTGGTTACTCTTAACCCTCAAGGCCAGATAAGGAGATATTTAGTTTAAGGTGTGACTACCAAATGTTTGGAGAATTAAGGAAGAAAGTCTGTTTCTTCCTTGTATCTTGATAAAGAAATCTTTTACCATTTTCCCCTTTTTGGTTAAGGTATTTAAGAATGTTGAAGAATAAACTTGGGGCATTCAGTTTTCACTGGATTGCCCTCCTGACTGTATTCTGTGTCTCTATCTTTTCCTTTGTATTTTTACCTGCCCTTTCTCAATCCCCACTCCCCATATCAGGTATGAATGAGACAAGTCAGAGCTGGATCTGACTGAAGTCCCTTAAAGACAGGTTACTACACATTGGCAGTTAATCATCATTGTTTCTTTTCCTTAGCTCCTAGCACCCAGGATGATGTTTTTATTTAGTTACTCATTTAAGATAGCTCCACTTTGAGACTGTTATAAATAACAGTGTTATTTGTGTAGAAGTTTTTGTATGGCTGGCATTTTTAGTTATCTTGAGTACATGCCTAGGCCTGGAGTTTTTGCATCCTGTGGGAAAACTCTACATTGAGTTCTTGGAGAACTAACAGACTATGTCCCAAACAACCACGATAATCTATGACTTGTATTTTCCCTTCAGGATACAAGTCTGTATTTCCATGCCAGTACCTAGAGATTTTCATCTCCACTTTGAGTGAAGGGTCAGGTTTACTAGACTATTTGAAATAAATCCTCTGATAGGGCATTTAGAATCATCATGAAAGAAGACTAGAGCCACTTCCCTCAATCATTGGCACCTTGTAAAGCAGACCCTCTCAGGTGCACCCTCACACTGTACCCCTCTAGGGTGGAGCTCTCAGATGCACTTCTGTTCAGAGAGTTGCTTGAGGAAAAGGGTCTATGTCTTGGAATCATCTTCCCATCCACAACAGTTCTCAAGGGTCACTTATTATGGTAACTATTTATAATGGATATGAAATAATGGATAGACAGATAATTGGAGCCAAGGATTTGGGGAAATGTGGTTCACATACTCTAAGGGAATTAATTCTAATATAATGCCCGCTCTTAAAGCTAGTGAGTTCCCTGACCTTGGTTGTGTGTGACATCAGGCGGGGCCAATTGGCAGAAATATTTCAAAGCTAATTTAGACTTCGATAAGGAGGCTTGATAAGGTGATCAAATTTAAGATCACCACCACACTTGGGACACCATGAAAATATCAGGCTACAGAACTAAGAGGTATGTTCTAAACTACGCAATGAGCAGCTCTGGGGTTGTGATGAGCTCTAATGATTCCTAATCTATTGTGAGGACACCCCCCCCCCAACTAAAGATTTACTCTTCTGAAGGCATTGTTCAGGCTTGGGGAAGGTCACAGAGCACTGAGGTGAGAGCGTTGTAGGAGAAATGTGTGAATAAAAAGTTACTGGAACAATTTCTGGCCATCTATATATAATCTGAGAGTTGGGTTGTGACTATTCAAACAAAAGAGGGCAAACTCTGGGTGTGTGAATACCCAGGTTAAGCAGAATTAGCAAGAGGTGTAGCTTAGAGATCTCAGGAATAGCCCTGGGAGCATCTTAAAAGAGGGAGGGAGTTTCTGTCATCAAGGATTTTATAATTGTGCTTAATGGCCAAGATTTCTGGGTGGGTCTGTAGCACAGCATTGAGGTCTGTACTCCAGCAGTGAGTACATTCTCGCTTATTGCAGACCAGAGTTGAAGACTTCACTGGATTGCAAGCCTGCTTTTCCAAGATGTGCCTTTGTGCTCTGATTCTGGTGTCTCTATCAGCCTGTGTGGCATTGGGTGAGTTCTTTTAAATACATGTCAAAATATTTGTTCCAGGTGTAGGTAGACAGAGATGTGTATATAACAAAGGCAAGACAGACCTAATTTGGTAGGGTTTTTGCTCTCTCAACCTGGATTCCTTTTTGGAGTGACCCAGACCAGGGTTTCCCTGGATCTGAACACAGTGGAATTAGGAAAGTCTAATAACTCTGACATCTCAGTTTTCTTACTTTAATGGACTGTAGGGTAGATTAGATAGATTGTTTGTGAAGTGTGTAGCATGGTGGTTGTTGAAAAAAGTGTAAGAAATGGATGATAAATAAGGATAGATCCCAAATGGAGTAGATTAAAAGAAAATATATGGTCAGATCAATGCACCAGGATCTGATGACCATTGGAAAGGCATTTGTTATTAGGAATTCTTAAAGGAATGGGTATAGAACTGGGTGAAGAACAAAGAAGAAGAACCAGGTTCAGTCAGAAAACACAAGAGTAGGGAGTCTTGACAAGGTGTTCTTTAGGATCTCTACTGAATGCAGAGGCAAAGCAGTGTAAGTAGGTGTAGGATTTGTTTGGATTGCAAGGGAAACTAGGGAATGCTACCTGTTTTGATTCTGTGGTGTAAGGCTCAAGGGTTGAAGGCAAAAGGAGAAAATAGGAGAAATACATGAGGAATAGAGAGTTGTTATCCTCCCTGATGTGGGACTAAAGTAAGGTTTAAAAATATACTAAAGTATGAGTGAGTGACGCTGGCTCCTTCTGACATGATCACAGTGAGTGAAATATCTTGGTAAAAGATGCCACTATCCAGGGGTGATGGGACATGCTTGTGACTGAGACTGTCACATGCTATGAGGTCTGGATAAAAGAATTGGCAAGGATACAGACTCTTGATTAGATAGATGCTAAGAGTGATAGTTCCTACTGGGTAATGGGGTCCTAAAAGTGAAATCGTCAGCCACCCAGATTTCAATTACAGTTAATACGTGGTGTAGCATTGAGTCTCAACATAGAGTCCTTCCATTCATCAGCTGAGAATTTAGACTCACAAGAACGTATACTCTTCCCCAAAGTTATCTAGAAATTCATGCTCTGATCTCCTGCTGGCCCAGGAATCCAGCCTCATCTTTTCTTGAGCTTATATTTGCTGTGCACATAAGATACTAAGAAAGGCCTAGACTGAGTAACAGTAAGAAAGGAATATGGAGAAGAATCCTTCAGTGCTGCTGGTTACCCAATGCTTCCAAACTGTTAAATGGGCATACTAACAGTACCAAGCAAGACTTTGGGGAATATTAAAAGAATTGAAATGTAAATTTGGCTTACAGGAGATTCCAGTATGTGACCATTCCATACAATGTAAGTGGTATCAAGTGTTGGTAATATTCTTGTCACCCAGCCTCATTATAACCAAATACACTTGAAAGTTCATCGCTAAACTAATCCCCCTCCATACCTAAGTGATTTGTATCCTGACACTCAACAATTTTGCCAACCCCTCCTCTCCCACTGCCCAGGCTTCCATGGTGCATGTCCTCCTGACACCACTCTGGTGGCTGCTCTCGCTCTAAGCTGTATCCATGCGTGCTTTGCATCTTTGGATCTCTCTTCATTTACACTTCCTCTCCCTACCATAGAGTCAATGTACACACACTGTGTACTCTCACTTCAAGTGGGTCATTCTTCCTGACCTTCTTCTAGTATTGAGATGACCAAACCCAGTGACATTTTCTTTTCTTTGTTGCTTCAGTTTGTCTATTTATGCCAAGCTAGCCTAAACTTGGGGTGATCCTTGGACCTCAGTCTCAGTCACAAGCATGTCCCATCACCCCTGGATAGTGGCATCTTTTACCAAGATATTTCACTCACTGTGATCATGTCAGAAGGAGCCAGCGTCACTCACTCACACTTTAGTATATTTTTAAACCTTACTTTAGTCCCACATCAGGGAGGATAACAACTCTCCATTCCTCATGTATTTCTCCTATTTTCTCCTGAGAAGTTTCTTCCTATTTATAAATGGGTCCAATCCTCAGAAAAAAAAGTCTTCAGTTCATGAAAAACATCAACCTGCAGTGCTACCATCTGTGGATCTCCTCATGTCCAGGATCTGGTGACATGGCAAAAAAAAAAAAAATTCAAAAGGAGAAAAATGAAGGATTGGCTTCTAATGACATTTGCATGGCTCAAAGCTTGTAACTTGGATTTTGCCAGGGAGTTTACAGTGTTAATGGCTCTCATATCTATAAAGCTCATCTTAGACTTTGGGTGGGATTATGTCCCACTAATTTAATGATCTTAAAGTAAAAACATACATCATCAGTTAAATGCCATTAAATCAAAACATCTTAACTTGGGCATCAAATGCTCATCTCTACTCCAATCTTTTCTTGATTTTATTTATTAATAAATTAGAATTAGAATCAGAAACAAGGAAAAATAACCCAAATGTACACACTATGGGGTTGGCTCTCTTAACCATGTGTCATGGATACCAATTTATAAGCTACTTTCCCGTGAAGACTCCCCAGTGCCACACACTATTTTTTCTATTTGATAAGAGTCTGGAATTTTCTTTTGGGTACACATTTTAAGGACATGTGCTTTTCACTCACAGCATTTGTATACAGTGATACTCTAACAACATGACCAGTAAGCAAATGATGAAACATCAGGGTTGTTGATGGTGAGGTGTAGTCTCTTGATGGAAGACCAGGTTGGTATCTTCAGATCCCACAGAAGTTAGAAGGAAGACAGATGAGGAAGATGCAAGGCCATGAGGAAAGATGCCTGCATAGCAAGAATGGAGCCAATGGTTCAGACAGGGCCTGACATCTAGTGCCCTTTACCTTTAGATGGCCCTACACAGAGGCACCAGAGTATTTTAGAAGACCACTGTGTTCTTGGGACCAAAACTGTTACTGCTGCATACTACTCCATGGCATGAAACCTAATATTATCCTCATTCCTAACTTGCACCTGTTCATCCTAAATTATCTTACCCTTCCTACAGAATTCTGACAGCAGTGATATGTTAACCTTCTTTCATAGCCATGCCCTGTGTTAAATCTGTCTTACTCTTATTTCTTCTTGCTTGGTTATCCCTTAGCCTTTCATCTTTCCTAACTTCCTCAAGTACCAGTTCTAATGTGGTGACACCATTCAGAAGGGCTTTTTCGTTCTTCTAATTCCTATGGCATCTACCTGGTTCTTTTCACAGGATGTACCTCTTTCATCTCAGAATTTGCTCAGCCATTGTGACATGAGGGATAAATTCTTGTTTGTTCCATCATCCAATATGAGTCTCTCCCCAAGATCTTATTGGATAAGAGTCTCCACAGGCTTCTAAGAGGGAAACCAAAGTCTTGTTTACCTCAGACTATCCTTGCTTTGCAGTGACCTTTTGATAGATGCTTTTCTAGTTTCAATTTCAGCTTGCTTTTCCATTTGGTGTTCTCAAATGAGAGTAGTTTTCCTCTTAGTCCTTTTATGTCAGAAGGAAATGAGACTTATAAAAGTTCATGTGATTTATTCAATGCCACATTTTGAAAGTGCCCAAACCTGCCTAGAACACAGATCTGACCTTTTTCTTCAGATGAATTTATGTGTCATCTCTTTGTATGGCAGGACACCCATCCTCAGCACCTGTGGTGAACACCGTTCATGGCAAAGTCCTGGGGAAGTATGTGAACTTAGAAGGATTTTCACAGCCTGTGGCCGTCTTTCTGGGAGTTCCCTTTGCCAAGCCCCCTCTTGGATCCCTGAGGTTTTCTCCACCACAGTCTCCAGAGCCCTGGAACTTTGTGAAGAATGTCACCTCCTACCCTCCTATGTAAGCCACTCTTGCAGTTAGGAAATAAATCTCTGAATGAATCAGAAAGGAATCAAATCAATTCTCTGATCTGCTATACATTGTTTTGGAGTCCTTCATGAATACTATAGAATAATTTCTGAACCACAATAGCTTTCTGGAGTCCCCTGTACAGCACCTGTGCATTGAGTGCCCATCTTGAACCAGGTGTGCTCCAGTATCAAGACACACTATTGAGCCAAACTCAAACTCCTAGAATCATTGAGCTGTGTTTTAGTACAAGGAAGAGACTAGAGAAAGCACAGACATTAATAAATAAATAATTCAATACATTAGAATATAAGTAAGGAAATGAGATATTCCAGTGTTATCTATCCTAGTGAAATCTCTTCTTTGCTGAAAGCTGGAGGGGACATGAAGAAGAGAATCCCCTCCCAGATGTGTCTAGCTGCCCACTAACAATTTGAACAGTGGTTTCTGTGCCCAACTATCCTGAAAAATTACAGTTCTATATTGACTCATAGCCACCCCCAGAGAACCCAAGACATTCACAAATATCACTTCTAATGTTTCTCTCCTAAGTAAGGGACATATGAGGCTACCCAAGGTTCCTCCTCTGGCTGCCTTCTTTTCTGATATCATATATATTGTTTTTAAGTTTTGATCCCAAATGTACTCATGTACTGCAAGCAAGTCCAGAAACATGCAGAAGTAAATTTAAGAAAACAAAAACCACATGCAATATCCATATCACAAGAGAACTGCTATTATAACATTAATATTACTTTTCAGTCATTTACCTGTTGTCTATTTCTCAGAAAATGATTCATACACTCAGATAGCTTAGGTTGCCTCCAGGCTTATAGTTGCCATCAGTGCCACTCTGTCACTAATTATCATAGCCTGATATTTAATAGCAACACAAAAGCCAACAGGGAACTGAAATATATCTACTCAGTCTCTAATTTGGTGTCCTGAAATTGTCTTTGGTGTTCTTGGTGGTATAAATGATGCTATAATATTTTGGCTAATAATTGTACATATTGGTGTCTGTTTTAGGGTCAGTTCCAAGAAATTTCTGAGGAATGAGTAAGAGCCTTTTGTTAAGTGTTACTCCAAGAATATCTAAGTCTGTCAGCTTCCTCCATGGACATATAAGAACATTCATTCATAGACACCTGCCAGTGCTTGGACCTATTAAAAGGATAATTTGTGGGTACTGGAAAGAGGACTCAGCAATTAAGAGCAGTTGTTGAGCTTGTAAAGGACCAGAGTTTAGTTCCCATCAGCAACATTAGGTGGTTTACAACTGCCTATAAATCCTGCTCCAGATCATCCAATGCATTCTTCAGACCTGACGGGCAGTATTACACAGTGTGTATACCCTCATATATACATACACATATGTATAAATAAAAAATGAATAACCTGTGACTCTTGGGCAAACAAGATAAAATATAATACCTAGAACAACAATAAATTTGATTTTATTGTTGTGGAATTTATTTGAATATTAGTGAAATTGAATTTCTATCATTTTAATAGATTGAATTATTACTTTTGAATTAATTTGAATTATTGCTTTTGTTGACTTAATAAAGCCTCCAGAGAACAAGGGACTAGACATACATTTTCTGGTTTCACTTTAGCCTCAAGGCAACTTCATCATCTGGGCGCTGAGAGCCTCACTTAGACATACAGTGGCCAGTGTGACTTTCATCTGTGTCACATAAGATTGGATAATGCTACTTACTTAAATTAAAAGCATTTCACAGCCTAGATCATCCTAGCTGTGTGACATTAGGCAGACTCTCAAACTTCCCTCTCTTTGTTTCCTCATCCACAATCTGAGAGTAAAAATAGAATCCATGTGTAGGGATGCTTTGCTGTTTGTACATTAGGAAAGTTTAAATCAGTGCCAGACACAATTACTACCTTTTTACCCCTGTAATCTGTCATCACAGAGTACAGCAGTGATTTCTGGGATAAAAAGATGATATAAAGCCTGATATTCCACCCCTTAAGCACTCAGCTCACATGGACCAGGAAGTTTGGGACCCAGAGCAAAGCTTGAATTCACCCAAGGTCATCCACCTCATCAGTGGCTATAGCAGGATAGAAAGCAGTTCTTATGAGTTTATTCCACAAAGCTATCACTCCTGTCCTGCAGCAGGTTGTCATTGGAGGTAGCCCTTCTGGTTAATAGAAGTCTCCAAAGAGGTAGAGTATGGAGGAGCACAGATATCCTGCAGCCCACTGTACAAAGCACATCTGAGCTATCATCTCCCAGAGCAGTGCACTATATGAGTACTTCTGTCTTTGGTTCAGAGCTTCCCAGAGGCTCTCTGGAAAGGGTGAGGCATCAAGTTGATCTCCATATTCGGAGTTGAGAGACCATTAGAGTCCCAGTTCCCACTAGTATTCTTAGATACCCTCTTAGCAATTACATCTAATTCTGGTCCAGTGAAAATAGCTCTATTCACAGTGTCAAGCCTTCAAGGTGACCTTTTCAGCTTTGTTCTGGAGGAGCATCTACTATTACTTTTTTTTTTTTTTATCTCCTCCTAGGTGCTCCCAAGATGCAGCTGAAGGTCAAATGGTCAATGACCTCCTAATAAACAACAAGGAGAAAATTCACCTGCAGTTTTCTGAAGACTGTCTCTACCTGAATATTTACACTCCTGCTGACTTAAGGAAGAATAGAAACAGGCTGCCAGTAAGTGTGGAGCCCAGTGACTCAGACTTCTGAGTTCCAGCATCTAGATCTTTGTGCAACTAGAAGACAACAGCAGCAGCTGGGCACAGGGCAGCATGGGCAGATTGAGTGAAGGTTTCCTCTGACCACACCTGTCCTTGTTTCATGGTTGCCCATCAATATCAGATTTGCTGAGCACCTGGAATTACACCCTCATTTGCATGCCCTCTTATGCTACTAAAAGGAAAAGGGCTGCTTTCAGCTTTCAGTTATTACGTTAGGATCTGACCCCAGAGCAGCCAAGACACAATTTACAATGATGTTGGTGCCAGAAGGAATCTTAGAGAAAAATGTACAGACCAAGCCTTTCTATACAGATAGAGAAACTGAGATTCAGGTGGGGAAGGGAGGGCACCGAAGGAAGGGATCCCTGGACAAGAGCCAAAGTCTTCTGTTTTTGCACTTGTGCTCCTAGGCAGGAGCTGGCAAGGGGGATGCGTGGTGCTTTTCTCCCCACATTACCTGTGGCAACTGCCAGGTGGAAACTCTCATGGTCCATGATAGCTGTGTGGAGGGAGGAGTCTGGGGCAATCTCATAAGCACTTCTCATGTCTGTTGCCAACTATCTGTGATTTTATTGTAGCTCCTTCCACTCCCTAGTTGCCTTCGGCATGTACTGATAGCCAGGTGAATCAGCATTTCCCATAGAAATTAAGAGGCAGAAGTAGGATATGTTGCCAGTTATAGGTCAGAGTCTTATATTTTTGGTTGTGAGCCTAAACTTTAAAGGCTGAGCCATCTCCCAAGCCCTAGGCCAGAGTCTTAAGGAGGACTACTATAAAAGAGATGATCCTTGAAGTGGAATAATACAGGTTGTGAGAACCCACACAATATCTGAGCATCCACTAGGATAGAACTCAAAATGAAGGAGGAGGCTGTGATCTCGAGAATAGTATTTGGTCCTAAACATGCATAGTTTGCACAAGGAGGTGATAAAATATCTCATTCCCACTCATTCATTTGCCTCTGTTTTGGACTCAGTGTGGCTACACAGACACTCTGGGTCAGAGGAAATAGGAACATAGACCATTGCAGAGAGCATTTGCTGCCAGGGCCTTGTCATGTGGTCTGCACACACATCACAACTTTTTCAGCTGTCAATGCCAACCAGCCCTTGAGTTCAGTCTTTACTCAAGATGAACTTGACTCAGTCTTTCCTTGGATATAATCAGTCCTATAGGACTAGAAATAGTGAGCCTGGGGGTAGGACACTCCCTAGCAATGCCCACAAGCCTTGACCACAGGGTCTGGGTTTGAATTCTTGGTCTACATTTCATTGCTGAAGGGCCAAACCATGGTTTACCTTCTCAGCTGTGTGAACACTTGAGGGTGACTACCAAGCCAGTCCTGGTTCAGTAGGCAGGACAGCAGCAGCAATGCACCAGAAAGAAAGGATTGTAGTCAGACTCTTTGTTAATGCCTTAGAGCTGTAGGGGTTCCAATTCCCATCCAGCATCAGCTTACTGAATTGTGGCCATGAGCCATGGCAAGAGATGGGCAATCAGTGTGAAGCCACTGGGGCCAGATGGCTGAGTCAGGTCCTATCTCCAGCTTTCATTAGGGTGGCATTTCATGCTTACCTAACCTATTTTCCTATCTGTCAAGGTGGACAGTATAAGTATCTACATTGTGGTTAGATAATCATTTTAAATTACTCAGAATACTCTCACTGAATATTTTGTTATTTTTATTAGTAATGTTATATAAATAAATTATATATATACATATATATATATATATAACATTATGTAACATTATAACTTTATCCTCTCTCAGTTGTATAAAACATGAATATTAAAATACAGGAGTCATGAATTAGAGGCTTTTGTGTGCTCCCTTGGTCTCAAGTCTATTCACCATGGATGAGTTCTAGGTACTCATGTAGTGAAATGATTGAAGACTTTATAGAGGATGTGGATGTGAAAAGGGATTTTCAGGATGGGGGGAACTTGAGTGTGCAGAGGCTACAGAGAGAGGGACCATTGGGAAGGGATGTCATTGAGGATGTGTGTGGAACTTAATACATCAGGTACATTAGTATTAACAGTGCTGAAAGTAAAATTTGAATATTGCCTCTGGCTTATTTTCAGACATCAAGATGGTACAGTGGTAGAGAGCACGTGATATTCTGGCTCCCTTGTTTCCCATAATAATGCTTCTTTTTTTGCAAAGATTTATTTACTATATATACAGTATTTGCCTTAATATTTCCCTACAGGCCAGAAGAGGGCACTACATCTTATTACAGATGGTTGTGAGCCATCATGTGGCTGGTGGGAATTGAATTCAGGGCCTCAGAAAGAGCAGCCAGTGTTCTTAACTACCCAGCCATCTCTCCAGCCCTGATAAGGCTTCTTACATTGAAAAGACCTGAATAGACACTGAACAGGGAGGATCCATTGGGAAAAGTAGAGGAAGATGACTATGATAACCTCCAGGGCCTAGCCAGGCAAGATGAGGACAGAGACTACCTTTTTCCAACCTGCTTCCACTCCTTGAATTTAAGTGGTGGTCTTTTCCAGCCAGGGTCTGAACAAGAAAACCAAACCAGAAAACCTGAGCTCCTTCTCAATTCTACTTCCTATGACCAGGATGGTTCTTTTCTTGTTGTGCAGGTAATGGTGTGGATCCATGGAGGAGGACTGGTAGTGGGTGGAGCATCCACCTATGATGGACTGGCCCTCTCTGCCCATGAAAATGTGGTGGTGGTGGCCATTCAGTATCGCCTGAGCATCTGGGGATTCTTCAGGTAGGGTTTTGGACACTTGTATCTGCCTTATTAGACCTGCATTAGTCTTTTTTTTTAAATAGCAACATATCTGAAATTGATTGATGATAAAGAAGACATGTTTATTAGGCATAGAATCTGAGTGCCCACAGTCACCAAACAGACTGGGCTATTGCAGCAGAGTTGGATGGTGAAAGGCTCTGCCTTACAATGCAGCAGTTGAGGAAAAGAACTTTAGTCTGTAGGATAAAGGGCAAAGCACATGGGAAGACAATAAGCTGGGGAGAAGGGAGGGACAGGTAAACATCTTAGATTTCTTTTTATTGCTGTGATAAAATATCAAAACCAAGAGCAGCTTAGGAAAGAAAGGGGTTTTTGGCTTATACCTCTGAATCATAGCTGATCACTGAGGGAAGTTAGGGCAGAAATTTTTGAAAAGAACTAAAGCAGAGACTATGGAGGAATGCGCTTACTGGCTAGCTTTCAAGGTTCACCCATCTTACTTTTCATATATTGGAGGACAACACACAGTAGACTGGGTCGACCCATCCATTGTCATTAGTTAAGATAATGCCTCCAGCAGCTTGCCTACAGGTTAATGGAGTGGAGGCATTTTGTCAATTATTATTCTCTTTTTCCAGGTGATTCTAGCTTGTTTCAGGTTGACAAAGAAATTATTAGCACTCATATACTTACACAGGTACAAGCTCACTGTCTCAAGAAGAAACCTGATTCCCCGAACACACAGACCCTAAAAGAATTCAGTGTGTCCAATGACCTAATTACCTTTCACTGGGCCTCACCTTCTACAAATTCTAACACTGCATAATGCTGTTGTCTTCTTAGGGACCAACCCCCCAGCACATGAACTGTTGTCACATCAATCATATCCAAACTATCAAAACAGCAAAATCAAAAAGGCATTAGTGATGTCCTTCTTCATGAAGATGTTTGCTAAGTTTCTCCAAGATGTTCACAGTTCTGTCTTTCTTGGATAATATCCTTCTTCATTCCCCAGCCACACGGGTCCTCTTCCTCCTGGGCTCCCTTTCAGGATGTTTATTCTACTCACCAAACTTGTGCTTGCCTTGGGAGACCAACTCTTCACGCTGCCATTGCTGTTGTTTTAGTACTCATCCATTTTTGCCTGTGCAGCGCAGCTCACTGCATTCCTCTGTGACAGCATCAGCACCAGCATTGCCCTTGAATGTTTGACATCTTCTCATAGGAAAATATGGAAGAAGAGGGAACTCAGTTAGTGGTGCTGCAGGCAAGTTTTTTACTACCCACACTGCCAGGCTGTTGTCAAGGCCAACTATGACCTCTATGAGTGCTCATCCCAAGCTCATGTGGCTCACTGCATCAGCCACAGACAATCTATTCTGGCCTCTTTAAGATGCTCCCATTCATGGCTTTGGCTGGTGGCTCCCTCTCAGGTAGTCCTTCCCTACTCTGTGGTCAGGCTCTATGTGTCTCCCTCTTTACTAGCTGCGAATGGCCCCAGAATTACTTAACACAATTCCCTGTTTGTAGTCTTCACCTTTCCTTTGAACCCCAGGTGCTCCTCTGTTGCTAACACCTCATCTCCCCTCTGGTTGTGTGCAGGGCCCATCCTACTTCATAAGACCTTTGTCAACAAGTAATTGTTCCCTACAACAAAGACCTTGCTTGTTTCCCATAAGATCCTCTGCATAGCTCTCACAGCTCCAACTTCCTGGGTGATCTGGACTAAAAGGCTTTAGGACTCCTCATTTTCTCCTAGCCCACATCCAGCGTCCATTCTCTTTATTTACTTATGAAAGCCCTAAGTCTTAGCCTGTTATAAATCCTTAGTTTATATAAACCTGTTAATTTACTGTGAGGGTGTTCTACATAGTGTCCATAATGCTCTGGGCAATGACTGAGTCATGTCAGTCCTCTGCACAATGTCCCCATTATTTACAATAACACATGAACTCTAGCCAAGTCTCCCAGTCTGGTTCTACCTGCATTTCATGACAACCACCCTCACACTGTTATCCCTAGGGATTTTGTAACTTATAAATATTTTCATTACTACTTCATAACTACAATTTTGCTACTATTATGAATCATAATATAAATATCTGATTTGTGACCAGCAAAAGCGTTATGACCCACATTTTGAAAACTGATGTTCTATGCCATGGACCACCCCAGCCATCTATAGGAGTCCCGGGATGAGGGTCCTCGAAGAAGGTTGGGTAAGGATTTGGCTGTGACAAACAGAAACAAACACAGAGGTAGTTTGAATCTGAGTGTATTTTTCAATTCTCAAACAAGGCTTTTTTTAATAGATAAATTTTCTCAGGGGATGTTTTTGTTAAGCAAACCCAAACATATGACATTATTGTTACTTGGGACAGTGACACAGAAATCCAAAACATAGGATCATTCAGGGCTAATCAAAACACAAAATTGTCCTTGGTTAATCAAAACATAGGACTTTCCTTGATTAACATAGGATTATACAAGGCTAACCTCATATTTTTTAAATCAAATTAGTATATTTATGGTCAGTTATTGTTTAACATCTATGCCTAGTTCTTGTGAGTTTTTGAAAATATTGAGCTATTTTAACTATTATTAAAATTATTATTAAATTAATAAATTATTAATAAATTAATTCTTATTAATAAATTATTATTATTAAAACTCTTATTAAAATTTTTCTTTACCAGATACTTAAGCCCACTCTCGATGACATATGTATAGCCATATGGAATTTTACTGTTGGGAAAGTTCTTACTATTTGTGCTTATGTGAATGACATGAATGATTTGGAAAGCACTGGTTATTCCTGAGATGAGGCCATGGCTAGTGACCACATTTCAGGGGATGTTTCTTATCTATTTCTTTTCTTTGAAATGTCAGCATAGACTTTTAGGAACATTTCGTTAATGTGAAAAAAAGGAATAGAAGAACAAACAGAAATTGCCACAAGAATCACAGCACAATATTTTTCTCAGGCTGAGTTCCACAACTGTTTCCAGGAAACCTCCTTCTTTTAAAGTTATCACCTCAGTCTGTGGAACTTGTCACACAGAATCTACTGGATTGGGTGTAGCAGTGGATGCTAATAAGACCCATATTAATTTTACTTAGGTCTATACCAAATGCCACTGTCTCAGTGAGACCTTCCCTAGTCATGAGACCTCAATACTACCTCATTATTTTACTTTTCCCTCTTTCTTGTGACTTTCTTTTTCCAGTGGAATGATACTCCCTTTTAATCTGTTGGTTTGTGGTCTACGGTGTGAAATGAATGCAGTCAGATTTTGTCTTCTGGTGTCCCAAAAGTGCAGTTGGATGGATGGATGATGGATACTCATACATAGTTGCTGAAAGAAATAGCGAGAGCCCCATGAAGATCAATGTAGGGATGAGAGGCAGATGAAGTTCTGTGTCAGCCATTAAAGTGTAGCCTGGTTCTAGAATGTTCATTGAGGAACCCCAGTCCATCTGAGGACCTGAGACCCTTGCTATTCATGTCTTCTTATAATTTCTTGCAGCACAGGGGATGAACACAGCCGGGGAAACTGGGGTCATTTGGACCAGGTGGCTGCACTGCGCTGGGTTCAAGACAACATTGCCAATTTTGGAGGAGACCCAGGCTCTGTGACCATCTTTGGAGAGTCAGCAGGAGGTGAAAGCGTCTCTGTTCTTGTGAGTGTCCCAGGCAATACATGCCTAGTTTTGGTGAATTTGCTGATGGGACCTTTGGAGACCAGTCATCTCCAAGGAACACAGGCATCTTTACTTTGAATACAGAAGCTCAGGAATCTATTTATTGCAGGACAGTAGATGTGGAGGAGTTAAGGAACAAACTAACACTTTGGCTTCTAGAAAGTTCACTCTCCAGGTTTGTTTTCTAGAGCCATAAGCATGTCCAGTTACAGCTTGGGACAATGACAATTCTAGTATTCTCACTTGGTTAATTTCCCCCTTGTTAAATATTTAGCATCAAGACTCACCACTTCTAATTGTAAGTAGAGTTGAGTATAAACCACAAACAGGAAGAAGTATTTCTAGGCTCATATGCAGATCTACATGCTAAGGCCCCACATGCTGAAAGCCAGCAGGGAACTCTGAGACGTTCTTTTGACTTGCCAATACCCTAGAGGGAGGGCAGCTGACTCTGGAGCAGGGGGATGAGGTTTGCTTGGCGTATGGACAAGAAGAGGAATGGATAGAAGTAAGATGGGCAAGCCCTAGCAGCGGATGTGAGACACAAATGCATGGAGATATAAATGCCTTGCTGATGTGGAGAATGGAACTTAGGGAAATTCTAAGAGAAGCTAAGAAATAGAAAAATTTTGTGGCCCATAAAACACTACTAAGTGCTAACTCACACTTGAGCAAAGGTATCTATTGCTATTCTCTCTCTCTCTCTCTCTCTCTCTCTCTCTCTCTCTCTCTCTCTCTCTCTCTCACACACACACACACACACACACACACACACACACACACACACTTCCCTCTCTGAATCAGTGTATAAATCTGACAACCTATGATCCAGTTGCATCTACTGATCATCTAAGAACCTTGTATTATCTATTGATATCACCTATCTATAGCATCCATCTATACATCTAGCATCTGTCCATTGATCTATGCATCTATCTATAATCTATTGATCCATCTTTCATCATTTCTTTGTCATGTCTCCTTCCATTATCTGATTCCATATAGTCTTAATTAAATTCCATTGTTTCAGTGTAATTTTCCTTAATAATGTACTGTGTTACAAATATCTCACTAAACAAAGCATTATTACATAACACTATGATTTATAATTGTACAAAATTCCACATTGAGAAATTGCTTGTTTACTCAATATCCTAATATATGGATATTGAAGTATTCCAATTGTTTCCACCATAAAAAACACAATATTAAATATCTTCTGTACCTCTGACCATTTCACACTTCCCCTCACCCTTCCTGCTTCCCTGCTTCCTCTCTTTCAATTTCCTGTTGCTGTCCCATAAGCTCTATCCTCAGCCATTTTTATCATGACCCCTATTCTTCTGGTAAGTTCTGAGTAATAAATATTCCATCGCAGAATTTGTGGCTAGGAATTGCCAAAACTATCTTTCAGGTAGTTTAGATCATCATGATGGCACTTGCCATACACTTTCTGTTTTGTATATTCTGGTTCCACTACACTGAGGATCTGTGGGGATCTCAGATCCCAGGTCTCAGAACCAGGCCAAGAATGACAAGTTCCCTTATTTCCAGAGATCACTGCAGTCCCTAGGTGAATGAGTGGGGTAGGGGAGAGGGTAGAAGGAATCTTAAATGGCAATAAGAAATAGAAACCATGGATTTGAGAATTCAGCAAGGAGTTGGTATGTGGGAGAGGTGGGATGGAGGATTGGGAAGGGGTAAATTACACAACTATAATCAAAAATTATTATAAAAAGGGTAAGCTGGCCATTTTGTGCATAGAAATTCTTTCCTCCTCTTCTCCTTCCCTCCAGGTGTTGTCTCCTCTGGCCAAGAAACTCTTCCACAGAGCCATTTCTGAGAGTGGTGTGGTTTTCACTTCTGGTTTATTCATGGAGGATGTCACTTCATTGACTGAAGTAAGCCCCAACTTGGACAACTCCTGTGTCCTTTTGTCTGATTTCCTGAGGCCTAGACAGGGGTGCAGGTGGGGGTGTCTTACTACTTGTGAGATTCAACTCAAGGGATTCCTGAAGTAAGAGTGGCTGAACCGGAAGGGCTTTTATGGTCTCATCTAAGCCACATTCTGCTGGTACCTCACCTGTCTTCCTCTGAGTCATGTTACTCAGATGACTTGCAGTTCTGGACAGGTTGCGTGCTGAAATGGGTGCATGCCATCTATATTGGTTCTCATACACTGTGTGCTGGAAGCTGAAGTCAAATGACCTGAAAGTGAGCAAATGGATCTGAACTAAACAGTGAGATCATGAATCCTGGCTCTCACTTGTCTGTGCATGGCTTCTCTTGAGATATTTTGATATTTTGTTCATTTTTAAAGTTATAAGGAAACAATCAGATATGTAAGTGGCTCATTGATATCTAATGTCAGAATTATAATTAAAACAAAACAATAATTCATGGGTTCCAGAAACCACACCGGCTTGTCTAGAGTGTTTTCAGGAAGGCTTTCCTGCCTTTAGTGATGGGGCTTAGGACAAAACCCACTGTCTACACAAATGGTGGATACTAATGCTGCTCACGACCTCTGCTGTTGCCTGTTATCTCATGCAGAAAATTGCTGTTATTGCTGGGTGCAAAACAACCACATCTGCTGTCATTGTTCACTGCCTTCGACAGAAGACAGAGGACGAGCTCTTGGAGGTCATGCAGAAAATGGTGGGTGTGTAGTCTAGTGAACTTGCTCTCCAAGCTTAGACCCAGGCTTCATTCAGTCTTCTGTCATCTGACACTAAAGTGATGCAGGCTGGAATTTTCTTTTTTTTTTAAAAAAATATATTTATTTTTTTATTTTTACCTATTGGGGGGAGTGTGCCAAATGCATTTTTTGTGCTTACTTTTTTAAAATAATTTTTAGTTTTGTAAATTAAATACAATTGCATCATTTCTGCCTTTCCTTTCCTCCTTCATGCCCCTCTTGCTTTCTTTCAAATTCTTGACCTCTCCTTTTTAATTATTGGTGTGTGTGTGTGTGTGTGTGTGTGTGTGTGTGTGTGTGTGTGTGTGTGTGTGTGTGCTAGAAATGAGCTTCTAGGAGTCAGTTTTCTGTTGTGAGAGCACACATTCTTTGAAGCCTTCAACAGGAAAAGGGATGGGTTGAAAAAGAATCCTTAAAAACTAATATCTTAGTATGTTTCTGGATCTGGGTGCTCAGAAGATATCCCTGAAAATCCACACCTACGTTTCCATTCTGTGGCTTCCCTATGAAGCACACACTCTCTGCTGCTCCCCTCCAAGCCATGCTCCTCCTTGTACCATGAAGAGATGACCCCATGTGGGGTTCTCTTACTTCAGCCAAGGAGAAACTAAGAGCACAGCCCAAATGATCAGATTTTATACCAGGAACATTGACCACCATAATGTCTCTTTGTTTCCACAGAACCTCTTTAAGCTTGATTTACAAGGAGATACCAAAAAGGTAAGGATGGTTTATGGTTTGCAGCTATCCAGTGTTAGTCTTCAACTAACTACAGTTGGTTGGATTCCCCATGGTGGAATCATACTAATTTCCTATGGGTACTGTTGAGGCCTGGAGCAGCAAATTTAACACAACCAAGGAAACCAGAGTCATGGCTGGCCCTGCTGCCCTGACGGCCAGTTCAGTGATCCAAATCAGCAATTCTTTATCCTTTTCTTATTTGCATTTCTTGCTCAAAAACTAGTCCTGTGAGAAGAGATGACATTATAACTTTTCACTATCAAAATGAGGAGATTGCTAGCAAAAAGTCTTGGGAGCCATTGTTGAGCACAAACCTCTCAAGATGACACAGGGCTCAGGAGGTTTGTAGGGAGGGGCCTGAGATGTCAATCCTGAGGCTACCACATTGTATCTTATGCCAGGGAAACTCCAACAGAACCCTCCATCTTGTTCCTTCCATCCTTGCACCTACCTCCCAGCAGTGACCAGAGTGGAAAAATCAGTTATGCAGCCTCCTACACTTCTGCTTTTCACTTCCTCCCTGATGATCCCATCATTTCCCCTAAATGTCTGAGAGGCCAAAATGAGACTTTAACCATTTGGCAAAGTTTAAGGAAGTATTCATTATGTGGAAAGATATGAGCTGCTATACAGCAAATTATCTGTCCCTCTTGAGGAATTCCATCCTGAAGAAAAACTTTTGATCTATATTTCGGGTCTTGGTCATTGTTAAGATAAAAGAGAAAGTGGAAGATGGTATCAGGATTCCTACTCTATGGTGTTCTACCCCATGGCCCAGACAGTCCTGGGATTAGACCTGCATGAAGTCAGTGTTAATGAAACAGCATCCAAAATAGGGGGAGGATGTTTGCCTGTCAGAGGATGAGGTCATTCTGCGGTGTGATCATGTGGTACCTACATTTTGTGACAAGACTTTGGAAAAGGTAAGGAACCATCTAATCTTGTAGAAGTATGTGGTTAAACTTCACACAAGGATAATGAATTTGAAAAGTTCATATCATAGAGCATGATTGTGAAGCTGAAGAAATGTAGTGTCTTGTTATGGGGTAGGGAAAGGAGAGAAATAGTGAGTTCTGCCCACTTGGTGGTTTACTAAATCCTAGGTCAATTAATTATTTTTAAAAATCTACGTAATATATTGTGTCTTTAACTAGGACTTCACACATAATATAAAGGTGCTGCCATTGTGGTGACAGGCATTCTGCATTTCCCCTGAAGTAATGGCTTAGGATCACTAATTCAATGTTCATGATAACCTTGCAGATCTAAGGTATAGGGAGGAATAACTCACTATAATAGTGTAAGGAATAGTGAGGGTTAATTGTAGGTGATGTGCTACAAATGAAATATATCATACGTGACACATGTTAAATTTGAGTTAAGTATCCCCTTCTTCCTTGCCACCATTACCTTGCTATAGAAAGATGTCCATAATCAGGTCTTTGTGACTCTAGACCTTCAGCTCCCATCTAAGACACCCTGAGTTTCTGTCTACAGTCATGGGTTCTATGTTCCAGCTGCAATCATAGGGTCTATGTTCCAGCTTCAGTCATAGGGTCTATTTTCCAGCTGCAGTCATGGGGTCTATGCTCCAGCTGCCCCTTGGACAGGGAGAGAAGGAGATGCCAATGATCACTGACACTGTTCTGCTCTTTTCTCCAGCTCTATCCCTTTATGCCTACTGTGATTGATGGAGTGGTGCTGCCCAAGGCTCCAGAAAGGATTCTGGATGAAAAGAATTTCAACACTGTCCCCTTTTTAGTGGGAATCAACAAGCAAGACTTTGGCTGGATCCTGCCAAATGTGAGCATAAATGGAACTGTTTGACAGGTGCCCCTCCTCCTACAAATTACTCATCCAACTCTGCACCCATAAGCTCTTTGTTCAAGTCTTGCTTGGTGTCCAGGGCAGCTCTCCCTATTGTTATGTGTTGATTCTTTCATGGAAACCCTTGTTAGGAATAACCTAACCTGTAACCTGAGAAATGTTGCCTGGGAACATGTCATCTTTTCCTTAATGAATTCTGGAATTCCGAGGATTCTGGGCCTGTAGAGACCATAATTGTGAGATGAAATAACCAAAAAAATTCAAGAAAGGAGTTGAGAGCATCAGGCTGGGTCACAGAAAGACACATTTGTACTTGGCCCATCAAGTCTCACGGGTCCTATGGGTTCTCTCAGTGTCTCAAGGACAATGTTCACAAAGGTGATCTGACTGACTTGTTTCTAATGGGTAAGAAGAGGTTTTCTTCTTTAGTGATTACAGAACTCACCAACAGTGGTTAAAACAGGGCAGGGTTTACCCAGTAATATAATTAACTGGGAGGTAAAGATTAAACATGACCTGGACTCAAATCCTTGACACCAAGGGTAGGGATGTTTTTGGTTTGACAACACATAATTGCCAGTTTCTATAGTGACTTATGTAAAAGAAATGCCAGGGACAAGTCTTGCCATCAGTTGGTTGTCCATAGGGAAAGTGTAATTTTTGCTTGAAAGCATTGGGCTTTGTCAGGCAGGCATAGAAAGAGCTCATAGGGTCTTAAGTTGCTGAAACAATGCTAAAATCAGGGTTCTAAGAGTAGAATTCCTGATAGGATGAGTACATGCTGAAAGTTACATAACTGTCACTGGGGGACTTCAGATGTCATCAAAGAACACAGCCTTAATGGTTGAAATGGTGACTTCCTCAGTCAGCAGTGTCTGTAAGTGCCCAGCCTGTTCCTCTATCTTGGTCTCTCTGCTTCTAACTTGCCCTTGTCTAAATGTTCTCCAAACGCCTAGGGGAACATAGTTCCTCTAGCCTGATAAATAAGTATATAAATATCTTCATCTGACTCCTTCAATTTCTATATACAAATCCAATTGTTTTGTTGATTTTTGTTAAACTCATGGGAGATCCATACCCAGGAGTCTTCAATGAGAAGCTAGAGTCTTCATCCCACAATAGGCAGGATGGTTTTCCTGGTTGTCTCTTCCTGTTCATTTCTGAGCATTCATAATTACTGAACTATTTTTTAAACAGCTAATGGAATTTCCACCAACTGACGTAAAACTGGACAAGGAGACGGTCACATCGCTCCTGAAGAAGTCTGCGTATTTCTTTGTAAGAATCTTATAATCCCTGGTACTGGATGAGGGAGTGGCCTAAATTACCAATCATTTCTCTTTCTATTTTTTTATTCTACTCTCATACATTAAATCCTAACTGCAGTTTCCCTTTCTTCCACTCCTCCCAGCAACCCCCACCATATCCATTCCTCTTCCATTTCCATTCAAAAAAATATCAGGCCTTGGCCTTCACTGGGGTATCAAGCACATATGGTGTAACAAATTAGAACAAGACTAGGCACAAACCCTCATATCAGGCTGGATAAGGCAACACAGTAGGAGAAAAGGGTCCCAAGAGCAGGCAAAGGAGTCAGAGACACACTGGCTCCCACTGTTGGGAGTCCCACAGGAGCCTCAAGTCAAACAATCACCCTGTATATGCAGAGGACCTAGCTCAGACCCCTACAGGGTCCCTGATTGTCACTCCAGCCTCACCAGAGAAAGACTGAGACTCAGGCTCTGTGCCCATGTTTCCCAGCTTTCTAATTTTATCACCTCAGGGGGGATTTATATAGGGCACAGAAAACTCTCAATCGATGAATCCATCTCAATTGGCTGGAAAAGCCACACTGCTCAGCTGGAGGTGATCACTTTGTTCATCCATTGCAGAATATACCAGAGGATGGGATTCCAGCTGCCATTGAGAAGTATTCAATAAACACAGATGACCCAGTCAGAAATAGAGCCCTGCTCCTAGAGTTGATCACAGATGTGATGTTTGGTGTGCCATCTGTGATTGTGTCTCGTGGTCACAGAGGTGAGTCCAACAGGTGACTGACCAGCTTTGGTGTCTAACTTTCTGACCTCCTAGGATAGACAGATGTGGAAGCTCGTTATGGCGAGGCCTCAAAGTTAGTGCAGGAAGAGCTCTGTTCTGTTTAGGTCCTGGCAGTGGCAAGCTCTATGGGCAGGATGCAAATGTAAGCAGTTAATTTTTGAGTTCATCCCAGGCAACATCACTGAGGGAGATGAAGAGTGACACAGGAAGGAGGCAGAGGCCAGTTAATGATGCACAGCTAAGCACATGCCTACTGTGGACAGATGGAGCTCCAAAACTCTGAGAAAATCAGATGAGTGGTCTTAGGGTTATTGCATCTGAGAAAGAAGTGAGGATATTTATCCACCTCAGCTCATTTGTCATTCATGTGCTTTGATCCAATGCACATGGGGAAAAAGTTTATAGTGACCAGAGAAAACCCTGAGGCATAAGGGCTCTTAATGTTACCAGTACTTGAGGTAGAAGTCAAGCTCCTTTATCTAGACAAGAAGGCTGCCATAAACATTGTGAGGGAAGAGAGACTTATTTGGGTTATGGATTCTGTATGTGGTGAGTAGAGTCTACTGTTGTGTCCTTGAGGTGAGATTCATCATTTTGGGGAGCATGGTGGAGCAAAGATGCTCACTTCATGGCATACAAGGAGAAAAGTGCAGGAAGGGGTCAGGAATGGTATCTCTCTTAGGGACAGGATTTATTTTTTGTATGAGAAAACATTGTTTGATTTTCATTTGTTGATTTCCTCTGCTGTAATTTTGTTGTATTTACTTTGTATTTGTAAGTATTTGGGGAGTCTATATGGTTTCTCTCTCTAGGAACATGCTGTCCATGAACATTGTTGCATGTGTAACTTTCCTGTTTGGATGCCTTCATTTTCTTTTGTCAAATGGTTCTGGCAAAGACTTCCAACACTATACTGAATCAAAGCAGTGTGTGATGTAATTTTGTCTTGTTCCTAGTTTTAGAGGAAAAGAGTTTCCCTCTTGTGGACAGTGTTGATGCTGTTCCTATATTATGTCAAAATACACTCCATCTCACACCAGGTGGTGGTGGTAGACACCTTTAATGCAAGCACTCAGGGTGACAGAGGCAGGCAGAGCTTTGTGAGTTCAAAGGCAACCTGATCCACTGTCTTGACCTGCAGGACATCAACCTGGGGCAAGAGAGTCAGGGATAGGGAATAGGGACAAGAGACACAGAAAGAACAACCACAAGACAGGATTCTGATCAAGTGGCAAACTTTACTTTTCTCAGGCTAGCTTATATAGTCAGGATATGGGGAGGGGCAGAATGGGTTGTTTGTGCACCAGGTGTTAGTATAGGCAGATATTATATTATTATATAATTTATATATATATATATGCAGGATATTAGGAAACTACAAAGAGGATGTTTGGCAAGGTAAAGAGTTCATGAGTAAGAGGGCCAGGAAGGAGTTGCCTAGGTGACTGAGCCTGTGGGTGGAGGACTGCATTATGTTGTTTCTTTTCTTGAGCTGAGGTTCTAAGGAGCTGCTATGTAAAGGTTAACTATGTGTCCTGCCAAGCATGGTATAGGATCTCATGCCAAGCCCTGAGATTCAGCTCCCAACAATCTACAGAGTGACTTCCAGGACAGACAGAGCTAACTACACAGAGAAACCTTGTCTGACAAACACATGAGCACACACACACACACACACACACACACACATAACCTATGTCTTATTTGGTCATCTTTTTACTCATAAAAGTTGATTTTTTTTTTACTTTTTTCAAATTTTATTTCAGTTTGAGTCCTTCAAAAATTTTAAATTTTTTTTTATTAGTTCAAATTAGGAACAAGCTTGCTTCACATGTCAATCCCTTCTCCCTCTCCCTCCCCTCCCCCAGTCCTCCCCATCCCCCCTTCACTCCCCAGGCAGGGTAGGGCCCTTGATGGGGGCTCCCCAAAGTCCACCACATCATCCTGGGCCGTGCCTGGGCCCTCCCCCATGTGTCCAGGGCAAGAGTGCATCCCTTCACTTTGGATGGGCTCTCAAAGTCCCTTCTTACACCAGGGAAAAATATTAATCCACTACCAGGGTCCCCCTGGAGTGTGGAGGCCTCCTAATTGAAATCCATGTTAAGAGATCAGGATCAGTCCTCTACTGGCCTCCCAGACAGCAGTCAGGAGTCCATGTACTCCCCTTTGTTCAGGCCAGCTGTTTCTGTGGGTTTCACCAGCCTGGTACCAACCCCTTTGGTCTTCATTCCTCCCTCTATGCAACGAAGTTCCAGAGTTCAGTTCAGTGTATATCTGTAGGTGTCTGCCTCTGCTTCCATCAGCCACTGGATGAGGGCTCTAGGATGGCATGAAAAATTAGTCATCATTAGTCTCATTATAGAGGAAGGGCATTTAGGTTATCCTCTCCACCATTGCCTAGATTGTCAGTTCACCTCGTCCTTGTAGGTCTCTGGAAATCTCCCTATGCCAGATCTCTCCTCGACCTATAATGGCTCCCTCTGTTATGGTATCTCTCATCCTTCTGTCCTCTATTCTTCCCCCAACTCAATATTTCTGCTTCTCCATTTCCTCCTCTCCTCTCCTCTTCTCCTCCTCTCATTCTGGCAGCTCCCTCTCCCCTCATGCTCCCAATTAGCTTAGGAGTTCCTGCCCCTTCCCATTCCTGGGATCCAGGCATTTTTCCCTTAGAGTCCTTCTTGTTTCCTAGTTTCTTTGGTGAAGAGGATTGTAGGCTGGTAATCCTTTGCTCTCTGTCTAAAATTCATGAATGAGTGAGTACATACCATGTTTGTCTTTTTGTGACTGGGTTACCTCACTGAGGATGGTTTCTTCTAGTTCCATCCATTTGCCTGAGAATTTCAAGATTCCATTGCTTTTTTCTGCTCAGGAGTACTCCATTGTATGAATGTACCACATTTTCTCTATCCATTCTTCAGTTGAGTGGCATCTAGGTTGCTTCCAGGTTCTGACTATTACAATCAATGCTGCTATGAACATGATTGAACATATGTCCTTGTATGAAAGTGCATTTTGTGGGTATATGCCCAAGAGAGGAATTGCTGCATCTTGAGGTAGAATGATTCCAAATATCTGAACAACCACCATACTGATTTCCAAAGTTGTCTTACAAGTTTGCACTCCCACCAGCAATGGAGGAGTGTTCCTTTTTCTCCACATCCTCTCCAGCATAGACTGTCATTAGTGTTTTTGATTTTAGCCATTCTGGCTGGTGTAAGATGGTATCTCAGAGTTGTTTTGAGTTGCATTTCTCAGATGGTCAATGATTTTGAGCACTTTCTTAAGTGTCTTTCAGCCATTTTCAGATTCCACTGTTGAGAATTCTCTATTTAGTTCTGCACCGCACTTTTTTATTTCCTTGTTTTGTGTTTTCGTGGCTAGTTTCTTGAGTTCATTGTATATTTTGGAAATCAGCCCTCTGTCTGATGTGGGGTTGGTGAAGATATTTTCCCATTCTGTGGGCTGTCATTTTGTCTGACTGACTTACTTCTTAGCTTCAGGAGGTCCCATTCATTAACTGAAGATCTCCATGTCTGTGCTACTGGTGTAATGTTCAGGAAGCGGTGTCCTGTGCCAATTAGTTCAAGGGTGTCTCTCACTTTCCCTTCTAGAAGATTCAGAGTGGCTGGATTTATGTTCAGATCTTTGATCCATTTGCATTTAAGTTTTGTGCATGGTGAAGGATATGTATCTATCTGCAATCTTCTGCATGTCTAAATCCAGTTGGGCCAGCACCATTTGTTGAAGATGCTGTCTTTCTTCCATTGTCTAGATTTAGCATCTTTGTCAAAAATAAGGTGTTCACACATGTGTGGGTTAATATCAGTGTTTTAAATTTGATTCCTTTAGTCTGTCTATTTTTGTGCCAATACCAAGCTGTTTTCAGAACTATGGCTCTGTAATAGAGCTTGAAGTCAAGGATGGTGATGCCTCCAGAAGATCCTTTATTGTACAGAGTTGTTTTGGCTATCCTGGTTATTTGTTTGTTTATTATTCCATATAAAGTTGAGTATTGTTCCTTCAAGGTCTGTGAAGAACTGTGTTGGGATTTTGATGGGGATTGTGTTGAATCTGTAGATTTACTTTTGGCAAGATTGCCATTTTTACTATGTTGATTCTACCTATCCAAGAGCATGGGCGATCTTTCCATTTTCTGGTATCTTTTTAACTTCTTTCTTTAAAGACTCAAAGTTCTTACTGTACAGGTCTTTCACTTTTTTTTTGGTTAATGTTACCCCAAGATATTTTATGTTGCTTGTGGATATTGTGAAGGGTGACGTTTCGCTGATTACTTTCTCATTGCAGTAATCATCTGTATATAGGGCTAAAGATTTTTTCAGTTAATTTTGTATCCTGCCTCTCTGCTGAACGTGTTTATCAGCTGTATGAGTTCCCTGCTAGAATTTTTTGGGTCACTTTTGTAGACTGTCATATCATCTGCACACATTGAAAGTTTGACTTCTTCCTTTCCAATTTGTATCCCTTTAATCTCCTTTTGTTGTCTTATTGTCTAGCTAGAACTTCAAGTACAGTATTGAAGAGATATGGAAAGAGTGGACATCCTTGTCTTGTTCCTGATTTTAGAGGAATCCTTTGAGTTTCTCTCCATTTATTTTGATATTGGTTGTTGGTTTGGTGTATATTGCTTCTATCATGTTTAGATATGTTCCTATTATTCCTGTTCTCTCCAAGTTCTTTATCATGAAGGGGTATTGGATTTTGTCAAAGGCTTTTTCAGAATCTAGTGAGATGATCATGTGGTTTTTCTTTTTCAGTTTGTTAATATGGTGGATTGCATTGATGGATTTTCTCTATGTTGAACCATCCTTGCATCCCTGGGATGAAGCCTACTTGATCATAGTGGATGATTTTTCTGATGTGTTCTTGGATTCGATTCGGCAATATTTTGTTGAGTATTTTTGCATCGATGTTCATGAGGGATATTGGTCTGTAGTTCTCTTTTTTATTTGTATCTTTGTGTGACTTGGGTATCAAAGTGATTGTAGCCTTGTCAAAAGAGTTTGGCAATGTCCCTTCTGCTTCCATTTTGTGGAACAATTTCAGGAGTACTGGTATTAGCTCTTGTTTGAATTTCTGGTAGAATTCTGCCATTTGGCCCTGGGATTTTTTTTTTTAAGTTGGAAGACTTTTAATGACTGCTTCTATTTCATTAGGGGTTATAAGTTGATTTAAACTGCTTATCTGTTCTTGGTTTAATTTGTTTAATCTGTTCTTGGTTTAAACTCTTTGTTTCATTGATTCTTTGTAATGTTTTCCTAGTTTCTACTTTATTGATTTCAGCCCTCAGATTGATTATTTCTTGGAGTCTACTCCTCCGTATTGAGTTTGCTTCTTTTTGCTCTAAAGCTTTCAGGTGTTCTGTCAATTCTCTAGTGTGACTTTTCTCCAGTTTCTTCATGTGGTGCTATGAACTTTCTTCTTAGCACTGCCTTCAGAGTGTACCATAAGTTTGGGTATGATATGTCTACATTCTCATTAAATTCTAGGAAGTCTTTAGTTTCTTTTTTTACTCCTTCCTCAACCCAGGAATGGTGCAATTGGATGTTATTCCATTTCCACAAGTTTATAGGTTTTCTGCAGTTTGTATTACTGTTGAATTCTAACTTTAAAGCATGGTGATCTGATAAGATACAGGGGGTTATTTCAATTCTTTTGTATCTGTGGAGGTTTGCTTTGTTGCTAACTATGTGGTCAATTTTAGAGAAGGTTCCCTGTGGTGCAGAGAAGAAGGTATATTCTTTGGTGTTTGGACGGAATGTTCTATAGATATCTGTTAAACCCAGTTGGGTCATAACTTCTGTTAGATCCTTTGTTTCTTTGTTAAGTGTCTGTCTGGTGGTCCTGTCTAGTAGTGAGAGCAGGGTGTTGAAGTCTCCTACTATAAGTGTGTGTGGTTTGAGCTTTAGTAATGTTTCTCTTACAAATGTGGTTGCCTTTGAATTTGGGGCATATATGTTCAGGATTGAGATTTCATCTTGATGGACTTTTCCTGTGATGAGTATGAAATGCCCTTCATCTCTTTTGATGGATTTTAGTTTGACATCTAATTTGGTAGATATTAGGATTACTACATCAGCTTGTTTCTTGGGCCCATTGGACTGGAAAATCTTTTCCCAACCCTTTACTCTGAGGTAACGCCTGTCTTTGAAGTTGAGGTGTGTTTCTTGTATACAGCAAAAGGATGAATTCTGTCTTCTTATCCATTCTGTTAGCCTGTATCTTTTTATGGGCAGGTTAAGACCATTGACACTGAGGGATATTAATGCCCAATGATTGTTGGTTCTTGTTTGTTTTGGTTTAATTGTTGTTTGTATCATTCCGTGTGGATTTTGCCCTCCTGTTTCTTTTCATGTTTGGTACAATTGGATTATCTATTGCCTATGTTTTTGTGAGTGTAGTTATCTTCATTGGGTTGGAGTTTTCCTTCCAGAACTTTCTGTAGTGTTGGATGTGTGGATATGTATTGTTTAAGTCTGGTTTTGTCATGGAATATCTTGTTTTCTCCATCTATAGTGATTGAAAATTTTGCTGGGTACAGTAGTCTGGGTTGGCATCCATGCTCCCTTAGTGTTTGTAGGATATCTATCCAGGACCTTCTGGCTTTCAAAGTTTCCATTGAGAAGTCAGGTGTGATTCTGATAGGTCTTCCTTTATATGTTACTTGGCCTTTTTCCTTTGTTGCTCTTAATATTTTCTCTTTATTCTGTAGTTTTGGTGTTTTGATTATTAGGTGTCGAGGGGACTTCTTTTTGCGGTCCAGTCTGTTTGGTGTTCTGTAAGCTTCTTGTACTTTCATAGGTATATCCTTGTGTAGGTTGGGGAAGTTTTCTTCTATGATTTTGTTGAATATGTTTTCTGTACTTTGAGCTGTATTTCTTCACCTTCTTCTATACCTATTATTCTTAGGTTTGGCCTTTTCACAGTGTCCCATATTTCTTGGATATTTTGTGTTAAGGATTTGTTGGTCTTGAGATTTTCTTTGGTTGATGTCTGTATATCCTCTAGAGAATCTTCAACAACTGAATTTCTCTCTTTCATCTCTTATATTATATTGGTTATACTCACATCTTTAGTTCCTGATCGTTTATGCAGCCTTTCTATTTCCAGCATTGCCTCATTCTGTGTTTTCTTTACTGTGTCTATTTCAGCTTTCATGCCTTGAACTGTTTCGAGTGCTTCCTTCACTTGTTTGGTTGTTTATTTCTTGGCTTTCTTTACATTTTTAAGAGATTTGTTTTCTTCTTGAATTTTTTGGTTTGTCTTTTCCTCCATTTCATGTACATTTTTGCTTGTTTTTTCTTCTATTCCTTTAAAGGATTTTCTTGTTTCCTCTTTAAAGGTCTCTATCACCTTCCTAAGATCATTTTTGAGGTCTATCTCTTCTTCATCCTCTGTGTTGGGCTTTTCAGATCTTGCTGGTGTGGATTCCCTAGATTCTGTTGGTGTCATATTGGTTTTTCTGTTGTTGAGTGTGTTCTTACTCTGTCTTCTTCCTATGCCTTCTTCCAGTGAGTGCAGGTGGGGTCTCTCCCTCTCTCTGGTGGCAGGCAGAGGGCTCAGCCTCTGGCAGCAGCTGGATTGCCTAGGGTGGTGCGTGGACAAGGGTGAGGTGTGCTCAGACTCAGGGTGGGACTTCCTGGTCTGGGCAGGTCCACCTTGTCCAGGTGGACTCAGGCAGAAGCAAGCAGGGGTTGATGGGGGAGGTGGGGGGGGCAGAGCGATGACCAGACTCACCTGAGGCTCAGGTACCCACTTCAGGACAGAGGGCAGAGTGTAGACAGGGGTGAGATGTGTCCATACTCAGTTTGGGCCTTCCATCTGGGCAGGTCCACTTTCGTCTGAGGAGGGGTGGTTTCAGGCAGAAGTGAGCAAGGGTTGATGGGAGAGGTTTGGGGTGTAGAGTAGCGCCCAGATGAACCTGAGGCTAGGGTACCCGCTACAGGACAGAGGGCAGAGTGTAGACAGGGGTAAGGTGTGTCCAGACTCAGGATGGGCCTTCCGGTCTGAGCAGGTCCACTCTTGTCCGGGTGGGCTCAGGCAGAAGCGAGCAGGGGTTGATGGGGAAGGTTGGTGGGGCAGAGCAGAGCCCAGACCACCTGAGGCTCCGGCGCCAGCCACAGGACAGAGGGCAGAATGTGGACAGGGGTGAGGTATATCCAGACTCAGGGTGGGCCTTCTGGTCTCGGCAGGTCCACTCTTATCTGGGCAGGGGGGTCTCAGGCAGAAGCAAGCAGGGGTTGATTGGGGAGGTTGGGGTGCAGAACAGCTCCCAGACTCACCTGAGGCTCGGGTACCCACCTCAGGACATCATAAAAGTTGAATTTTATCAAATAATGTTTCTGGATATAACAAGATGACTGTTTCTGTTCTTTACCTGTAACATGATATAGCATAGTCCCCATGTGTTTTAAACTGCTATGAATGACAAATGTAAGTCCTGTTTGACCATGATAAATTATCTGCCCAATAACCCAATATGACATTGGATTGGTTTTCTGGTGTTCTGTTGAGTATTTTTCCATCCGTGTTCATAAAGGACTTTGATGTGGTTTTCTTTTCTTGTAGCATCTCATCTTATGTTCATATCTGTGTGACTGTCCTCATGGGAGAAAAACTAGAGATGTTCCATTTGATTTTGAGGAAATCTGGCAAGAATTTGAGATATATGGTTCCCAGTTCTTTAAATATTAGTTGTGATTCTTCAGGAAAATCGTCACTTTTCTTGGATGAAATCTTTAATCACTAACTCAAGTTCACTCACTATTGACCTCAGGATGGTCCTGTTTCTTCGTAGTTCATCTTTGGTAGAATTAATTGGACTAATAGTCATTTCCTTCTTCCAGGTGGTCTAATCTGCATTCATACAGTTGTTTATAATAATCTCTTATGAGCCTTTGAATTTCTGTGGCTTCTAGTATAAGATCTTTCATTTATGATTTTATCTATTTGATTATTTATTGATTTGTTTCCTATTGGATCTAGATAAATTTTGTTGATAATCTTTATCCTCAAAATTTTTATGCCTTTATACTCTCACATCTCTCTCTCTCTCTCTCTCTCTCTCTCTCTCTCTCTCTCTCTCTCTCTCTCTCACCCTCACTTTTCTCCCTGGCTATTTAATTGAGTTCCAAACCAATCTTGTTTGAATTCTGCCACTGTGCTGCATTCCCAGCCCTCACTAGTCATCTCTCAGTGACCTTCATTTTCTCTCTTCTCTAGCTTTAGGCTTGGTCTGTTCTCCTCATACTTTATGTCTTTTATATCAGAAATCACATCTTTTGTAAGGACACTTCATTTTAGCCATAGAATAATTGTTTTAGTTATAGTTGTTAGTGCTATTTTTGTCTTTTAAATTTAGGACTTGGAATCCACTTGCCACATGTATGATCATTACAGCCCTGGAGTGTCCTAAATTCTATTTATATCTTTGACATTTGTGCTAACGGGTTTCATGTTGTTTATTAGTATCTCTTTACTTCATCTTAAAACTCCTCTAATTTCTATAAGATATGTCTACTGGTGCTCAATTCCATGTGTTTTTGTTTAGTTCTTTTATTTTTGAGTGGTACCTTTATATGCTGTGGTATTCCTGAGACTTGAAAGAATGATTATTCCCTGTCTGCATATATTTAAATTTTAATAAATTCTACCACAAAGATTCTTGCATACCCATGTTCTAATATTACCACACTATTCACAACGGTGAAGAAGTAGAACCAGCTAAGTTCACAAATGGATGAATGCTGTGAATAAGCTGTGGTTCTACAAAGTGGGACTTTGTATAGAAATTACTTATGATATGTGCAAGAATATCATCCTGTTTAAGTAAAATAAACTTGATTTGGGACAATAAATATTATGTGTATCCCCTCATCTGTGGAGTCTAGATGTAAATTTGAATGTATATGGGCATGGAGGAGAGAAACTAGAAAAAAAAACAATGAGAAAAGAGGAGATCTTCAGGGAGCAGGTAGAGGAAAAATGTTATGCATGTGTCCAAAAAGTAGAATAAGGGCTATTGTTAGAAGGAAAGGCACAGCAACTGGGTGGAATGGGCATGAAGGGCAGTGGGGTAAGGAAACAAATAAAACAAAATATGTATGATGAAATATTATAATGAAACCCATTATTTTTTCACTAACTTAAGATAGTAATTAAACACATAAATAACACTTTTAGGCAAGCATTTGTATTTTCTTCACACTCCTGAAAATGAGTGAGAAAACATGGGGAAATGCTCAACACCAGTCTGAATAGAAGATGCTTAGTAGGTTGTAGATCTTCTTGGAATGAATGTTCACCAGAGCATTACCATGAACATCTATCTGCTTTGGGGGGAAGGGGTGTTGCATCTTATTCATTATTTTTAGAGTTCATGGATGCCTGATTCAAGTACCACCTCCACTTTCCCTTCTAAACAGCCCAAGGACATCCAGGTGATGAATTATCAGAGTTTGTCTGCTTTGCTGACAACCATGGGTTCCTTCATACATAGAGACTTTTGTTACCATCCAAGTACATACCTGATAACATGAACTCTCTTCCCAGATGCTGGAGCCCCCACCTACATGTATGAATTTCAATATCGTCCAAGCTTCTCATCAGAAATGAAACCCAAGACGGTGATTGGAGACCATGCAGATGAAGTCTACTCTGTCTTCGGTGCCCCAATTTTAAGAGGTAATGGTGCTTTTTTGCCTGTGATCTTAATAATTATTTCCCCAACTCAGGGTAACAGGAATGAGCTAGCTTTCTCCCGCTCCAGCACACACTAGGAAAGGCATATACTCATGGGAAGCCAGCAATGCTTTCCATCAGGATGCTGACCACTAATATAATAGTGGTAATATAATATAATAGTGGTAAGAGAAATGCAGCCCCCAAGTTCCCCCACCTGAAGATAAGAATTGTACTGCTTGATTTCCCACCCAAAATGACATATCTGAATGTGAGTTAAGAAGAGTTCAAGCTGTTGCTGACTGTCAACCAGATGTCATTTGCATCCATCTATCTGTATGCATATCTATTTATCTAAAAGTTGTATTTTTACTTATAGTTAATAGTACAATATTTTTTAAACCATTTGATGAACATCTTTGTTACCTTCATTTTCAACAGTTCATGTGATTTGGTCCATTTCAATAGCTGGTGATTACATACTCTGAGCATTTCCCAATTAGGTATGTTTTAAGATATGTGCAATTCTAATATTTTTTCAAACTGTGAATATACAGTTTTGAAGAGGAGCTTGAAAAAGACACACATACCCTACATACTTTCCTATAAGGACATCACTGAGCTGCAGCATCCTTATTCACAGTAGGGAAAAACTGGATGCTGGGTATGGAAAAACAAAGCCAGACAGCTAGAAATGAACTGCATGACTATTGTTGAGTCCTGGATCATTCATTCTCAAATCAACTGTGCACACCAGCTAACTATGACCTTCTTGCAATGAATAATTACATACAGTAATTTTTGAGTTAGAACTCATATTCTGTATTTATAGCAAGCTATTGGTGGTTTGTGAATATATATATATATATATATATATATATATATATATATATATATTTCCTATTTCCTACAGGTCATACCTCAGAAGAGGAGGTGAACCTCAGCAAGATGATGATGAAATTCTGGGCCAACTTTGCCAGGAATGGGTGAGAGCAGTACAATTGACATTGCCAAGGCATTGGGCAAGGTGGGACCATGGGGAAGGGGTGGATTTTAGCTATAAGTGATCAAATCCCACCCTGTGACCACAGTGGCCTGTCAATGGTGTGCTCCAATTTCTTGTTGTGCACAAGCTTTTGGCAGAGATAAACTAGAAATCACTATAAATGTCATATGAATGTGGGACCACACAACAACTTTAAGAAATTCTGGTTGATTCTCTTCCCAGGAACCCCAATGGAAAAGGGCTGCCCTATTGGCCAAAGTATGACAAGAAGGAAGGCTATCTGCAGATTAGTGTCACCACCCAGCAAGCCCAGAGACTGAAAGATAAGGAAGTGACTTTCTGGACTAAGCTCAGGGCCAAGAAGCCACCACAGACAGAGCACATACTGAGCTATGAATAGGAAGCTCTTCCAGCCTCAGGAGACCAGCAAAGTCAAGATAAAGCTACCCCATAGAAGATGTTTCATGGCCAAAGATGAGAGTCCTCGAGAAGATTGGAGAATTTTGTTATGGGGATGAGGAGGGTAATGGTTGAATCTGTGGCCTCAATTTGGAGAATAAATATTCATTCTAAGTTCAACTCAGTGTCTGTATCTCCACCTACATTAGATTGAGAAAGGCAAATAGAAAGAGATTATCATAGGAAGATGCCTCCAGGTAGGGGTGTGGCTTGACAAGTGCTTACCTCCAGATGTGGAGGAAATATTTTTCAAGAAGAATAAAATGTGAGCTTTGGCTCCTTTTCCACCTCCAGCTGGGAGACATCATCAAACCCAGGAGGAGGACACATGAGAGTTTACTAAACTGTTAGAGGTGATATGTGGCTAGCATGAGAGTTTAACCACACACCTAAGGAGGAGTTTATTCCCACCATTAACTTCTCTATGGGTGTTTGTCAGATGCTCATGGAAATACTGGAGGCGGGTTTTAGGACTGTAGAAAGCCCATCTCCAGCTGTGTAGACATGCAGCCCTGCTTAGACACGTACTCTGATGAATGCAGTCCTTCAACCACTGGAGAAACTACATCATTCTCTACTTCAGGGCCCTGGTGAAGAGCTACTGTGGCTTGAGAAGACAAGAAAAATCTATGTCCATCTTCTATACCCATGGGAGAGTGGTAAGAAACTGTCCTAGGCAGAGATGGTAAACAATCTCTGTTAAAGAAGAGCAAATTCACTGAGAAATCCATATGTTTGATATTTAGGAACACACCCTCCTTAGTCAGACTAACACTATATCAACCATTCTTGGGTACCACCTCTAAGTGATCAGATATTAATTATCAAGTCAGAAGACCTCTATGAAGAGCAGGTCTGAAGTTGAGGGTTGAGAAAGACATCAAGGCAACTCTCTAGAAACCAGCCCTTGCAGAAACATGCTAGAATAGTGATAACCCCTGGGAGATGTAGAGGAGATGCCTCAAAGCTTTATTTGTTTACTGCCTTTCCTTCCTCTGTGTGTAGAATTGCTCTCAGGATCTTCAGTGTTGTCATAGTTGTCATGATTTAAGTTTGTGTTTGTTATGGAAGGCTTTGGGTCTCCATCAATTTTTAAAGATAATTTGGCAAGCCTAGGTAGCAATTATTTGCTTCAGGGTTTAAGTTATACCATTCTATGCTTTTTATTTTATTTGTTCACTTGTTTATTTTTATTTATTTATTTTTTATTTCCAGAGTGTCTGTTAAGAGGAGTGGTATAATTTTGATGAGTTTGCCTTGTTAAGTAAGTAGACACTTTCTTTTGTAAGCTTTTAGTGGGCTTTTTTTCTATGTCCTGAAGTCTTTTAATCTTTTTAGATTATAATGTAATTATATCGTTTCCCCCTTTTCATTCTTGCCTCCAACTTCTCCATATATGCCTCCCTTATGTCTTTCCAATTCATGGCCTTTGTTTCATTAATTTTTGTTACATACATATGCACATATGCCTATACCTAAATGCATAAACACAACTTGCTCAGACTGTGTAATGTTACTCCTTTGTTTTCAGGGCTGATCATTTGGTCTGGATAGCCAAATGTTGTGCTCTTCCCTGGGTAATACTATTCCCCTGCTCTCAAAATGACTTAGTTGCATCTTTGCTTTTAAACAGTCTGGTTACATTACAAAAATGGAATAAAGACTTTTAGAAGCAAACCACACTAGCAGACTCTAGCAGAGAGAACATCTCCTAAGTGAAAACAGGTTTCTCTCTTCCACAGTTCTGGGACTGTTGGTCCTAAGACAATGCAGAACTGTTATTTTCTCTCATGTGTGGAATCCAGATTTGTTTGTTTGCACATGCCTTTGTATGTATGTGCATGAGTGTGTGTGCATGAATGTGTGTGTGTGTGTATGTGTGTGTGTGTGAGAGAGAGAGAGAGAGAGAGAGAGAGAGAGAGAGAGAGAGAGAGAGAGATGACAGTAACAGTAGATATGGGACCATGATAAATAAGGAAGAGATCCTCAGAAAGATGAGCTAATAGAACATCCTGTGACCTGGACTGACCCAAGGTTTTCTCTTAGGCATGATGTATGCACAAGAAGCAGAGCTCTTTGTACTGGCTGGTTTTGTGTTTCAAATTAACAAGCATGAGTCATCAGAAAGGAAGGAGAAATTCCTTTCTGTTGAAGAAATTCCTCAGTTGAAGAAATTCCTCCATGACATCCAGCTATAAGGCATTTTCTCAATTAGTGATCAATGGTGGAAGGCCCAGCCCATGGTGGGTGGTGCTATCTCTGTGTTGGCAGTCCTGGGTTCCATAAGAAAGCAGGCTGAGCAAGCTAGGAAGGCAGCCATTAAGTAGCTCCCCTTCATGGCCTCTGCATCAGCTCCTGCCTTCAGGTTCTAGCCATGCTTGAGTTCCTGTCCTGACTTCCCCAATGATAGACTATGATCTGGAAGTGTAAGCCAAATAGACCCTTTCCTCCCCAACTTGCTTGTTGGTCACGGTGTTTTGTTGCAGGAAGAGAAACTATAGCTAGGACACTCTTTCTCTAAACCAGGGGTGTGTTTGGCAGAGCCAGTAATAGCCTGAATCCAGGACCTTGGGAGCTTTTCCCTGAGGCTGTCTTGCAGGAGAATGAACACAGTTACTTATCTAAAACCAGGAACACTCTTAGCAGAGCCAGTAATGTTCTGGAGCTAGGCCCTCAGGGGAGCTGTAGCTTCAGATCCTGGGAACCCAGCTCTTCCCACGACACAGGGCTATAATTATCAGTCCCAAGGCTGCTGTGTGCTTGATCTATAAAGCTCTTGAGACACCCTGTGTTCCTCTTATGCAACATTGCTTGATTGACTTCCAATTAACTTCTTCTCATTTTATGATAGTTTCTGTCAGCTCTGTTCCATTCCTCTCCTAGAAATAGTACATAAAATGCTGTACTTTTTGCAGGGGGGGGGGGCGAGTTTCGAGACAGGTTTCCTCTGTGTAGCTTTGGAACCTATCCTGGAACTCGCTCTGGAGACCGGGCTGGCCTCGAACTCACAGAGATCCGCCTGCCCCTGCCTCCCGAGTGCTGGGATTAAAGGCGTGTGCCACCAATGCCCAGCAAAATGCTGTACTTCTTAATAAACTTGCTTGGCATAAGTTATAGCTTATGTAAGACATCTTGAACCCACCTTTTTTATGTCCTAACTCTGATACCCCTGGACCTTCCTCCTCAGGACCCTGTCACTCAAGAATGACCTAATGGTCCAGTTCAGGAACCCAAGTGACATGAAAGCACAGGGATGAACTAGCTGGAGGATCATGAGAACATGCAAGATGGGAATGTGAGGACAGAGTAGGAAATGGATGAAAAAGAAAAATGTATAATGCTGTATTTGTGAAAATGCCAGATGAAATATGCTTTCTACAAATCAGTTTTTTAAAGATAGACCCTTAGGCAGAACAGAAGCCTTAGCCAATAGTTAAATTAGGAAGTAATGATACATATGTCACCTTCATTACATGTTAGCAGTGGGGAAGAGTTCAGCCTCTCACCTGAAAAGACTAAGCTCACAGGCACCTGGGGCCTAGGCCTGAAGGTTTCTTTCCTAATTTCATTCCTGTAGAAGGAAATGCCAGACATTTAGGTAAATGTTCAAAGAATGAATGGATAATGGGTAGGCAGAATTAGACTATGGAGGGATAATTACTGTAGAAAGGGTCTGTCTCCTTCAAAGTAGTGATCTCTCTGACTTTAAAGGCCAACAGAGGTTGAACATTTAACAGGAGTATTGCAAAGGCAGTATGTAGACATTAGGGGCACTGGATAAAGTGTAAATAAGGTTGGTTCCAAATATGGGCCTAGAACTCTAGGAAGCACAGGCCCAGCAATGCTGAGAGATGTGTCCAAATCTTGGAACAGAGATGTTTAGAAGCCTTGAGTTGTTCTAAAATCTCCCATCTTTTTCCGGGGATGCCAGATCAAAGCTTTCCCTGCCTAAAGGCATCTGCCTGCTATGCTAGTCTCTGCCTTTGGGAGGCCCACAGAACACTGAAGTTTGACTGGCACAGGGACAAACCTTATGTAAGAAGTCCTTGGATTAGTTTATGGGTCTCTGTTATCTGAGAGTTGGGCAATGACTGTGCAAATTAGAGTGCAGAGTAGGTGGGTGTGGCTTACAGGTCCTTCCCACTAGACACCCAGAGAGCTCTTGGCAGGGGATTTTCAGCTGGCTATCTTAAGCAAATTGGCAGAGTGGGCAGGATTTCAGGGGTTGGTCAGTAGCTGTGAGACTGGTTCAGTGCACTCCCTCCAAGCACCAGGCACCTCACTAGACCCCAGAAGTGTTGCCCTTCCATGATGTGGCCCTGTGCCTTGGTCCTGATCTCTTTCACTGCTTGCCTAACTCAGGGTGAGTACTTATGAGTACATATTTGAAATTCTTTTTCCTAGGCCTTGGTGAGTGCAGGCTCATGCAGGGAATTGAAAAACAGGCCCCATTTCTTAGCGGTATTTGCCCTTTGGACATGGACAGAAAGTGTGAGTGAATCTAAGCACAGTGCCCTGGAGCTTTGTGTCCTTGAGTGAGGAATTTAACTTCTCAGTGGCAGCTCCTTCTCCATTGGGCTGCAGTTGGTGTGAAATGAATAATTGTGTCTGTAGCATTCTGAGTGGTGGTTGGTCTAGAGGAAGTATAGAAAGGGGGGGTTAAAATAGAGCATGTCCATAGAAAATTTGACATAAAGAATCATCAAAGAGCTGCATTTGAAAGGATGATTTTTTTTAGAGTTCCCCTGAAAAGGAGTACATCACTGAAGCAGGATAGAAAAGGAAGCACCGGGATCATTTAGAAGGCTGAGACCGGATGGAAGCTATGGGAAGGGTCTTTGTCATGGTTTACCGCCCCAAGAAGAGAGGAGGCAAGGGAAAGTGGTGTAACCTTCAATAGTTGGTGCAGTTTCAGGGAATTTGAGGATTTACAAGCTGTGTCTATTTTAATTGTACCTAATTTTGTGTGGTCAAGATGGGTTAGTGGAGGCACAGGCTAGGGTACCCAGGTAAGTGGGTTTCTGAGGATATGGTTCTGGGGTTGTTGGACCCTAGGGGATGAACAGGGTCAAAGCAACAGGTATAAGAAACAGATCCATGGCTAGTACAAGGGGACAACCTGGGACCTTACTACCCATCTGTGTCACTTGAAGGAGGGAGACCAAGGCTTTCAGGGGAATGTACTCACCCAAGGCCTCCTGGAATCATACCTTTCTCTATCTCTATCTCCAGAATCTACAGCAGTGCTTTCCCCACTCAGGGTCATGGTCTTGCTGAAATTTCTAGACTTTCCTTCTGTTTGGCTGTGTGACTCTGTGAGAGGCAGTGACACAGTATGAGCAGAATGAGAAAGGGTTCAAATTTGGAGTAGAACATGTCTATGCTGCTGATTGCCCAAGCACCTCCCAATGACCACCTAAATTCTATCTTCAAGAAGTTCATCCAGTGTGCTTGCAACTGCTGTTTCTTCATCTTTAATATAGCCTTGATAACTCCTCCTTAGCAAGGCTTTTTAAAAGGAGCATTGGTATGTACTTGTAGCACACAGTACGTGATCCATATGTGCAAATCCTATATTATTTAAGCAACAGCTATATTTTTGTTCGAACTTCCATCCCATCCATCCTATTTTCTACCCAAAGCAATCTAGATTTTTTCTCACTTCATTTGGGTAGAAAATACTCATTGAGTTATATAGGCTTCACCTAGTGGTTTCTGTCTGGTTTCTCCCTCTCCTTAGGACTCTTACTAGTCCCTACATCCCTTCCACATGGCCTTCCATCTACCACCACCCTGCTATGTGTTCTCACTCAGCCCCAGCTGTCCTTGAGCTTCATTCTTGCTTTTTACAATATATATATATATATATATATATATATATATATATATATATATTCCACAATGTGTATCCTCATGTTCAGGTAATGAATTCCACCTATCATCCCTCACTGACCTTCTTCCAGCATTAAAATTCCCATGTCTGTCAGCATCTTCCTGCTCAGAGGTCCTCCAACTGTACCTACTTTATAGGGAGCCAGCAACACTCACTTGTTCTTCTGTTTTCTTTCTCTTTAGGGCCCATAGCTAGTCATGGATCAAGTCTGCCTTTTAATGTTCCCCATATACATCTGCAGATTTCTGTGTAACTAAGTTCCCTGATTATAGAACACTTTATTCTAGTATAGACCCTGGGAATTCACAGGAAATAATAATTCTGCTACCCATGGACATTTTAACAAGCTTGCTGCTCAGGAAAGATATCTCAGTGGAACTAGTGACCTAAAAGCAAAGGGAACAAGACAGGGATTTTTCTCTTACTAAACCAATGCATGGACATGATTTTATAGTGTGATTCTCCATAGAGTTTCAGCATTCTTGGCTGTTGGCTATTCTTGATAGCAGATGCTCCCAAAGTTATGACAGGCTTATTCTATTGATATTGAAGGTAAAGTATCACAAATCAAAACATCTTAAGTTGGAGATCCTTGGTGGATACAAAGAGGACAAATGAGAATTTAAGAAGTAGATGGGGAAGGACTGTGCTGGGCAAGATGGAATCAATGAGTGTGCAGAAGCCTGATGCCCCATCTTTCTCTCTCTGAATGATCATGCTTAAAGTTACGAAATGGATGTTCTAGAACCCTTGTCATGTTCTCACTCCCATAGCTATTTTATTCTATTTATTTGTCTACTAATTAAATCCCTGTGGCCAGATTCAATGTCCTTCCTGATGTGCATCCAATAATACAAGACTATTTTCTACTCCCTTTCAGCTACACTTGGTGGTATTCATAAGCCATCTTCTCGTCTCAGAAATGTCCTGTGTTATGCTGTCTCCAAGCCTCTGCACTTAATGTTTCATCTTGCTTAATACCCTTCCCTCGTTGCTTCTAATTTTAGTACTTCCTTCCTATCCCTCTCGCAAATTACAATGTTTTTCTTACCCAACTTAAGTGCCTTTGTCTTTCTTATGATGTCAGACTCCCAAGGATATGGTCACCCTCATTCATTGTCTCATCCAGCATGCAGTTCATATTTTCTTTATTTTACATGCAACAAAACCATTGTTTAGAGGGTTGAGGTGACTTATTCAAGGCCATAGACCTAGAAAGTGACAAAGCCTGCCTGGAATCCAAGTCCAGCCTTTCTTTTCTAATCTGTCCTCATTTTCCCCCATGGTCATCAGGACACCCGTCCTCACCACCTGTGGTGGACACTGTTCATGGTAAAGTCCTGGGGGAGTACGTCCGCTTAGAAGGATTCTCACAGCCAGTGGCCGTCTTCCTGGGAGTCCCCTTTGCCAAGCCTCCTCTTGGATCCCTGAGGTTTGCTCCACCACAGCCTGCAGAGCCCTGGAATTCTGTGAAGAATGCCACCTCCTACCCTCCTTTGTAAGACACTGGGGCCCTATTTATGGACATTGTCCTTGTAAATATGAGCAATATCTTTCCAACTGTCTTATCTCCCTCTTTGTTTGCTGTGTAGACATCATGACCAAGGCTACCACAGGAGAAAAAGTTTATTAGGGATTACAGTTTCTGAGGATGAGTCCATGATCATCATGACAAGGAACATGGTAGCACTCCAACAGGAATAGTGCTGAATGTTCATATCTTAAAACAACAACCACAGAGCAGAGCTGGGGAGCTAACTGGGAATGGTGTGGGCTTTTGAAACCTCAAGCCTGTCTTCAGAGACACACCCCCTCCAACAAGGCCACACATCCTAGTCCTTCCCAAACAGTTTTAATAACTGGGTATCAAGCATTCAAATGTGTGAACATATGGGGGCCATTCTCATTTAAACCACCACACTGACAGATTGTCTAGTATCTGTGCCTCAGGTTTTTATTCTATGAATGGGGACAATAATAGATGTCTTGGGTTGTGGCCCTTAAATGACTTTTATCAATAAAGAGTAAGTGCTTGCATGCTTGAAGGACTCCAGAATTGCCATCAGTTTAACTCTGCATTGAGCCTTTGAGCTTTCTTTTCAGGGGAGCCACAGTGATTGTTGGGCTATGAAAAAGGCAGAATCTTAGCAGGCCAGGGCAGTAGGACCCTTAGAGTCAATACCGTTCCCTGGACCTGGCATTTTGAGTCCTACTGGAGGAAATAATTTACCTAATGTCACCCAGCATATTAGTGATTGAAGAAGCACAACCATGTAGTTTCCCTAAGTGTACTCATAAAACACAGTTCCTGACCTGTACAGTGTATGTATTTGTCATTAGAAGTAGTACCATTGGTTGATAAAAGTGCCCCAAGGATCAGAAGATGTTTACCTCATGGAGTGCCATGTCACCCTTCAACCAATGTATGAAGCCCAATAGAGGCTTAAACATGACATCGGTCCAGGCAGGCGATGATATATTCAAGGACAGGCCAGCATGTGAGCTCTTCTCTCCTGGGCCTAGGATATCCAAAGGCTCAGGGAAGGAGAAAGGTGTCAAGTTCTTCTCACTCTGCAGAGTTCGAAGGCACTAGAGAATCTAGAAGTTACTCCAGGAAGCACAGACTTTCTTACACATGGGTGCCAGCTTCATTAACAAGTGTAAACCTCCTAGTGCAAGGTTGAAGGGAACTCAGGTGTTCTCTCCCTCGCAGGTGCTCCCAAAACCCAGAGGCAGCACAGATGATTGCAGAGCACTTCACCAACAGAAAGGAGACCATTCCTCACAAGTTTTCTGAAGACTGTCTCTACCTAAATATTTACACTCCTGCCGACTTGACCAAGAGCAGCAGGTTGCCAGTAAGCATGGGGACCACTGGAAGGGGATGAGGGCATCTGGGAGCAAGAACACCACAGTCTAGGACTGAATCCAAACCTTCCGTTAACCACCAGAAAAGCAAAGGTTCCTTGCCAGTCTGTCGGAGTACATCCCGACCCTCAGTTGCCCAGCATCTGAGAGAACACATCGTATTCTTCCAAGCTCTCTCACGTTAACAAGGACAATGATGTCAAATGTTAGCTACTAGAGTGAGAACCTGATCCCAGAGCAGCTAAGATGTAATTTCAATAAACTTAAGCTGAAAAAAAAAAACCTTGATTTTTAAATATTCCATGTAATAGTTTACTCGAGAGAAACTGATGTTCTGGTGGAGGGAGCTAGGGCCCACAGTGGGTAGGCAGGGCAATAGCATGGGTTTTTCGACCTTTAAAACACAAAACAAAACAAACAAAAAAACTGCTGTTTCATAAGAAGTAGCAAAGGTAGCTGGAATGTCACTTTTCTATCCATAGTGGCTGTGTTAATTTACATTGGCCTGTGACAAAGGTGCGAGAGGAGGAGCTGGGGGCAATTAGAAGCGCCCTCTTTTGCCTCTTGTCAGTAATCCTTGTTTTTATTGTATCATTGTTATCAGTAACTGCCTTTGGCATGGGCTGATGATGCAGTGAGTCAGCATTTCCCACATAAATGATGGGACCTGAGTTGGGACAGGCTGCCGTTTGTCAGCCAGTGTTTGGGCAAAGGGCTCTTTGGGAAAGAGTCGATCCCTGGGGTGTAACAATTCAAATGCCAACTCTCTGTCAGTCTCCATGGACATGACAGGGGAGAAGAGATTTTGAAATTGGGAGTAATATTAGACCCTACTCATGCTTTTCAGAGTACAGGAAAGTGGACACAAAAGTTCTTTCACTCAAACTCTGATTTCTTCACCCATTTCTTTTGTATGCAGTGCTCCAAACACAGCCATAATGCAGTTAGGGAAAGCAGGGACATGTCATTCTCACCCAGCCTGTCTTGAAGGACCTGGCCATCTCACCATCATAGTCTTACAATCTGCTCAGTGTGCCATTGCTCACAAGCCCTTGCCTCCAGCTTTCATTATGAGATGGCCTTGACTTACTTGCTACTGGAGCTGGCAAAGAACTTGGTTGTGTGAACAAGGGAGTAGGGGCTCTGGGAACCTAGAAGCAGGAGAATCTCTACTTATGACAGAGGTCCAAGAGCCAAAATTATGGTCTGGGGTTTAATTCAGATCCTGCCTTTGTCTCCTGCTCCAACTGCTGGCTCACTATGCTGTGGCCATAGGTAGCAGGGATTTGGAGTTCAGTGTACAGTGTTGGGCCATGTGGCTTGGGCAAACCATGCTATTATATCTTATTAGCTATCGAATTCCAGCAGGCAAAGTACTCTTGTTTCTTAGCCGATGCTGGAAAATTATTCTCTACTCCATGTAAATGTTATTTCTTCTGCTTAGTGCAATTCTTGGTTTATAATATACATTATGATTTCTTTTAAACAAATAGGATTTTGTAAACTCTCATTTTTCCTCTGCTCTATAGGTTAACACACACACACACACACACACACACACACAAATTGCAAATTTTTGCATCCTTTTACCTTTAAGTTTTATCAATCTTTGGTACACAGTAGTTTCTTAAATAATGTTAGCCAAAGTACTAAAGACATCCCAGAGGAAGTAGCAGTGAGCTAGGCTTAGCAGGGTGAGAGGATTTGGGTGTGTTGAGGAGGCACTGTAGAAGCAATACCATCAGGCTGGTATGCTCCTCATCAGATAATTACTTCCCAACAGAAGTTTAACTTACCACTGAAAGCTTAGTGGTATGAAATGAAGTGGCAGTCCAAGAGCTTCCTCTTTTTTCTATGTTCAGTTGGCTGAACAGTCCAGGCATGAGGTCATGGGATTGTGGGAGAGAAGACAACATCCTTAGTTCTTGCTGTTCTCATGATGGTTTTCTCAATTTGAAATCACTGAAGGATGGAAATGAGAAAGATGGGGATATTCAGTGTTAAGGCATTTTAGGATGATCTGATATAATTGGAGAGGAGAGTGACTGCCTATTGCAGTCTTTCTGAATATTGAGGTGTTTGGAGTGATGTCCTTAAGTCACAGCCTAGATGCAGGTGACCAAACCAGATGACTTCTGCAGGCTTTGACATTCTGCTACCTATGACCTATGTGTTTATGTTTTGTTCAGGTGATGGTGTGGATCCATGGAGGTGGACTGGTGATAGATGGAGCATCAACCTATGATGGACTGCCCCTTGCTGTTCACGAAAATGTGGTGGTAGTGGTCATTCAGTATCGCCTGGGCATCTGGGGATTCTTCAGGTGATACATAGTATTTCTCTCTACATACTAGTTCTGCAATAGGTCTGTTTCTGTTATGTTAACAAGAAGAGTGACACTGTGACATTGTATAGAGTTCAAAATCATTTATTTAGCTTAGATTTGAGATGTTGAGAGTCCAAGACTGTGTGGTTGCATCAATGAGCCATTGGTGAGAGCCTTTGGGCCAGAATGTTCTCTGAGACTGATTAAGTAGTTTTGTTTCTCTACACAATCTTTCTGTGTTATTTACAATGATACAGATGTCCTTGCCAAGGCCCATAGTACTCATTCTGACTGCATCTCATACCAGGTACACTTACACTTTAGTCCCTATGACCTTGAGGCCTTTGTGTCTACTGTGCCTCCTAACTGCAGTTCTCTTCTTCAGATGCACAAACACATGCCCTAATTTACTTTCTGTTGCTATGAAAAAAACACTGACCAAAAGTAACTTGGGGAAAGAAAGGGTTTATTTGGTTTATGTTTCCAGGTCCTAGAATATCATTGACGAAAGTCAGAGCAGGAAATCAAGCAGGAACTAAAATAAAATCCAGGAGGTGTGCTGATTCCTGACTTTCTACATCCTCATACTCAACCATCTTTCTTATGTAGCCCAGACCCACGTAATTAGGGACGGTGCTATCCATTGGAGGCTGGGCTCTCCTACATTAATCATCAGTCAAACAACCTCACAGACATAGCCACAGGCCAATAGTCTGAGACAGTCATCAGTTGAGTTCCCCTCTTCTCAGATGGTTCTAGACTATGTTAAGTTGGCAACAAGAACCACCATGACCATTTATATGGTTTATTCAGGTTTCCCATAAGTGATGCTGCCTTGATGCCATCTTTCCTTACTATGCAATCTAAAGCACCAACCCTCAGTCTTTCTGCTGTATTTTCTTTACTCAATCATGTTTTTCCACCCTCTGCCATTATATTCTGTTTCCATCTTTTGGCCTGTAGTGTACAGTAAGAGCCAAGTGTAGATAGAAGTTTCATGTGTTTTCTTCTCAGATGAGCTGTACATTTTAAACCCTGGTTATAAGCAGGGTGGATCCTCACTACCTGGTTTCTGGACAGCGAGTATAAAGCCTGACTCTGAACATTGATGTAGGGATGAACAGTAGGTGAACACTCTTGTCAGTGATGTGGCGCTGACCTCATTCCAGAAAACTCAGGAAGAGTTCTAGTCTCTCTCTAGCCCTCAGAACATAGTCATAGTATTCCTAACTCTACCAACTATTGTCTTATAGCACAGGGGATGAACACAGCCGGGGGAACTGGGGTCACTTGGACCAGGTAGCTGCACTGCGCTGGATCCAGGACAACATTGTCAACTTTGGGGGCAATCCAGGCTCTGTGACCATCTTTGGAGAGTCAGCAGGAGGTGAAAGTGTCTCTGTTCTTGTAAGTGTTTCTGATATCAGGCCTCACATCCAGATTGGATGTCTGTTGATGAGATCACTTACAGACCAGTCAGTCCAGCCTTGGGATTTTTGCTCTCATAACTTGGAATCAGATTGACTCTACTTATCTATCAGCATCAGATAGAGGATGATAAAGACTAAATTTCCTGAGCTCCTGAGGAGCTCAGGGCTCAGCTTTGTATCATGGGCCATAACAAATACCAATTGTATACTGCACAATGCCACTTTTCCTCTTTTGACTTATTTGAATTCTCTTTGTTAATTAGAGTAACATTAGGGTTGATTTCTATCAAGAAGTGTTGTATGTAAACTTCAAATAGGAAGGGTAAGAGCATGAGTGTAATTTGTTATAGCCTGGGTCTAGACAGTGAAGAGACTAGGGCACCCAGCAGCCTGGGTCTACCCAGTGAAAGTATTCAGGAACCTAGCATCCTGGGTCTACACAGTGAAGGATCTTGGGCACCCAAAAGAGGCAGGTGTGTCATCAGATGGTTTTTCCATGCCCAGAAGGGAAGGTGGCAGTCTCTGGGACTGAGTTATATGGTGGAATGTGGGACATAGATCTGGAGGGCATTGAGGGGAGCTATTTGGGGCACTGGTGACTTCTAGGGCCACTCTAGCTCCCTCAGAGTTGAAGAGAGAATCGGCACAATTACTGTATTTTCAAATGCATTAATTTCATATTTTGTTTGTCAAATGAAACATTCATACTTTTCAAAGTAGAGTTAAAGGAAAAGATAAATAAACTCTGAGAAGCTGGTGGTACATGTCTATAGTCCTAACACTCAGAAAGCTGAGGTTTAAAGGGTACAATATCAAGGTCAACCTTGACTAAAGAACTAATTCTTGCTCATTCTGGGCTATTTGGCAACAAGTGTTTCCTTAAAGGAGAAGCAGTTTTCTGTACTATTGTCTTTTTTGATAATTGCAAAGTATTCCTCAATGAAAATGTTCACCCAATCACGTTAGAAACTTGGACTGTTTATGATTTTAATATTAATTTAATATTATAATTTTAACTTTAATATGATGAGCACACTTATTTTTATGAGCCTCTGTGATCACTTTTCTTGGGTTATTCTGAGTAAAATAATCCTGAAGCAGAATTTATGACTAAGAGTGTCAAATTGTCTTTGCAGTGGTTTGATTATAGAGAAAGGCTCTTGCTGTGTTTTGTTCAGTTCTTATTTTGGGCTCTGCCTTTACTGTGCTAAATGTCTGTTGGAGGAGGTGGTTCCATGGTGATCCTAGGAACAGGATACTTTTCTGTCCACAGATCACCAGGGTCCCCAGATGAATGGTCATGGCAGCAGAACAGACAGACATAGCCTTAAAGAGCAAGTGAGCCTCAGATCACTCTTTTGAGTGCAAACTCTCTTCTTCTCTCCCCTGACAGGTGTTGACACCACTGGCCAAGAACCTCTTCCACAGGGCCATCTCTCAGAGCAGTGTCATCTTCAATCCTTGCCTGTTTGGAAGAGATGCTAGGCCCATAGCTAAGGTAGGTGTCATCCAGGTCAGCTACTGTACCCTTTAATCTACCACCTTGGATCCTTACCAGTCTTCCTTGCTGCAAGATTCAGCTGAGGTGCTCAAGGGATGCCTGAAATAGAATGAATGAACAGAAAGGGCTGGTTTATTACCCACATCTAAGCCATCTTCTACACTTGTTAAAGGTTCCCTGTTGAATATGCTGTCCAGGCCTCCAGCAATTCTGCACACAGTTTAGTGTATGGGAGACATGATCGCTTCCTGTGCATGTCACATCAGTCACCATCCCCATCTGTGGATGATGGAAAGTGAAACACAGAAAGATTGAATGGCATGGCAAGTGGTAGAGGTGAGGCTTAAAACCAGACAGTGAAATTCTGGATTTTAAACCTTTAATCTCCAAAAGCTTCTTAAGAAATATTTCACTTTGAGAATAGCCCTCATCCCTTTAGTGGTCCTGGAAATGGACATTGTGCTCATTTTTATCAGGACAAGTTAACAGAGACATAGATAGTTGTGTAACCAACTCTAACCACTGATCTAGTCAGTAATAAAAGTTACTCTCTGCTACCCATCCCCCATACTTGTTCCTTTAGACTACTTTCAGCAACCCTCTACCATCTTTAAAAGACACAGGCTAGAAGCCACTGAATGCATGGAGGAAGAGACAGGATATGCTCTTGACCCCTGGTGTCTTACAGAAAGTAGCTGTTCTTGCTGGTTGTAAAACCACCACCTCAGCTGCCATGGTTCACTGCTTGCGCCAGAAGACAGAGGATGAGCTCTTGGAGGTCTCTCTGAAAATGGTAGGTGTACACATCCTCGTGTCTCCATGCTATATACTTGGCTCAAGACTTGACTCATTCATCTGTCTTCTAAAATAGCTATCCCCTCTCAGGATAGTGTCAATCTTGTGATGAAAATTGATTCGCACTGCTTCCCTAACATGAAATAAATAAATAGATGAATGTAAAACTGCTCAGTAAGAACATTATAAGAAATTGCATGACAATCCTCAGATTAATAGCATGGTATTCTTATTTTAGGGTATATTTTATGTTATATTTCTACACATAAACACCAAACTGAATGGGTGAGGGCATGCAATACAAGGCTTCTAAGGAAAGTGTCCTATATAATCTAGGACCATCTGTCCACAGAGGGCAAGGCCCACAGTGAACTGGGCCCTCTCACATCAATCATTTATCAAGAAAATTTCCCACAGATGTGCCCACAGTCCAGTCTAACAGAGGCAATTCTACAATTGACATTCCCCCATCTTAGGTACTCTAGTTTGTGTCAAGTCGACAATAACTACCCAGTACACCATATATTTCTCCAACCATCTACTGTCTATTTATTCATCCATTTAACTAATTCTATTAATATTTTTCATTAATCTAGTAGAAATCATCTAAAATGTTTAATTCTTTTATTTGCAATTTTTTCATCTCTATTAATTATCCAGCCAACCTGTATCTATGTGCCTTCACACAGACCCTCAAAACAATGGATTCCTCTAGAGACCATAGAAGCTCTCTGGCACTTTGCTATTTCTGCTTGTCCATGGATTGAGCCAGTGCAGACATAGGATTTTCACTGTCAGGCTTAGGTTCTTGTAGATGTATTCAGTGATTATATATTGGTCCCAGCATGCATGTACATGTACTCTTATGCATGAATGTGCACACACAGATAGCACACTCTTGGATGGTAGGACTACAATGCACAATGGAGGAATTGTAATGGTTGCTTCCCCATGCAAGTGAGCCCAGTTAGCTAGAGTGCAGTGATATAATCACTGCCATCCTTACAACAAAGAAAAACACACATTACAATGAGTTCCAGAGATCTTGGAGGTGTCATTTTTCTGAGCCCAGATGACAACACTCTTCAGTGTCCCTTGAGCATAAAAAGGAATGCATTGTAATAGAAGCATTCAGCACTGAAATGTTCTGAAACAAAAGGTCTAGCCCATGGCTATATCCAGTTGTTCTGAAGATACTTGGGAATGCACCAACTCTATTACTCGGTTTTCTGTTCTTTTCTTTTCCCAGAATACCAGAGTCATACCCTATATATTAGAAGGCATTTTCCTTAATTTAAACCACAGGCTTAGTGTAAACTAAGGTGAAATGGCATGGTTTAGCCAAGATTTCTGACTTACATGGAAGCAAACTGTAGTGGAGGCAGGTTAGATGCCCAAACATCACTTGAGAAGAAGACATGGTGCTGCATTAAACCATGCAAGGGCCCTTGTGGATTGTACTTGAGAAGTGAAGGTTGGATGAGGTTAGAATCTGGACTCTTCCTTAACTGCTCCTCATACTGAAGGACATGGTACTCTAGATCATGTGTAGTTGTCTGAATTCATTAAGCAGGAATAAGGAAAGGGGAAAAATGGTGGAGAGCCTTCCTGCTAGTCTATCCCAACTGTTGGCTTATGCCCCCACTTGGCCTCTGTATGCCTTCTACCACCACCTTGACCTAATTCCACTACTCTGCAGAGGAGACATTGGGATACAGTCACCAGTGAGAAGAATTGAGATTAGGAGCGTGGGAATAGGCAGAAGACATCCTTTCCACAGTTCCTAAGACCTTGAGTGGTTCCCAAAACCTGTCCCTTTTCTGCCACTACCCCCTGCATCATCTGGATCCTACCTGTGCCCACGTCCAGAGGACTCTGACCCTGTTTCATGTTAGTTTCTATAATAAAATATGTTGAAAAAAGCAACTCAGGGGAGAAAGTGTTTATCTTAGTTTACAGTTCCTGGCTATAGTCCAACATTGTGAGGAAGCCAAAGTGGCAGGTGATTGAAGCAGCTAGTAGTATCACATCCTCAGTCAAGAGCAGAAATAAACCAGTGGATACATGCTCTTTTGTTTGCTTGTGCTCAGTTATACAATCTTACAACCAGCCTAGGGAATGGTGCCCCCTACAGTAGTCTGGTTCTTTTTACACCAATTAAATTTCTTAGGACACTTTCTAACAGACAACCCCACATCCCAACTCAGTGTAGACTCTACCCAATTGAAACTCTCTCCACACAGGTAGTTCTAGGTGGTGCCAAGTTGACAATTAAAGCTGTCCATTACAGACCTAGTAGAAGGTTCTCTTAACCTTGGACCTAGCGAAGGCAGAATCAGGCCAAGCTCATAGGATCAGCTTTGGACAAAACAGTTTTCTCACCCAATTTCTCTACCTTTGTTTCCACAGAAATTTGGTACTGTTGACTTTCTTGGAGACCCCAGAGAGGTAAAGTCCTTTGCTTTCTGAATTATAGGTACTGAGACTTACAATTAAGGAATAACTTTAATAATTATTGTAAGGAATAATTCCTTACAAATAAGGAATCTGTGTGTGCACTGCCGAGGTCCAGAAAGGGGAAATTACTTGTGAGGGTAACACAGTCAGGAGGAGCCAGGCCAGGAGGACTTTATTCCCAGTGAAGTCCTCCTACTCAGCAACTTGGTGTCCCCCAGAGTCACCTAACCCCTTCTAAGTGAAATTTCCTGCTTTTAAAATGATCCTGTAGGAGTAGGATACACCAGAACCTTCCATGCTCAGGAGACATCAGTAGGGAGCACAGGTCTCCTGAAAGGACACAGGGCCAATATACTGTGAAGAAGGAGACTTCTTCTTCACAATCAGGAAAATAATAAACCACATACATAGTTTATGCTTCCACAGACAGAGTCCAAGCAAAAGCAGTGGGGGTTGGAGAGTTGCACAATGGTTTGATGTGAACAAGAGTCAGGAGGTGACTTGGTGGCCTCTGGGTGGAACTCTAGAGGAGGGAAAGAAACCATCTATTTGGAAACCTAGAGGATGAAGTGCTCCTGGCAGAGTGAAGAGCCTCTGCATGGCTCTGCTGAAGAAGCCTAGCATATTTTGGGAGGTAGCATTAAAGGGTGGGTAGTAGAAATAGGAGTTGGGCTGGCCAATGAAAGGCTTGGACTGTGATTCAGCATGAGAGGGGAGTTGTTTGGAGGACTATGAAGAGAGCAATAAGAGTGAGTTTACTAATGTCTCTAACCATAGCATAATACTAGACTATAGGAAGGAAGGGAGATGGAAAACCAGCTGGAAGGCCACTGTGTAACAATAAGGCACTGCATTTTTATAGTACTTATAATATGCCAGGGCATGGGCAGTGAGGCAGCAATATATTGTTTTGGATCTGGAAACTGTGAAGGAATATCTGAGCAGGACTTACTGTGGATGTGTGATAAAAACAAAGGAAGGGACCCAAGCAGGCAATGCACACAGCACCACAGTGCAGGCAACAGAATCCCAGGGGACAGTAGCAATTGCTCACAGTGTCACAGTTACTACTGGGGTACCTCCTCTTAGATGCAGTTCCACCTGGGTTATTTCTCCATGTCCATCACTTTTACTGTTTTCCCTTCTCAGCTCCATGTACTCTGTTGTCACCAGACTTACTCTTATGAAAATAAGAGAGACCCACCATCTTAAACTCCTGACTTTTAAGAGGGATATCCCTCCACGGAGTTGGTGCTATAAAACATTGCTGAGTACCAGGGATGTTCCAGACATTATACAGACAATATGCTCCACACTTTGCTTCCTGTATCCTGTGCTTAAGTATTCCTCCAAATCAGAACTATTTGAAAGTCTCACAAAGAGCCCTGAGCAGTGATACTTTATCCATGAGGTGTTGGAAGTTGTCTTTGCAGGGCTGCAGTCCGAGCCAGCCAAGCAGCTCAAGGTTTGTACCTGAGAGGGGGAGTGTGGACTGAAGAAAGGCTAGCTAAAGACATTAAAGGAAAAGAGACAGAGACACAGAATAAAAGCAGAAGGGCAAATCAGTCAATACTGTAACACCACAAGTTTATTTTTCACCACTTTTACCTTCACCAAAAAGGGGAACATGGTTTCATATATACAGAACAGACTTTTCTTCCTCTTTTCTCTAAGGATTCAGTAACCACACCTTAGATTCAACTTCTCGCTACCTGGCCTTGAGGATCAGGAGTAATCACACCTCAGACCAGGTCTGTTGTTATTTAGAAAAGACATCTAAGGCCAAGATCGAACATTCTACTGTAGCCATGCCTTTGACCTTTAGGTCTTATGACTTACTGAGGACAGTTTTGAACTCTGTGCCCTTGAGCCAAGATGGAACTCAGCCATCTTATGGACACCGACAATAAGGTCATTCCCTGCCCATCATTTGGGAAATGTTGGTTCACAGAGAGCATATACAACTGCTGTGTGTGGCCAGCACTATTTTTCTTCAGAGAAGCTGCTTCTGCCATCTGCTCCCATGACGGCTTCTCCACACCGCAGTTTTTCTATGGCAGAAGTAATTGTTCGTAGGTCCTAGTCTCCATTGTCAACCTATTCCAGGAGGGTCTGGCCCTCACCTGCATCTCTCAGATGCAGAATCAAGTCACAGTTTGGTCATAAGTTAGGTGTTTCTTAAGGCTAATTATATTTTTAACAGTACAAATTTAGATATGCATAGGTAGATATCATCTACCATATCCACATCTGTAATCGTGGATTCTGCATTTCAGAACTCACTTACTTAGTAAAGTATCTCTGGAAGCCTAAACTATCCCATGGGCCTTAGGTGTCTTTTCTAAATAACAACAGACCTGGTCTGAGGTGTGATTACTCCTGACCCTCAAGGCATGACACCATTCTGGTTATCTGCACAGTGAGTGTAAAGCAGGTGATGCCCAGGTTCCATCTGAGCTCAAAGAGGAAATACTTTGTCTTCTTGCTCATGCTCACAAACTCATAAGTGTCTTCAATTTTGACTATTTAGTGCTGCCTTTAAGAACAGTAATTTGTTGGTTTTTAAAATGTCCTTTTATGGGATTTTTTTAGAATGTTATACATGAATATACTGTATTTATATCATCTCTACCCCTCCCTCTCCTACTGCAAATCCTCTCCCTCTCCAATTCTTCTTGAGTTCTGATCTCATCTTCTAAAAGTATTATTATATATTGTGTATAACACACACACATGTGTGTGTGTGTGTGTGTGTGTGTGTGTGTGTGTGTGTGTGTGTGTGCGCGCGCGCGCGCGCGTGTGTCCTGATCCTCCAGCTATTACAATCTTTCTGCTTCTTTTTCTCTGAGTCTTGGGATAGGTGATGCATTGTAGATACACTGAATGGGGTCAGGCAATTAGACTCCAAGTGTCAACCAGTAGCTTCTATTTACTGCAAAAAAAAAAAAAAAAAAAAGCTGCTTTGATGAGGAATGAGAGCTACGCTTACCTCTGTGTAAATGGATAGCTATTTAGAATGCAATTAGATTTAGGAAACCATCAGTAGTAGGTTCTCCTCTAAGGTCTATGACCTCTATAGCTGTGAGTAGTTGACCAGGTTTATGGTACTAAGAATGCTTTCCCCAAGCTGGATCCAGGCATGTGGGGTAAGTAGGGATAGGGATGGTATGGTGGGACAGTTATAATTTTCTTAAATTAGCATACATTAAGTCTCATTATGGTATTTTTCTAACAAAATTAATTAATATGAATTAAATTTGTTTTTTAAAATTTTGAATGTTGTACATGCATGTGATGCATACCAACCATTTTTGCCTCTAACCTCTCTACAACCAACCAGCTCCTTTTCTTCCCACAAATCTCTCTTTTGCAATCATAACTATTTTCTTACTTTGCAACCCACTTAGATTATTCATGGCTTTCTGTGCAATCATGTGTTTGGAGCTAACTCTTAGATCCTGGTGGGTTCAGCAGTTTGTGTACAAGAAGACACTGGCTCCTCCTCACTAGCATCTATTAACTAAATGCAGAGTTAAAAGGGCAGGACCCTGTCAGCCCCTCCCACTCCCTTAACTTATTGCTGATAGGGCCTGCCTCGTGCAGGTTATAAATTATTAATAAAAATTGTTGTCTAGAGAAGGTGGTTTCCCATGCCTTCACTCTGTCTTCCAATAGTCCATACTTCCTGAAACATCTTCTACAAGGCTCCCTAAGCTTTGGCAAGGATGGTATATGTATCTCACTCAGGCCTGGGAAGGACAGTCACAGACGTTGCATTTCCATCTTTCCAGAGCTATCCCTTCCTGCCCACTGTGATTGACGGAGTGCTACTGCCAAAGGCACCAGAAGAGATCCTGGCTGAGAAGAATTTCAACACTGTGCCCTACATGGTGGGCATCAACAAGCAAGAGTTTGGCTGGATCATTCCAATGGTGAGAATATATGGCCTCTTAAACAGGTATACTCACAGTCCCAGCAGTCAGGAACCCCCTGTTGCTCAAATGCCTTCTTCCTCCTTGAGTTTTCTTTGAGACCAGAACAGATGTCCCTATTGTCATTGAGTGGGTATTTCCATGGCAACATTACCCAGAAAGCCCACCTACCTATCCTCTGGCAATTTTAGTCCTGGACACCCCTTCCCCCAAACACTACCTTTCCTTAAGGAGTCCTGAAATTCATAGGCTGGCAGGGCCAGAGATAATACCTGTGCAGATGGAGCAACCAAGGACATCTAAAAAGGAGAAGGAGCTAGAGAGCAGAGGTCAGGCTGGAGCTCAGAAGCTTCCACCTTGGAGTTGAACTCTCAGGTCCCCATATACCTCCACAGGTCTCTGAAGTGTCCTGTTGCCAAGAGTCAGAGGCAAGTCATTGACTTAGTTCTGAAATCCAAACAGGATTGAAATTTTACTATGCCATAAAGTCAGACACAAAGCAATACAATTGGGTACTTTTAGTCCACTTTTAGTAGTATGGCTGAAATACAGAAAAGAGGTGTGACCTGAGTTCAAGTCCCTGACTTCCAATACCTAGAGAGGTTTCAAGGCTGGGAGCTCAAGGACTAGTGAGTCTGGTACAAGGATATTGAATTCAGTTCATGCTCTCTCACCAGGACTGGAAGCTGTAAGTTGAAATAAAACTCTTACCAAAGTGAGTCTGTTGTCCTGCATGGTGGCAGAAAAGAAATTAAGCATCATCTCTCCCAGATATTTACATTCCAAATATCACAAGCAAAGTCTTTCTCACAAAGTCTTGAGAAAGCAATTCTGGCATGATGTTATTAACTCTTAGGACAAAGAAAGAACTGGTAACTGCAATCTGTTTAACTCTCAAAGAGAGGGCCCAGGGGTCAATCTGTCCATCACCAAGTTCATGCTGATAAATAGAGTAACTTCCACTGAGTGTCATAAGTTGGTGCCATGCTAGGACATGGCCATTAGCTGCTAGAGTAGTATCAAGTCTCTGACTGCAGAAGTTTGAACAAGGTATGAACATACTGATGGTTCTATAGCTTCTCTGGAGAACTTTGGAGATCATAAAAGTATATAGTTACATGACTGACTTTGGCTTCCTCAGTCACCTGAAGTTGTGGGCAAGGGCTTGAGTCCTCTGCCCTGACCAATAACTTTTCTATTATTCTTATCTAGATGTTACTTCACTATTTGGATGACTGCTGCATATGTGTTATATGCATATATATGTAAATACATATATGCACACTTTATATTGAAGTATCTATAGGCAGATATATATAGACTATAGGCCTTACAAAAAGATATTTTAATATGTATGTATATAAAATATATACTATATTAATATATACAGTATATAATGAATGAACATACAATATATACTGTTATAATAGTATATAATATATACTGTATGTGAGTGTATATTTAATATAAATAAAAGATACATAATACACATTCATATATATTTATATTGTATATGATGCATATTATATTTTACATATTACATACACACACATCAAATTACTACTCTTTCATTTCATCGGTCTTTTCTCAAACACAAACTCTCAAGAACACCCATTAAGACCCAGTAAATAAGTTTCCGTCTGTATTGATTTGATTGTTTGGCTGTTCTGAGTCTTGTCATTTCCCCATAATTCATGAATGTTCATAACCGTTTCTTCAACAGTTTCAGGGCTTTCCAATCTCCGAAGACAAACTGGACCAGAAGACAGCTGCTTTCCTTATGCGACAGGCCTACTCCATCCTTGTAAGAGTTGAGGGAATCATGGAAATTGGTCGAGAAACAGAAGTCTGTATGTTTTTCCTGAGCACACATGTATCCAGTGGCTGAAAAGTGCTTAGATGTGGGCTCAGCTCCAGATTTCTGCTTTTCCCTTCAAAATCCTCATAAGAAATTCACATTTGTGGTTTGCAACCCAACCCTTCTCTGCTGGTGACTGCAAGCAAGCTCTTAGGGAAAACAGTTTACCTTGATAAACCAAATAGGACGGAGGCAGTGACTGGTGGCATAAGACTTATGTAGGTTGCTATGAGGAGGCATGGCAGAAGGGGACATCATGGGTGGTTACAGAATTTGGGCTCTCTTCTTTTTTGGCACATAGGCTACTGTCAGCTGCAGGTCCCTGGGTGCCCTGTAAAGCTAAAGAAAAGTTATGCAGCTGCAAATCTTATGATTTGTATCTTTTCTTTAATTCCATTTCCCAGGAATATGTTATTTGAGGTTAATTTATTAGATACTAAAGGTGCCTTTTCCCAGAGAACAAGGGAAGATAACAAAAATTGCTTTTCCCTTGAGGACCCAGGGGTATGTGTGTGTGTAGAGCAAAAGCACCTTCCCTTCAGAATAGAGATGGAGAAATCACCCACTAGAAAGCAGTCCTTAAGCCATTAGGTGGCTTCAGTCACATGGACTTTTGCCACAAGTGGGACAATAATGATACATTGCTGAGATGTCTAACCTCCAAAATTAAACTTAAATCTATTAAAAAACAAATAAATCCAAACAGTTTATATTAGTGTTCCCTGGGCCATACTCTTCTCCAAATGTTGTCTTCTTGTCCACTCACCACCAGAAGTAGGAGAATTTGTCCTTGAACTTAGGTGGCTCAGGATCAACGGATCCATGACAACCACCTAGAGAGGCCCCACTGCAGCAGGTTAGGTGGTCACTTTTTGGTCCATTTCAGAACGTCTCTGAGAATCTGATTCCTGCAGCTACTGAGAAATATTTAGGAGGGACAGACGACCCTGTCAAAAAGAAGGACCTGTTCCTGGACTTGATTGCAGATGTCATGTTTGGCGTCCCATCTGTAACTGTGGCCCGTAGTCACAGAGGTGAGTCTTGAAATGGAGTAGGAACTTGAATTAGCCAGACAGATCTCTAACCTCTGCCTTTCAGTGTAAACAGATATAAAATTTGCTGAGGTCAGGTCTCAAAGGCAGGTTCTCTATTGCTTCTGCCAGTAAGTATCGGTTAGAAAAAGGCTCACAATTTAGTCAAGGAGGTGGTGCCAGCAAACACTCTAGAGAGACAGGGCCTGGAGACCAACCTGGTACACAGTCCCCCAAGCTATATCTATAGATAGCCCCAGGGATTACACTTTTAATATGTTGTTGAATCATATTTGGTAAAGACGCTGTTGACGATTTTTATGTCTATGTTCATGAAGGATATTGAACTGTAATTTTATTTGCCTGTAGTGCCCCTGTCCTATTTTAATATCAGGATAATGATGCTCTCAGTAAAAGAATTTTACAGATATTTGGAAAGAGTCTAAGGATTAATACCACAAGCTCTTTCTTTTAATTTGTGTTTCTGTTTATCAGTGAAATTGTAATAATCTGATTTTTTCATTAATGAGGGACTTCTAATTACTATTACAGTCTCCTTACTCCATACTGATCTGTTCAGATTGACTATTTCTTCTTGTATCTGTCTCCATTTAGCTTACTAGTACAGTTATTTACCTGCTTTAGTCATTGTTGGCTGGTTGGTGGTGCTTTGCTCTGTCCAGATATTAATCAAGGAGAAATTCTTCAAGCATTTTTGGCAGCTCTTTTATTTGGCACCCTTGACTGTGGGTGTAGGCAGGTTGAGTCAACAGTAGAGGGCAGCCTCTCATTTTACAGCCAGTCACTGTTGGGGAACAAAGTGAAACATGCAGTCCTTAGTCCTGCAAACAGTTTAGCTCTTGTGTAGGCCCAGGAAGCCAGGATTCCCCAGTCCTTTGCTGCTGTCACTGAAGCATCTGCAAAAGCAGAAAGCAGTAGGGCATATCCATCCACATTCCTTAGTTTTTAACAGCAACCAGTACTGCAGCTCCTGTGTGAACCCATGAGTGTAAAGTTCCTTAGCCCTTAATACTGGTCAGTGTCACAGCTCTAGCTCTGGATCCAAGGTCTAATCTGAAACCCTTGACCGAAAGGACTCCATAGCCTTTGCAAAAGCTTCTGTCAACCAGGATCTTCAGTCTTCCTTTTCTAGCACCTTACTGCTTATACCCTTCTTCAGTCTAGGTTCCCCCCATCGCCTGCTGTCTCTCCTTCCACTGACTATCCTCCTGGCTGGGCTGTTCTCAAATTGTTCAGTGGCTTCCACTTCAGCAGCTTGGCCTGTCAACAGTTCTACTCCCTCTGCCATTGCTACTGCTATCCATTGTCACTTTCTTTGTGCTGCAATGCTGGCTGCATGACTGAATTAGGCAAGAGAGGAACACTCCAAAGTCTCATGTTAAGCTTGATGTTTCAGTGCTAGAAGAGGGAACACAGGCACGTATCTCTCAGTCATACCATCAAATAAGCCTGAACAGTCTTCTTATACCCAGAAGAGGGGTATTCACATGAAGAGGTCTTGTGTCTTTACCACTAGTCACAGCAGCCATCTGCTAGATGGCCAAGGGAACTGCCGCTCCTCTGACCTGGGTGGAAATGGCCATAAGATCATCTAGAGTTCACCAAGGGTTGTGACAGCAGGGCTTTCAGCAGTCCTCACTCTATAGTTGTCTCAAAGAGTCTGTGAGCATTAAAGTAGGTTAATGATAGCATATGGTGCTTAGCCCAAGGAAGCCTGGATGCAAAGAGGACCCAAACAGTTGTACATTAGAGAGTCAAGATGCTCCTCTTTCACCATATTTGCTTATTGATAGGAAAACTGAGAGGAGAGCCTAAAATACCCAACAGAACTTATCATTGACACTGATGATGGTTTTAACCATCTTAAAAATTTTCCCAGTATACTAGGTACATGTAAGTCCCCTTAAATGACACAGTTTTTCCATTATCCATTTCTTGTGCATATGTGTGTCTGTAGTAGTCTCTTATGATGCTGGGATGTTGATACACAAATAAACAAACATAATGTTCCACATAAACAGACTAAAGGATAGCAACCACACTATCATCTTATTAGATGAAGAAAATGCCTTGGGCAAAATCCACCATCCATTCATGATAAAAGTCCTGGAGAGTATAGGGATATAGGAGACATATATTAAAATGAGAAAGGCAATATTCGGGAAGCCCACAGCCAACATTATTCTAAATAGAGAGAAATTCAAAGCATTTCCACCTAAAGGGAACAAGTCAAGTAGGATCCCTCTCAACTTGTTAAACGAGTACTTGAAGTCTTTGCCAAAGCAATAGATGAGTGATGGAGATACAGGGGATACAAATAGCAGAGGAAGAAGGCAGTGTTCTTACTGTGATAAGATTCTGTGTATAAAAGACCTTAAAGACTCCATTAGACAACAAAAGGAGATAAAGGGGATAGAAAACTCCTACAGCTGAGAAACAGAGTTTTAGAAACTGAACTCAGGTCTTCAGCCTTGGTGACAAGCTCTTTCTCTCCCGAGACATCTTGCTATCCTGTAGTATAATCTAAAAATCTATAACAAGATGATAACAATGTAACTTTAAGTATAAGAACTCTATATCTCTGTCCCTCAACACACACTTTCTTCATGTTTCTGATATCAGGATTTACATCATCTAGGCAGACATCATAACTTATCATAAATCTAGTTGATTAATTTGTCTCATCTATAATCATTGGTGTAATTAATTTCTATTGATTCTTTGCACTACACAGAATAAAAGTGTGTCCACATCTCAACTATAATTCTGGAGTGTCCTGCATGTGGCTTGCTTCATACCAATGGCTTTGATGTCTCATGTTACTCATCACTATCTTTAAGTTTTGGTTTAATAAGCACTGTTCAGCCACTCCCATGAGGCAGGTCCAGAGGCAGCAAGTCCCACAGCTCTGTCTAGGAAAACTGCTATGTCTCCCTCACCCCTGAAAGACCCTTTCCTGAGCACAGTGCTCTAGGCTGGGTTACTTTCCTTCAGCACACTGCCTGGATCACCAGCTCTCCCAGGCCCTGGGATTTCCTCTAAGACACTGGCTGTATGTTTGACACTTCCTTGATTGTAGAGCTCTTAGCACTGATGTACCTGGGGTTCTCCCCTCTCTTTCACTGTCAAAGCTGTGATTGTTTGTTTCTTGGCTAAAATCACCTGGAGGCTGCTGTGCTTCCTGACCTAATGCTGGGAATTTATCCCAAAAGGCCAGCATTTTCAGCCACAATCTCTTGAAATAAACCCCCGTCCTTCTGTTTTCTTCCTTCTACAAGTCCTCTTGTTCAAATGTTTAGCCTGGTGACAGCACTTAATTGTCTTCCATTTTTGGGGGTTTTTGTTTGTTTATTTGTTTGTTTGTTTTTCTTACAACTTGTAACTACTAAGAATGTGTGTCTTAGTTTCCTTCCAAATATCACATTGTGATTATAAGAAATTTAAAAATATCAGAGATTCAACAAAAGGTAATAAAAATATGTTGGGCAGTGTTCTATGTAAAATGCATTCTTTTGTTCACAAAAGATCTCTGTTGCATAGCTAGGATCTGAGTTCCCTTCTAAAATTGCCAAGTGGCAGAGACAAGGGCAAACCCTTTCCACCAAGTTCTACTTATCTTGAAGCATCTGTTCCATAAATGGCTGTCAGAATCACATGGTTGCCAAGGTTACTGTAAGGGAAGATATGAAAGGTGATTTTCTTCCTCATCCTTCTTATGTCATTAGAAAGTTCTGTCCATGGATATATCATGATGTGAAGTAATGACAACAGTGTATTAAATATACACCAAATTATTTTAAATGTTTATGACATACATGATAAAACCAAATTATAAGTGCATAAAGGTTTATACATACATATGTACATATAAATGTGTATCTATATAAGATTCATAGGCTATAAAACAGTGGGAACTTCTCTGTGTGATATAATCATACATTTTAATTTTGTTTTGATTTTTACTTTTTCTGCAAATTTCAATTCTCTTACTATATCCATGGGGACAATGTTGCAAAATTTCTCCACCAGGCTGATATGCTCACCCTTCCCTCCCTAAAATCACTCCTAGTGCACAGTTAGGAGGCTTCTGTGCAGAGGCTTTCTGGGCTATATCATAAGGGGCAAGGACTGGTGGCTCCACCGATGTTGTAAGAAAAGTGGCATTTGACTCACATCCAGAACTTTGTTGGTGAGTGTGGAAGGCAGAGGATGGGAGAGAGGTTAGAGGAGACTCCAGTTCATCTTGCCTTGGCACTTCTGTCTTGCCATCACTTTCTCACAGTAGGATATTACACTTGGGCCAAGCACACAGCTGGATATGAAATATGAATTTGCCAGTTTCTGCATAGATTTTTAAAGTCTAACTACCATAATTTTCAGAGGCAGTCTGGATTTTCTTCAGCCTGCTCTGTAGAGCTGAGAAAATTCCTAGGAATGCTCAAAGCCAGTCTGTCTGAAAGGCAACCCCAAGGATCTAGACCGTCTTGGAACCAAGGAGCAGCCATGTCATCATTAACACACATCCTGTGTGTTGCATTCAGGGATACATTAATTGTTCATTCAATAAACACCTGGTTCAGATCCTAATTCCACATCAACCAGATGTGCAGCCCTAAGCAAGTCACACCCTTCTTAAAATGGCGTTTATCTCCTCTGCACACGAGGAGTGTGTTCAACCACAGGGCCTAAGGCCTGGATATCATCCAGGTATGTGCCTGGAAATGTGAACTGTGCATGAATCCATGTCTCCTCAGATGCTGGCGCTCCCACCTACATGTATGAGTTTCAATATCAGCCAAGCTTTGTATCAGACATGAGACCCAAGACCTTGAAAGGAGACCATGGTGATGATCTCTTCTCTGTATGGGGAGCCCCATTTTTAAAAGGTAATGTCTCTCTGCTGGCTTTCCCCTGGTGATCTGAGGCCTGGGTTTGGGTTTTGGCTTTATGACCTTGAGGAATTTCTCCTTCTAAACTGGCTTTCCAGAATCTCTATAACAGGGCTCAGCTATGGAACAGTATCCAGCCTCTCTGCTTCTTCAGTACATGTGATAGGATTGTGCTAATGTGTTCCCAACCATAGTCATTCTCAGAATCCTGACCTGTGACACCAGAAAAGATCTGATGGGTTGCATATAGGCCTTGCTTAAGGCAAACATTCCATGGTTTGATTTTCCTCCTGTGAGAACATTGGAACAAGGGAGGGAATTTAAAAATTTTGCTAACCTTAACATGGCCTATTGAGTTTCTTCCTATCTGGCTATCTATATTTGTTGATACCCAGCTCCCATGTAGTCTCTAAGAGTTGTTTTCCAGCATAACCACAGGTAACCCCTGTTTTCCTGACCTCACCCCACTAGCATCGATATCCTGTTGTGAACCCTTTCGCCTGGGGGTTTTGTAAGTTTGTATATAAGGCTGCTCCACAATAAAAGGAGAGACATTCTCTCAGAAAATGGACTTGTCATTCATCAAAATCTCCAGGCTTTCGCCTGATACTTAGACTTAGTTGTGGTGCAGGCAGCCACACTATATATGTAAAACACATCATATACTTTTATATCTTTAATTATATGATGCTTAAGAGAAACTTTCACAGAGGTCTTCAACACCTTATTTCTCAGGAGCTGCATGTAACTAGTGATCTCTTACAGTGCATCACTGTCTCTGGGAGTGCCCAAGCTATGTGACTCCATAGGCTCTCGGCAGTTCTGATCATTTTCACAGTCTGTGCACAGGAGTGAAAATAAAAGAGTGATAACAGCTCTAAAAGCCACCAACCCTGATAAGTTAGAAGTAACGGACTATTGTTGCCATTGTATCCCAAGAGGAAAGTGCCAGGCAGCTGAATGTGGAAGATGAAGGCAGAGAGCTTATGGAATTAAGTCATTTGAACTTAAGTGTGGGCCTGATCAAGCAGGATCTTCATAAAAATTAGATTTGGACCCAACAATTATGTGATAAGAGCCAAGACTTTTCATTTCTTTCATTCAAGTACTAACCAGGCCCAACCACACTTAGCTTCTAAGATCAGAAGAGACAGGATGAACCAAGGGCATTATGGCCAAGCAAAGAACTGTATTTCTTACAGGCTCCCTGTGCTGCTGCTGCTCTGCCTTGTAAACCAAGGCTTATATAGTTAAAGCATCTTCCTTTATCCTCCACAGGGGGCACCTCAGAAGAAGAGATCAACTTCAGCAAGACAGTGATGAAATTCTGGGCCAACTTTGCTCGGAATGGGTGAGGTTGAAGATATGGTGTGAAGGCTCATGGCTTTTGGGAATGAGTATTATCTAATGCTTGAGTGATTGACCTCTTTTCTCTATGACCATAGCATTCTTACAAGGAGACCCAAGTTAGTCAGTTTTGTAGGCATGACTTTATTTGTGAGATAGTTCAATTTAAAGGATGGATTGTGAAATTTGGCTCACAGAGGTTTCAATTCTTGGGCACTTGGCTGTTCACTCTGGTCTTGCATCAATACAGAACACCATGGTGGGAAATAGGGTAGACCAAAGCTCCATATGTTCCACTGATAAGAGAGTAGACGTAGACATAAAGGATAGAACCAAGGTTCCAATATACTCCTCATAGGCATGTTCCCTACAGCCAACTTCCCCCAACCGGTGGATGCTCTTAAATTTTCCATCAACTTCCAATAGCACCATCAGATGGGAATTAAGACCAGCATGTATGTTTTGGAAGAATTTAAGCTCTAAATCATAATCTGTGACCTTCAGAGGCTCATGCCCATCGCACAATCTCAATATTTCCAACATTAATTAGAAGTCCAAGTCAAAGACTTCCATAGTCTTACAGAAATTCTTAGTTTTGAGTCTCCATTGCAGCAAAACAGTAACATTTCCAAGATATAATGACAAAGTCCATACATTCCTATCACGCATGAACGAACAGGAAAGTGGCACCAAGGAATTGTCCCAAAGCAAGTCCAAAATACAAGAGAAAAATCTTAATTGTTGAAGCTCTGGGTCCAGCATCCAGGAGTCTGTTGGTAGATGATGGGCTTGGGAAACTTCTCCTCTATGGTCCTGATGTCTCCACCGGCAGGACCTCTCTGGGACTGGCTATGCTTAAAGCCTAAACCTTTCCTAGGCAGATGTTCCTGGCCCTGCCAGTTCTAATTAACTAGGGTCTCCATAGCCCCATCAGCTTCACTCTCACAGTGTCAATGCATCACTCTCTCAGTGTTGCCAGCAGGGTCTTCAAACCTTCCACGCACTGGCTGGCCTCCCAAACCTTCATTTGAAAGCAGGAAGAACCCTTGATGACTCTGTAACTCTTGTATTCTGCATGTTTACAAAACCAGCACCACATAGACAATGCTAAAATGCAACTGTGGCCTGAGATTTGGCAGGGCTCCATGAAATGTTAACTGTAGCATCTTCCAACTCTCTGAACATGGGAAAATAAATTCAAGGGAATCAGTTACTTAGGTCATTTTGTGGTGGTCAGGGTTCTCTTCTCAAAGCATATTCTTCAAAGCAATTTTGTATCCAAAGCCTATAATGGGCTGATTGGAGGCTTCCTAAGTTATCCTTGAAGTAGCTCCCCTTTGTTCATATACAAAACAGACTTGATACCATGGCACTAATCCCTTGAGCAACGGAACTGTCCTTGTACATAATTTTAAGCATGCTGCTTGTTTGGCAAAACTTCAAATTTCAAGCCTTTATGGTGTGAATTTTTGCTCCTAAATCTTAGTGTAAACTGATTACAATCAGCAGAAAATACCATTGCCACTGCCTTCATAATGTGCTCCCTAAATTTCTCCCACTAGTTAAACAGCGCATCAACTCTGAAGTCAGCCTCTCATAAAATTTCAGGGCAAAATAAAGATAAATTCACTTCCACAAAGGAAGATGGATGGCTTCCAATATAGTTCCTTATAGAGGACGCATTCCCATGTGAGTGATCGAACGATTGACTTCTCTGTATTTTGCCCATTAGCTCCCACTAGACTATTCTGCAAGCCTTAATAACTGCATTCTAGATATTCTGCAACACACTCAATAACATTTCCAAACTCTGTCACAAGCCAATTAAAAAGTCTTCTGAACTGTATCATCAGATAAATTAAATAATGCCCCGCATCTCAGTAACAACTTCAAGTATTAGCTTTCAATCAGTTCAAAGGATGAATGTTTATTTCAGGCTCTGAGTTATACTTGGACTTTTTATTTGGGGCCTGTGCTGAGGAAGAACATCATGGTAGGGACAAGTTTGTGCAAAAAGCTCCTGTCTCTTGACAGGAAGGAAGCAGTGAGATAGAAGGGTGGGGGAGGGGTGCTACTCATGGCCAGTCCTTCAGGGACCTGCTTCCTCCAACCAGGTACCACTTGCTTAAGTTTCCACTTATGCCCAGTTTGTTATCAGCCAGTATCACATGAGGAAAATTTAATATCCAAACCACAAAATGATTGTTCTTAAAATGAACAGGCTGATCCTAGCGCCCTCATCGAGTGGCTGATGGAAGCAGAGGCAGGCACCCACAGCTATACACTGAACTGAACCTGGAACCCCGTTGCAGAGAGGGAGGAATGATGATCAAATGGGTTGGGACCAGGCTGGTGAAACCCACAGAAACAGCTGGCCTGAACAAGGGGGAACACAGTGACCCCAGACTGCTGACTGGGAGGCCAGCACAGGACTGATCCAGACCCCTGAACGTGGATGTCCCTGTGGATCAGTATTTTTCCCTGGTGTAAGAAGGGATTTGACAGCCCATCCCACGTGAAGGGATGCACTCTTGGCCTGGACACATGCGGAAGGGCCTACGCCCAGCCCAGGATGATGTGCAGACTTTGGGGAGTCCCCATGGAGGGCTCTTCCCTCCCTGGGGAGTGGATGGGGGAGGGGGTGGGAGGCTGGTGGGGGGGCTAGGGAGAGGGAAGGGAGAAGGGATTGGCATGTGAAGGAAGCTCGTTCCTAATTTGAACTAAGAAAAAGAAAGAAAGAAAGAAAGAAAGAAAGAAAGAAAGAAAGGAAGGAAGGAAGGAAGGAAGGAAGGAAGGAAGAAAAATGAACAGGCTGTCCCAGGCAGGAGACAGCGATCTGGTTACTGGTTTCTTGGCAGAGATGAGCTAGGACATCCTTGCTCATTTCCAGACACCATGGGGACAGCATAGCTGATTTGGTGAATTTCTCTTTTTATTCTGTTCACAGGAATCCCAATGGGGAAGGCTTGCCCCATTGGCCAGAATATGACCAGAAGGAAGGCTACCTGCAGATTGGAGTCCCAACACAGGCAGCCTATAAGCTGAAAGACAAGGAAGTTGCCTTTTGGACTGAGCTCAGGGCTAAGGAAGTAGCAAAAACACCCACCCAGAGGGACCATGTTGAGCTCTGATCAGGAAGTCCAGCCAGATTTGAAAGCCTGGAGCCAAGAAGGGGCTATTCCACAGAAACATTTGCTTGTTTGTTTGTTTGTTTACTCTACAAAACTAGCCGTCTTACTATTGAGCATATAAACTCTTTGATATATTATACAAACAATAAGAGGGAGATGTTGGTCTTTGTGCTCTCTGTTTTTTGTTTGTTTGTTTTGTTTTGTTTTGTTTGTTCTTAGCAACAGTATAAATCATAACTGTAAATCAAACCAGGGCCTGTGTCTTTGAATAAAGATGAATTCATGTGCCTCCCAGAGGGAAGTATGGAGAGAGATCTAGCATTGTGAGATGCCACTTCTACAGGTGGTGGATAGATGATTGACTGTCCTGGATCATAAAGGAAACAAGCAGACTAAGCTGAGATGGTGTTGTGTCACTTTTTCCTGGGGAAACCTGAACAAGGCTATTCATTCAAGATAGGGCAGGAATGACAGATCAAAATAATGATTCCACCAAAGTCTAGCTTGCTGGACTAGTGAGTTTATTGGCCTTACTTACATGAGTGAGGGGGTTTCTTACCAGTTCACTGAGAAAGTAGCTACATCATGAAAAAGTCTTACCTGAGCATGGTTGACAACTACCTGTAGTTGCTGAGATGGAACCCCAACCTCAGCCCTTTACCCTGTGTTTATGCTAGCACACTGTCAGATGACATACAACTTGGACAGAATATTGTACAACCAGGATGGGATGACAAAGGGAGTGGCTAGACTCTGGTAAGGATCACCTATGAGGAAACATGAACAGCTGGATTTTGTGAGTCTTTTATAGGTAATCACAGCTGTTCTGATTACGATGTTACATTTAAAGAGATCTCTGGACACTGGCTCACTTGCTCCCTTTAGGTGTAAGATGTTTTGATGAATGTGAGGAGATAGGCTAAAGACTTTATATTAAAGTGATACACACCAAATGCAGCCTTAACCAGAGAGTAGAAAACCCCTGAGAAGCACAAACTCCAAGAAGAATGTATGCACGTCGTAGGCTTTGCTCTGTAGATGTCTGTCAAGTATTCAGGGTAGCAAGACTGGTACACAGAATATTTCTGTAGTTCAGACACAGAGCACCTCACAGTCCGTCTTCATGAAAAAACAGGATTCTCTATCCACGGGCATGGGGATGGGGGATTGCCATAGCTTTGGCAGAAAAAAATATTTCAAATGAAGAAAGGAAGAGCTTTAAAATTCTACCCACCCATAGGTGGGGAGGAACTTGGAGGATAGTCAGAATTCATAATTAGAATATACTGTATGGAAATAATCTATTTTTCAATTAAAGAAAAGAAAGAAAGGAAGAAAGGGAGTATGCATCTGTTTTGGAAGCCTGTGTCCTCTGCACCATACTCTGTTCACATTCGTTATTGTATTAAAGATGTACACAGTTCAGATAACGATCAATCCCCCACATTTCAAAAGTGAAACATGGACACTGTTACATCTAGAAAAATCTATTTGTTTTCAAATTGACAGGTGGGTTTTACTGCCAGTTTGCAACAATCTGTCCTCCGGAACAGATTGTTTACTTTTAGAAGTCTAGTGGAGAGAGTAACTGAGGTCACAAAATACTCCTTGTAAGACCTACTCTAAGACCTTTTTCCAGTTTCTTCCTGCACAAAACTGAAGTAAATAAAACATTCCAGAAAAATATCATCTTCCCTGGAGTGGCTGTTATGGAGCTTACAACAGTAACTTCTTCCACATGCTACCAGCCATACCTGCAAGGGGAGTAGGGGACATCAACTGTGACTGACAATCCTCTTTCCCAGAATACTCCCTGTGTTGTTCATGGCAGGATGAAACCATCAGCACTCAAAGGCATAAAACCTTCCCAGAATTCCTTGGGGAACCTAGAAGCCAAACATAGAGCATAGGACTACCTGCCAGCGAGGAGGCCATTATAGTTTTGGAATTCATACTGGCGGTGGGCAATCCATTGGAGTATAGTCAACCTGCCAGTGACCACACCCTTAAACTGACAATTCCTACCCTAGCAATTAAAACTTTCAAAAGGGTCTAAGCTAGTGGTGGAGCTTATGATTCCTCCCCTCCATGCTAGAATGTTGACCGGTTTGTTCTTGTGCAAGCAACTACAGCTGTTGTGACTTCTTGAATGCATTGGTTCTTTTTCTTTCTTTTTTTTTTTTTTTAGTTCAAATTAGAAACAAGGTTGCTTCACATGTCAATCCCTTCTCCCTCTCCCTCCCCTCCCAACCCCCCAACAGCCCCCCACCTCATCCCCCCTCTGCTTGAGGGAGGGTAAGGCCCTCCATGGGGGTTCCCCAAAATCAGTCATTTGCTGACTTCTCCCTGACCTCCCTGATATGTCTACAATCCTCCCTCCTCTTCTTCCACAATGATCCCTGAGCTTTGGGAGGTGATACTGATGTCTATTTGTTCCTGAGCACTCTGCTGACACACGTTCTCTTTACATTGCACCTGTTGCTCTTGAAAAGACCTGTGTTCAGTTCCCAGCAACCACATAGTGACAAAAAATAGTAATTTTGGTTCTAGAGAATTCATATCCTTTTCTGGTCTCTACAGGCACTGTAGACACGTGATACACAGAAATGCATTCAGGTTAAAAACAACAACAACAACGAACTTATACATACAAAATAAAAATGAACAACCCTCAAAGAAAAATTTAGAAGGCAGTTTGATACTATTTTCATTTATCAGATAATAGTAATAGGTTTAACCTTGGAACCTATGAGCTCCCCAATCATGGGTTCTTGGTCGGATTTAGAGTAGCAGGTATGAGTTTCCTCCTGTGAACCATAAATGTCTAGTATTAATTACCCCTACTCCCAATCCTATCTCTGCCCTAAGCTCTCATTCTTTTCTCCCACTTAATCCCCTTCCATTACCCCCTTCCCCAACCCATATCACCTATGTTTTACCATCTCCTCTCCCATCTTCCTTCTCTCTCCCACCAATGGGTATTTTTCTAGTTTTCTGAATTCTATAGGTAGTCCAAGGTAAACACCCTAAGATACGCACATGAGTGCCGACCTGCGACATTTGTCTTTCTGGATCTGGGTTACTTCCCTCAAAATGATTATTTCCTGCTTTATTCATTTACCTGCAAATTTCATTTTCTTATAGCTGAATAAAATTCCATTGTATATAGGTACCTCATTTTCATTATCAACTCAAAATTGATGGGCATATAAGCTGTTTCTACATCCTAGCTATTGTGAATAAAGCAACCAGGAACATGAATGAGGATGTGTCTGTGTAGTAGAACATTTTGGCTATATCCCAAGGAGTTTATATATCCAAAGGACTATAACAGATCTGTTGCTATTTTGGGAGGAAATGGTGCACTGATTAAGGAAGAGACCATCAGGGAGGCAGGATGGTAGAATATATATAGTATGAAAGTAGAAGAGGAGACTAGCTGGGAAAATTAGAGAACTAATAGGGATTATAGGGGTGGGGCAAGAAGTACAGAGTGGGCAAGGGGGGGCGACACATCTAAGATGTTCTAATGACACATCTAAGACACTCTAGTGACACATGGAAGAAAATGCCATTGCATAAAAATGTCTTTCAAGCTTGGGCCCTCCCCCAAATGATGTGATGCACTTTGGGGGCCCTGTGGAGGGCCTCACTATCCCTGGGGAGGGGGGAGGGAGGGTTGGGGGTTGGTGGGGAGCAGGGGAGGATGGTAGGGCAAGGGAATGGGGGGATGGATATGTAAATAAGAGTGCTTCTAAAATAAAAAAGTAAAAGTGACTCCATGGTGGTGGTGGTGGGGAATGCAATAATAATAATAATAATAATAATGTCTTTCAAAAGACATTGTACAGCTTAGAACTCTTAGCAAGAAGCTTGCTTTTAACAGCTAAAGCATTAGAAATAGTGCTGTGTTTCTTGATTTATTTTCACTGATAGACGTGGAAAGCAGAAAAAGTTCAATCTTCCACTCAAGAAAACTAAACTCTCAGGTACCTCAGCAGCTAGAGGTAGTTTTTACTTTCCCGTTTCTTGTGGAAAGAAATGCCAGAGATTTTAGCAAATGCTTAAGAATGAATGGATAATTGGGTGGAGAGTGATTAGAATACTAGAGGGGTGGAGCTGGTGGGAACAGCCCTTCCTGAAAGGTTCAGGCATTATGCTGGCCTGCCCCTGTTACCTGGTGAAACAGGCAATACCCTGGTCAGCCCAAGGTTCCATGGGAACTAAGTCTCCAGGAAGGTGCAGAGGACCCCTTTAAAGATAGGCCTCTGCCCATTTAGACTCTCTGTCCCGCTCTCTGTTCCCGCTCTCTGTGCTACTCTGTCCCCCACCTATGCTCTCGCTCTGTCTCTCTATGGGGACCGGCCATGGCGGTCAGCCCTTTACCCTGTTCCTCTTCTTAGTCTCCCCATTCTGCCGGGCCTTATAATAAACTTATAGTCTTATGTCTCATGTCTCAGCATTTCTCTTTTCTTCTTTTTAAACAAAAGAATAACACTTCCCCCAGTGCCTGCTCTACAAGGTAGTGTGTTCTCTCATGAGGTGGTGTGCAGTAGCACACAGGAGCTCTTGCCAGGAATATTAAAGGCAATTCAGACACCAAAGGAGACAGGATAGAGTAAAAGGTTGCTTTAGTACGAGAACTTAGAACTCTAGGAAATACAGACGCAGGAATGTTACATGATAGATCCTAATTTTGGAGCTGAGATGTTTGTAGACTTTGATTTGTTCTAAAATCTCCCATCCTTTTCTGGGGATGCCAGATTAAAACTTCCCCTGCCTGCAGGCATCTGCCTGCTATGCTTCTCTCTGCCTTTGGGAGGCTCACAGAACACTGAGGTTTGACTGGCACAGGGACAAACCTTATGTAAGAAGTCCTTGGATTAGTTTATGGGTCTCTGTTATCTGAGAGTTGGGCAATGACTGTGCAAATTAGAGTGCAGAGAAGGTGGGTGTGGCTTACAGGTCCCTCCCACTAGACACCCAGAGAGCTCTTGGCAGGGGGTTTTCACCGGATTATTTTATGCAAATTGGCAGAGGAGGCAGGATTTCCGGGGTTGGTCTATAGCTGTGGGATAGGATCTGCATATTCCCTCCAAGCTCTGTCATTTCACTGTACCCTGGAGAGTGAGGTGCTGTCCTTTCATGATGTGGCTCTGCACTTTTGTCCTGACCTTTCTCACTGCTTGCCTGACTCAGGGTGAGTATGCTCGGATAAAAGTACTAGTTACACATTTGAATTCTTTGTCTTGGACCCTGTTTTATGAAGATGCATATGAGGAATGACAAAACAGGCCCAGTTTCTCTGAGGTGTTTGTCTTTTCTGTTTCAAACCTCGTAGTACGGGGGTGGGGGGGGGACGGGGCGGGCAGCAACATTCTGAGACCTTCAACTCCAGATCAGAGGCAGAGGAGGGCATAGATAACTTCCTACCCCTACAGGCGGAGTTAATTTATCTCCTAGTCTTAGTCTAGGTCTCACGGAGCATGGAGAGAAGACTAGCCAAAAGTATTGACAGCATAAACAGTAGTAACAAAATTCCCGGGGTGAATCCTAGCTCCATGTCCTGAGCTGTGCGGTTCTTGGGAAAGGTACTACTATATTTTGTAGTGTCCAGACTTGCCTGCTTCTAAAATAAAGATGACAACAACGTGGTCCTCATTTAACTTCATGAAAGTGAAATGAGTGGTTGTGTCCATAGCAGCCCAGGGTGTAGCCTTCTCTAGAGGAGATGTAGAAAAGGGCTGATTTAAAATGCAGTGTGTTTGTAGATAATTTGATATTAAAAAATCATACTGAGAGCAACAGGCCAATTAAAGGATGGTTTATTACTGAGGAAAAGGGTGCACCAATGTGTAAACAGAGCTTCAAATGTCAATGCAACAGGTATAGAAATCACATCCATGGTCGGTACAGGGGTCCAATGTGGGCTTCAGCAACCATCTATGCTTCTCTATGGAGAGAGACTGAGGTTTCCAAGGGAATATACTTACCCAACGTCTTCTGGAATCATGCCCAGCTCTGTCTCTCCTGCAGAATCTACCGCACGCTTTCCCATTAAGGGCAGTGGTAGGTACTGACATGTATAGACTTTATCTTCTCTCTGGTTGTGTGACGTTTTGAGAGGCTAGGAGTAGAGTGTGAAGCAGAATGAGAAAGGGTTCAAAGTCAGAGTTGAACATTCCTGTGCTGCTGTTTTCCTTGGCAATGACCACCTCATTTCCATCTTCAGGAAGTTCATCCAGGCTGTTTACAATTCCTGATTTTCATTTATAACAAAGCATTGATGACCCCCTATCTATCAAGGCTTTGGTGAGAAAAACTGTACAAGATTTGGAAGGTACATCTGTTATACACTAGGTGGTCACTATGCACACATTTCGTATTACATAGCTGGCAGCTTCTGCAGCCCCATTTATGCCTCTGTCTCATATGTCCACTTTTCTACTCAGGGCAATCTAGTTTCCACACACCTCAAGTGGGTGGCAAATGATCTTGAGTTAACATAGGCCACACCTAGTGACTGTAGCTCAGACTCTACCCTCCTTTCCAGAATTCTTGGCAACCTCTCTCCCCTTCTCCCTTGTGTCTCTAGTGCTGTGTCCTTCCTTCTGCTATGGTTCTTAGTCTCACAGTAGCTTTTTCATTTCTACACTGGTTCCCTAGGGTGCATGCATCCATGATGCGTACTCTCACTTTCAGGTGGATAACTAAGTGCCCATCACTGACCACTTTCCAGTACTGAAATGCCTCCAGCTCTCTTCATAATTCTTTCCTAATTATAAAATAGCATTCTAGTATATATGTGTTGGAGTCACACAAAATAGCAATGCTACTACCCATGGGTATTTCAACACAAACACTTGACAGGAAAGGTATCTCAGTGACTGGAAAGGTATCTCTGGTGACCTAAAAGCAAAGAGAACAAGCATGAGGTTTGTTATTACTAAACTAAGGCATGCACATGTTCCATTTTATTTCATTTAAAAGTATTTCTTTTATTTTTTTGAGATTATAATTATCACAAAATTTCTCCCTTCCCTCCCTGAAACCATACTATTTAACTCTCCTTGTTCTTTTTCAATTTCATAATCTCTTTTTTGTTAATTGTTCTACACACACACACACACACACACACACACACACACACACACACACACACACACGCACACACACACTCCTACATACATAAGTACAACTAGATCAGTCTGTGTAATATTACTGTTGTGTATGTTTTTAGAGCTGACTATTTGATATTTGATAACCAATTGATGTGCCTCTCCCTTGGGAAAACTATTTCTCCCATTCTTAGTATTCCATAGTTTCCTGTAGTTGTTTGTATAGGGTTGAGGCCTCCTGGCTCTCATATTTTTTTGTTTGAGAGTCTTCATACATGCATATAATGCATTTGGTATTTAGGTAGACTCCATTCCCTATCCCCTCTCTTCCAATTTCTCTTCTAATGCTATGAATATTTTTCTTCCCAGCCTCATTTACTTCTAAAAAAGAATAAGTTCACTAGGTCCCATTAACTACTGTCAGTACATACATGGGTGTAGGACCATATATGGGAGCATGAGTAGCAGCCTCTCAGGACCCACATTCCTAGAGAAACCTGGCTAGTCCTCTCCTAACAGTCATCAATTTCCAGTGGTGCCTCAGCTAGAAGTGGGCCTTTGTGATGCCTCCCTTATCCACACCTGTGTGGTTGAGTGACGAAGAGAAGACTAGGGCGTGGTTTACTGATGGTTCTGCACATGATGCATGTGCCACCCAGAAGTGGACGGATGCAGCGTATTACAGCCCCTATCTGGGACAACCCTGAAAGATACTAGTGAAAGGAAATCTCCATAGTAGGCAGAACTTTGGACAGTACACATGGTATTACAGTTCGCTTAAAGAAAGAAATGGCTAGATCTGTGATTGTTCACTGGTTCAATGGTGGTCAGCAACTTGGAAAGAGTATGATTGTAAAAAGTTGTCCTTATCCTTATTTCACATGAGATTAAATGGAACCTTATAGGATTCAGTTGACTTATTCAAGGTCACATGCCTAGAAAGTGACAAACCCTACCTGGAAATGACCTTTCTCTTCTGATGTGGCCTCATTTTCTCCATCTTACACAGGGCACCCACCCTCACCACCCATAGTGGACACGGTTCATGGCAAAGTCCTGGGGAAGTATGTGAGCTTAGAAGGATTCACACAGCCTGTGGCCATCTTCCTTGGAGTCCCCTTTGCCAAGCCTCCTCTTGGATCTCTGAGGTTTGCTCCACCACAGTCTGCAGAGCCCTGGAGCTTCGTGAAGAATGCCACCTCCTATCCTCCTATGTAAGCCTCTGGGGTGATCCTTAGTCTCTTTAATTGGAGGTGTCTCTCTCAGTGTGGTGTAGGAATGACTCAAAGCAATCTTCTGATTGGCTATACTTTCTTTTTAAATTTTAATCAGTTTTCTATTATTGAAAATAGATTTTGATTCAATATATTCTGATTATGGTTTCCCCTATTCTGAGTCCTCCTAGCTACTCCTCATCTCCTTTTTCCTCTAGATGCACAGCCTTTCTGTCTAAACAAACATCTATGGAATAGTAGCAAAGTACAGTAAGACAAAACCGAAACAAACAATTTGGAAGAGGACAAAACAAACATAATAAAAAAAGGCAAAGAAAAAACCTGAGTAGCACCTATAGATACAGAGACACGCGTTCATACAGAGGAATTCAACAAAAACAAAACTGGAAGCTATAATATGATTTCATTTGAACAGTAGTATGGAAACCTAATAGAGCAGAAGCTTCCTAAAGTATATACATATATAAAGGGGATGTAAATGAAATTGCCACGTAATGGGAGACAGAGCCCAACTAGACATCTCTCATAACCAAATAAAGACTCCAGTTCTAAGAAGGTTACAGTTACTCAAGTTGTTCTCTAAAAGGTCCAATGTGAACTGCAAAGCAACCCAGGCTATTTGTTTCTCTCCACAAGCTGATAAGAAGACCCTATTGCTGAACACAATACCCACATAATTCACTGAACATGGAGAAGTTGAGATGGTGCCTACATAGAGCCCTCACACCCTTTCAGACTAGTGTTCCTGGTAGTGGAAGGTGCTCTGCACACTCTCAAAGGAGAAACGTAAACACCAACCCAGCTACAAATGCTTCCATACAGTGGTGATCTGCCTGCAGGATATTTTGGTACAAAGGTGGCACAAAGCTTGTGGGAGTGAATAAGCAAGGTCTGATTTGATTTAATGTTCACTCATAAGATGGAACCCATAGCCAACACTACTTGGGTGGCCAAGAACCAGAGACTAGATAGCCCAGGGACTTAGGGTAAAATCAAATACTACTGTTCCATTAAAGGAATGTAGCAGTGAAATTATTCCTAATGGCATTCTGTTGTACTCATAGATCAGTGCTGTTTGCTCAGCCATCATCAGCAAAGCTTCCTCCTGTAGCAGACAGGAACAAATACAGAGACCTACAGCCAGCCAATTTGCAGAGAGTGAGAGACTTTGGAACACTCAACCCTAAATGGAATGTCTCCATCAAAACCTTCCCCTCAGAGCTCAGGGAACTCTGTGGAAGAGGAGGTGGAAAAAGTAGAAGAGCCAGAGAGAACTGAGGACACCAAGGCTACAAGGCTTTCAAAAACTGACACACATATGAACTGACAGAGATTGTGGCAGCATGAACAGGACCTGAACAGGCCTACACCAGATGTGGTCCTACAGTTGAGAGAAGTGGACACACCCCATCCCTAACCCTGAAGCTATCTCCAATCACTAGCTGTTTACAAATGAAAAAGCAGTCTTAGGGGTAGGCTCCATGCTCATAGTAGATGGCCAGCAGCAAATGGACTCAAGGTTCTTTGTCTCATAGTGTTTTTGTCAGAGATTTTTAAATTTTATTTTAATCTTACAGGACCTATATATGAAGAAGACCTCAATCAATGGCATCTTTTGGAGAGTCTTTGTCTCCTATATGAACTCAACAACGTCTTTGGAGGTTCTTTGGCTGTGCTTTCTCATGGCATCCTTAAGAACACTCTAGTACCTGAAAGGCATCCCAGTACTGTCACTGCCTTCTGGATCCTGTTATTTAGAAGATTCTTACTGAGCCAGATATATTCTAGATTCTCAAACCCCACCAGGAAACAAAAAATGATTCCTACTCTCATGGGCACAGCAAATAAATTAACAAAGCAATTGTATATCATTATAGAATGTGCTAAATGTTTTATAAATGCTCACTGTATCAGGCAGGGGATATATCTCCTCATGTTATTAATTCTTGAACCATGGCGTTACTTGGGGGCAGAGTATGTAAGGGTATAAAGAATAAGTGTCTAGTTACTATGACACAACCTGGGCAATGTCTGCATTGACCTTGTCAGTATATTCAGTATAGAAGCCTAAAGGAAACAGGTGGTCCCATAGCCACCTCCAGGGCACCCAAGGTACCTACAAGTGTCAGTTCAGGTATTTCCTCCTTAACAATGCTTCTGAGGATTTAGGGTCCTACCTGCTTTTCTTTTTAAAACATTTGCTCTTTTTATGTTCTTATTGCAAATGAAATACTATGGACATATTTCAGAAAAACTCAGGGAAGCAAAGGCAAAAATGAAAATCACATACATTTCAGTAGCCTAGCTGTTCACTTTGATATATGTCCATTTTTATCTGTTGTATACCTTCAACTTTAAAATGAATCATGAATACAATGCTACTCTACACAATTGAGTATTACCCCAATATTTATTAATAGTTATATTTAATTGGGTATGTAACTTACTGATCTAGTGTCTTATTTGTGGACATTGAGTTATTTTTTAATCTCAGCATCATAAAGGATGCTTTAATAAAAGTGTAATAGGTAAATCATTACACACAATGAAAAATGACCTAGGACAAATCCTAAGAAGTGACATTTCTGAGCCAGAATATCTATGTAACTTTCATTTAATTTATTTCTAGAAATTCCCATATATATAAATTTTCTTTCCATAGAAATATGAAAAAAGCCACCCCAAAATCATTGCCAAGTATTAAATGTACTGAAAGAATGATTTTGTCTATTGAACAAACACAGTAGCAATCACAATAAAAAATGTGACTTGGCATGTCTCTAAATACCAGTAAAGTTAATCTCTTCACCCATTTGGAACTCTGAATTTCTCTTCCTAGTCTGATGAATATTATGCCTCTTGTTCTTGGTGGTCTTGGGAAACTTCCTCAATTATTGGTGCTGGATGTACTCTTCCCACCATGTCAGGGGACACCTGTGTCACCCTGTTATTCTGGTTGATGAAAGTGTAGAAAGGACTTGATTGAAGAACATGGACACCCTGCACGCCACTCTACAAAGCCTAGAATAAAGAAGAATTCTGTCTAGAGACTATAGGAACTCTCTTCTTTTAGGGAAGTTCAGCACACAAGCATATCATTCCTGAGCCTAGAACATCCCCGATTCTCTGAGATAGGAAGAAGTGCAAGCTCATTCTCCCTGTTCAGTTAGAAGGCATCTATAGAACCATGGGGTTACCTTCAGGAGCCCCAGAGACTGTTGTAGGCACTGATCCTTCATTAGCAAGTGCAAACTCACATACCAAGGAAGGTTGACCCTCAGAGAACATGTCCAGCTTCAACCTGGTATAACTTGGGTATTCTCTCTCCTTCCCAGGTGCTCCCAAGACCCAGCAGCAGGGCAGATGCTCTCAGCACTCTTCACCAACAGAAAGGAGACCATTCCTCTCACGTTTTCTGAAGACTGTCTCTACCTGAATATTTACACTCCTGCCGACTTGACAAAGAGCAGCAGGCTGCCGGTAAGCATGGAAACCACTGGTCCAGACGTGTGGGTTCCAGCATCTAACTGTTCTGTGTCACTGGAAGGGGATGAGAGAAGCTGCAGGCAGGAGTACTACAGACAAGGACTGAGTCACAGGCCCAAAGATGTCAGACTTTGATGGCGGTTGCCCTGCATTTGAGATATACATCTTAATCTTCCAAGCTCTCTCACACTAAAAGTAATGTGACTAGTAATAATGATCAGTCTGAATCGTTATGATAAGAATTTGATCTCCAGAGTAGGTGTAGGTTAATTTTCACGAGGCTCAAAGCTGAATGTGAAGAAAAAAATTGATCAGTCCATGTGATCCCTTTGATTTAATTACGTATTCAATATAGTCCTAATACATAGGGGGCTTTGGTAGATACTGTTAGTGTGCAAAGAAAAGAAAATTTTTTGATCTTCAAGAATTTGCAATTCTTGATAAATATGACAATTAAGAAATGATTCGTAATGACAGTCAGATTAATATGTTTCTAATGTTATATTAGAAACAAAACATAATTTTATCATTAAATTTGAGCACATCATTCCTGAGCCTGGAACATCCCAAGGCTCTGAGACAGGAAGAAGTGCAAGCTCGTTCTCCCTGTTTAGAGTTAGAAGACATCTATAGAACCATGGGGTTACCTTCAGGAGCCCCAGAGACTGTCTTAGGCACTGATTCTTCATTGCCTTGTAAGAGTCATCGAATGAGGCAGGAGAGGTGGCTCAGCAGTTCATAGTATGTACTGTTCTTCAGAAGATGTGAAGCAGGAGCCCAGCACCCACCTCAGGAGGCTCACGAAGGCCTGTAACTCCCTCTCTAGACACCTGCGTTTACTCACACAACCCTTCCCTTTACACACACACACACACACACACACATACTCTAGAATGAAATGAGCCTATAAACAATGGAGTGTGTTCCAAACAATTACACAGCTAGAAACAGCAGTCTAGCAGTGAAAATCCTCTTTTTAGTGTGGTTCTAAGTGAGAAAATTAGGATGTTTTCACTCAAAAGCAATGATGAAAATTCAGGTGAAAAAAGTAAAATTTTGGCTAAAGCATACAATGCATAGAGGTGATATTCCAGTACCTTCTACAACATGAGGTGTGAGGCTTCTTTAATGTACTTTGTATCATGTAAGGAATTGTATATATCACACAGCTCTATGCTTTCTGATACAGAAACACAAGCTCTTCATATGATTCGTAATGTGATACACATCAGGCATTTTTCTTAAGTCTCAAAACACCTTTCATGTGATCCCTTTTAAAAATATGTATTGATTGACTGTTTGAGACTTTCATGCATGGATACAATGTATTTTATTGTACTCACACCCAGTCACCCCTTGATGTCTTCTCAAATCCTCTTCCACATCTTGCTCCACCTCATATATAATACATATGAAAAGTGCCCCTCTGTGGGTTCATACCATCACCTGAACAAGAAGACTGTAACAAGTCATGAGTACATTGCACTGAGTCAAATTAGTGCTGTTTGTGTGTTCAACCCATGCAATAGTTACCATAAGAGAAACTGAGGCAGGGAGCTAGTACACACAATGCACAGACCGGGCAATAGCATGGTTCTTTAAACCTGTACTCTTTGATACTGACTTTAGAAATCAGTTGGAATGTCATCTTTGTACCCACAGTACATGTGACAATTTTTGTTGGCCTGTGACAACGCTGTGAGAATAACACCCTGGGGCAATCTCATAAGCACTCTCTTTTGTCTTTTGCCAGTAATGCTGGATTTTTTTAATTTAGATTATTTCCATCAGTAATTGTCTTTAGTTAAGTGCTGAGCTAGAATTTCCCATGTAAATGAAAGGCCAGTGATGGGACAAGCTGCCTTTTGTAGGCCAAAGTTGAGCTGAGCCTAAACTGGAAGGGAGAGAGGGAGAGAAGAATTCCTTCCTGTGGCTGTGTGATGGGTGCTGGTGTCCTTTGGGTGATGCCTTCCTGAGCCACAACTTCAACATCAGTGTCAACACTGAATGAACTCTATGGTCTTCCCCACTTTGCTACCTACGACTTATGTAGTTATTTTCTCCTTGTCCAGGTGATGGTGTGGATCCATGGAGGTGGACTGGTGGATGGGGCATCCACATATGATGGATTGCCCCTCTCAGCTCATGAAAACGTGGTTGTAGTGACCATTCAGTATCGCCTGGGCATCTGGGGCTTCTTCAGGTGAGGTACCCAACATTGTAACTTACACATTAGTCCCTGTGTCAGTCTGTCTTCTGTTACTGTATCAAAAGGCATGGGATGAAGGATTACATAGAATTCTAACTCACCTAGCTTTGAATTTGAGATGCTGCAAGCTCAAGATTGTATGTTTTTTATCAAATGAGACATTGTTGGGAGACTTTGGCTGTGTCACAACATGGTACATAAACAGATATGAAAGCTGAGCAATCAGAAAGGTCACAGTTCACATGGTGGGGTAAGTATCCAAAAGAGGGGACCAATGTTCCTTCAGAAAATTAACTCATTCTCTGGGGCACAATCAGGGTCACAAGAGAACTATATCAATTCCTTTCCAGGACTGCATCTACAGTGACCAAATAACCTTACACTGAGCCTCAACTTTCATAGGTCCCTTCACTGACTAATAATGCTACAACATAGACCAGGACATGGGAACTGAACCTTTGGTAGGCAAGCCATTTGCAAATCCTAATGATCAATACAAATCCTTCTCCAACCTTAGTCAAAGAACCATGTGTCTAGATTAATATTGTTATAGCCATCTCGTCTAGATTTACTATTTTAATACACAGGGCTCAGTATGCTCTGTGAGACATTCCTCTACACAATGTTTCTGTGTTGCTTGTAATGATACTTGTAAAAGTCTTTGCCAGTGCCCATAGCACCATCCCACCTGCTCCCACACCAGCTACACTCACATTTCTGTTCCTGTGGCCCTGGGGCCTTTGTAACTATGCATCTCCTACTGCAGCTCCCTCTTCCAATACTTTCAAGACCACATGCTCATTTTATCCAGATCTCTACTAAATTCCACTGCCTCATGGGGTCTTTTCTGGCTATGCAATCTGAAATACCATGCTACAGTCCCACCCTGCCACCTCATCTCCTATTTTAGACCTAATTTCATTTTTCACACTAGCTTTTCCCATATTCATTTCTTCTATTGGTCTATGGACTTCATCTGGAGTCAGCTGCAGTTAGGGATTTTATATGTTTATTTTCAGATGAGCCTTAGCATTTAGACCTAAGTTGTGTGCACAGAAGGTGGTATCTGAGTACCTAGTACCTGGATTATGAATGCAGGAACCATTATAGAACATCATTGTAGGGTGAGTGGCGGGTGAATGCTCCTGTTGGTAGCATCGAGTCCAGCCTTATTTCAGAGAACACACTAAGAGCTCTAGTTTACCTCTGGTGTTCAGAGCACAGCCATGGCATCTCTGCTCCAACTTACCATTGTCTTACAGCACACAGGATGAACACAGCCGGGGAAACTGGGGTCATTTGGACCAGGTGGCTGCACTGCACTGGGTTCAAGACAACATTGCCAATTTTGGAGGGGACCCAGGCTCTGTGACCATCTTTGGAGAGTCAGCAGGAGGTGCAAGTGTCTCTGTTCTTGTAAGTGTTTCTAACTCCATAGAGCACCAGATAATCCAGGTGAATGGCTGCCTTAAAAAGAGCACATGACAGGGAACCCACAGACACAGCTGACCTGAGAACTTGGAAACTCATGGACTCTGGACCATGAGTTAGGGAGCCTGCATGGGACGGACCATGGCCCTCTGCATGTGACAGTTGTATAGCTTGCACTGTTTGTAAGGCTCCTAGAAGTGAGATCAAGATCTGCCTCTGGCACTTAGTTGGCTTTTGGAAACCTATTTGCTATGCTGGTTTACCTTGCCCAGCCCTGATACAGAGGGAGGAGCTTGGTCCTACCTTAACTCGATGTGCCATGCTTTGTTCAAGCCTATGGGAAATCTGCCCTTTTTTGAATGGTGACAGAAGAAGAGTGGATGGGACAGGAGTAGGTGAGTGGGGTGGGGGAAGAGAGGAGGGCGGGGAAACTGCAGTCAGTATGTAAAATAAATGAAAAAAAAGTTGATTTTTAAAAAAGAGCATTGTGAACCAAGCTTGTAGAAACTTATGAACTCTAGACCTACAACTGTGGAGACTCCAAGGGACCGAACCAGGCCCTCCATATGTGGGAGACAGTAGTGCAGCTTGGACTAGCAAAGGGGCCCCTGGCAGTAGGACCATGATATAAACATGGTACATGAGCTAGCCTGTTGGAGCTCACTCCCAATGATGGGATGCCATGCTCAGTTTTAATGCATGGGAGAGGGGCTTGGCCCTGCCCCAACCTATTGTTAAAGTGAAACACAATAAATGCAGATCACTATGGAGTCAGAGAAATTTTGATGAGCAGATGCTTATTATCAAAGTACTCACGCAACGGAGTCAGTCTGGCACCACCAGGCAGGTCAGTGAACAAAGAGAGCCACCTGCGTGTGACCCTCATATTTAAGGTCTTGCTACATCACTCTGACCATGCCCAAGTGTGCATGGTCTGTGTCACCTGTGCCAGCCCCCAAGAGGGCGTGGCTAACATTTCCCCTACATATTGTGACAGACTATGTTGACTCTTCATGGGAGCCCTTACCCTGGGGGTAGAATGGGAGGAGGTGAGACGGGGTAGGAGGAGGTGTGGGAGGGAGAAATGTGGTTGGAATGTGAAATGAAGTTAAAAAATAAAAAATAATGGCAAAAAGGAGCATGTGAAAGAGCCCTAAGGGCAAGTAAGTTACTGACTTCGTCTGTGTGCGTAAACTTTCGTCCTCCCAGGTGTTATCTCCCCTGGCCAAGAACCTCTTCCACAGGGCCATTTCCCAGAGCAGTGTGATCCTTAATCCTTGCCTGTTTGGAAGAGATGCCAGACCCATAGCTGAGGTATGTGTCACCTTAGCTCCTGAGCCCTTTACTCTGTTCTCCCGAGATCTCAAGGGTCTTTCTTGCTGTGGGATTCAGCTGAGATGCTCAAAGGATCCCGGAAGGAGAGAATGGCTGTGCGGGAAGGGCTACTGTTTTAAGGGACCCACTACACTTCATGTTATTTAGTCCTCCAGCCATTCTGCCCACGTTTTAGTGTATAGAAGACACGGTCCTTTCTCTCCTGTGCCTATCACCTGATCATCACCCTCAATTGCAGGTGGAGAGAGTAAGGCATGAAGAGGTTGAAAGATTTGTCTAAGAAAACAATGTGTCAGAGTTGGGTTCTGAAACCAAATAATGAAATCCAAACAGCCTCTGTAACCACACTTGACTTTGAGAACACGAAGTCCTCCTTGTGTTCCTGGGGATAGAAACTGTATCCATTTGATCGGGCACCAGAGGCATAGAGATTATATAATAAGAACCAGTCCATGTTCTGCTCAGTAACAGGGGTTGTTACACTCTGGGACTCAGCTCCTGGATTTGGGGGTATAGAATACTGTCAGCAGCCATCTGTTGCCTTAGGATTTAGGAAATGGAAGAACCCACTGTCTACATGGAGGGAGAGACTGGATATGCTCTTGACCCCCTGATGTCTTACAGAGAGTGGCTGCTCTTGCTGGCTGTAAAACCACCACCTCAGCTGCCATGGTTCACTGCCTGCGCCAGAAGACAGAGGACGAACTCTTGGAAATCACAAAGAAAATGGTAGGTGTGTCCTGCATAACTGTATAACTGGCTCAAGGTTTCATTTGTTCAACTATGCTCTGGCTTTATATCCCCTTAAACAATTTCTTGCCTCATAGAACTGTCAACCTTCTGTCTACATTGAGATTTTTCATTGCTTTCTTGTTATGAAATACTTCCAATATAAAAAAGTCCAATAATAACATGATTAGAAATTACAGGACAGATTCCCCTGCTTATTAAAGCATAATATTTTGAGAAATGGCATACTGTGTGAGGAACTCACAAGTGAGACATCCCAGACTGACTTACCCTGGAGCTGGGTTCTGGGAGGGGTGCAGTTTATAATAAAACCAGTGAGATGTTAGGGTTTTGGGAGGTGGGAGTGGTCAAATGACCAGTCTGCCCATGGGGACTGTCTGGAGCCAAGAGCACCTTTCACTAGAGAGTGACTGACTCCTTATACTCTAAGTGTGGTCTTCACACCTCCCATTGGTAAGAAAGGACAACTTAACCATATTCTTAACCACAAGTGTAGTTGGTAGTGGATAGAGCTCAAGAATTTGTTGCAGTTAAATGGAAAGCACCATAATGGTTTGTTTGCGTGAGGTTTTCACATTTAGTGATTTTACACTGCAGTGATTTGATTTAGGATCTTCCTGTGTCAAGTGTTAGGCAAGAAGTGGTTGTAGATCAAGAATTTGAGCTGAGTAAAATGAGGAGAATCCGTGTGCATGTGGTATGTTCATTCTCTCCATGTGTTCATAACTTCTGATCACATAACCTTTACATGATGTGTGGGGGCCACTGGGCTGTGTACTCCTTTCTAGCTAGTCTGATTGCTGCACACACCTTACAAGTGGTGTAGATCATGTTTACTTCCATTGTGTTAATGCCATCATAGTTCTTTCGTATACATTGCTGTGTGTGGTGATGCATTAAAATATGTTCTCAAAAAACACCATAATACTTTGTTTTCTAACTTTGTCATTCTTTACATAGATTCGTAGCTGTTTCTTTTAACTTAATTTTCTGCAGTTGCTTCTTTTTTATTTTTATAATTGTAATTAGACCAATTTTAAATAAGAAACAAGCTTCTTTTACATGTCAACCCCAGTTCCCTCTCCCTCCCCTCCTCCCCTGCTCCCCATTGAACCCCTATCCCAACCCCTTTCTGCTCCCCAGGGAGGGTGAGGCCTTCCATGGGGATCTTCAAAGTCTGTCATATCATTTGGAGCAGGGCCTAGGCCATTCCCCATGTGTCTAGGCTGAGAGAGTGACCCTCTATGTGTAGTGGGTGCCTGAAGTCCATTTGTGTACTATCGATAAATACTGATCCACTACCAGAAGGCCCATAGATTGCTCAGACCTCCAAACTGACATCCTTGTTCAGAGGGTCTGGATCACACCTATGCTGGTTTCCCAGCTATCAGTGTGGGGTCCATGAGCTCCCTCTTCTTCAGGTGAGCTGTTTCTGAGGGTCTCTCCAGCCTGGTCTTGACCCATTTGCTCATCACTCCTCCCTCTCTGCAACTGGATTCCAGAGTTCAGCTCTGTATTTAGCTGTGGGTGTCTGGTTATTTCCATCAGCTACTGGATGAAGGCTCTAGGATGGCATATAAGGTAGTCATCAATCTCATTGTCAGAGAAGGGCATTTAAGGTAGCCTCTCAACTATTGCTTAGATTGTTAGTTGGGGTCAAACTTGTAGATCTCTGGACATTTCCCTAATACCAGAATTCTCTTTAAACCTATAATGGCTCCTTCTATTATGGTATCTCTTTTCTTGCTCTCCTCTATTCTTCCCCTGACTAGATCTTCCTGCTCTTTCATGTCCTCTTCTTCCCCCCTTTTCTCCCCTTCTCTTTTTTTTAGTTCCTTCTCCCCTCCTCCGATGCTCCCAATTAGCTTAGGAGATCTTGTCCCTTTCCCCTTCTCTGGGGGACCATGTATGTCTCTCATAGGGCCCTCCTTGTTTCCTAGCTTCTCTGGCAGTGTGGATTGTAGGCTGGTAATCCTTTGCTGTATGTCTAAAATCCATATATGAGTGAGTCCATACCATTTTTGTCTTTTTGTAACTGGGTTACCTCACTCAGGATGGTTTCTTCGAGTTCCATCCATTTTCTGTGAATTTCAAGATTCCATTGTTTTTTCTGCTGAGTAGTACTCCACTGTGTAAATGTACCACATTTTCTCTATCCATTCTTCAATTGAGGGGCATCTAGGTTGTTTCCAGGTTCTGGCTATAACAAATAATGCTTCTATGAACATTGTTGAACAGATGTCCTTGTTGTATGAATGTGCATCTTTTGGGTATATGCTTAAGAGTGGAATTGCTGGATCTTGTGATAGAATGTTTTCCTTTCTCCACATCCTCTCCAGCATAAACTGTCATTGGTGTTTCTGATTTTAGCCATTCTGACAAGAGTAAGATTTTATCTCAGAGTTGTTTTTATTTGCATTTCCCTGAGGACCAAGGATGTTGAGCACTTTCTTACGTGTATTTAAGCCATTTTAGATTTCTACATTTAGAATTGTCTATTTAGTTCTATATCCCAGATTAGTTGGTGTTTTGGTGGCTAGCTTCTTGAGTCCTTTGTATATTTTGAAGATCAGCCCTCAGTCAGATGTGGGTTTGGTGAATATCTTTTCCCATTATGTGGGCTGCCGTTTTGTTTTGTTGACAAAAGCGTCTCAGTTTCAAGAGGTCCCATTTATTAATTGTGGATCTGAGTGTCTATGCTACTGGTGTTATATTCAGGAAGTGGTCTCCTGTACCAATTCTTTCCAGGATATCACCTACTTTCTCTTTTAAGAGGTTCAGTGTGGCTAGATTTATGCTGAAGTCTGAAACATCATAACATTTTAATGGTATCATTTTCATATTTTTAAGACATACAGTGTTCCCTATTCCCACGTATAACTATCAACCTGAATTTTGGGGGATAAGACATGCAACAGAAGATGTTTAAGGAAAGTGACATAATGTATGTTGGTTGGTGTAGAGACTAAATTCACAGCATACTCGTAATGCAGTTTTCTAGATTTCCCAAGATAATTAAAGTTCTAGGATTTCCATCAATCTCCCTACTAATTCATCTGTGAACTCTCTGTTCATCTTTATAAGTGAATCCTGTTCACCTTTATCATCAGTCTAGTAGAGATCCATATAAAATTTTCAATTAATCCCTTTTCAATCTATTCATTATCCATGAGTCATTCAATCTCTACCTATATAGCTTCATCCAGACCTCCAAAACAATAGCCTGTTCTATACCTACCTCTTATTTTTATCTGCATTTTAAATGAATCTAACTAAATAAACTAATCTTGTATTGGTTAGCTACATTTATACTTCCATCTGCTGTCTGTGTGTCCATCCATTTATGGTCCAAACAGAGGGGACCTGAAGGGAGACATGAGAATATAAACCAAATGCTTTTCTGATCACAAAAAAGAAATTCTCAGTGTGTAATGAGTTTAAAAGTGAGTGTGCAGTTTTGGGGGTTTTCTCATCTCACATTAGAACAGCCTTCAAGGAAAGAAATATGTTGTACAGAATTTTTGCATAATTGAAATGCCCTGGAACAAATGGCTTAGAATGTGGCTGGATTTAGATGCTCTGGATGTACTGTTGGGGATGTAAGTATCTCCATTCCTTAGCTTCCCGTTTTTATTTGAGGTAGGGTGTGGGAACATTATCTGTCAACTAGTTTGCTTAGAAGGTTAAAGGCCTTAGAATTCTAGACTAATACTCTATATGCTTGGGAGGCACCTGTACTAAACAATTAGCAGTAATTCTTAAGGTCCACTCAGTTTTACCAAGAACTCTGATTTACATGAGGCAAACTGTAGAGAGGGGATATGTCAGGAGCAGAAAAACCAACTAGGAAGTTGCATTACTGCATTAATCCAGGCAAGGCATCTGCTGGCCACAATGCTCTGAGTCAAATGCAGTTCCTGGGGCAGAAGTGAAGAGGGAGAAAGGTACAGGTGAAACTGAGGGGAAAATGCTGTTCTGTTGCCCATCCCAGCTGTAGTCTTAGCTTTGCTCTGGGCACTAGGTACCCCCTACCACTGCCTTGACCTGATGACTGTACACTCCAGGGGAGACATCAGCATGCTGATCTGGAAAGAACAGATGAGTGGGAGAGGGGAAGAGATGGTAAGCATAGGCAGAGGCTCTAGGTGTCCTCCCCGTGCTCTGGAGACCCTGAGTGGGCCTGTCTCTTGACTGTAACTGCCCCTCAGCCTGCTGCATCCTCTGCCCAGACCCTGAGGACCCACCATAGGGTCCTCTAATTCTGGGTCCTGCCAGTGAAGAATCAGGAGAAAGAACCTCTTATCTTTGGGTGAAACTCAAAGGATCTAGTTTTGTTTAAGGGAAGTTCCTCACCCAATTTCTCTGACGTTTTCTCCACAGAAGTTTGGTGCTCTTGATTTTCTTGGAGACCCCAGAGAGGTAAGGGCCTTTCCTTTCTATATTATAAACATTGGGTCTGACCAATACTTTCATACATTTAAAAATTATTTTCTTAAGCTCCAAATTTTACTGTGATCTATTTTGAAGGTATATATTTTAAGCAAGGCCCCATTGAACCCCAAGGAAAGAACTGGCCTTTGTAGAAACCTATTGTTCCTTATATGTATTCTGTTCAGGCTCAGAAAGGGAAAGTCACTTGCTTGGGTAATACAGGCATGGCAACCAGGGGCAGGGTGGCCTGGTTCCCAGTTCAGTGCATCTGATCAGCAACTGTGCCCCCTATAATCACCTATCACCCTCCAGCGGACATTTCCTGCTTCTAATATGACACTGTGAGAGAAAGATGTACCAGACCTTTCAAAGGGCTGAGATGACTCGCTTAGAGTCCAGGAGCCTTCACTGAAGAACACAATTTTCATGGGATGACAAAGGCCTGATGCATGAGAGTAGACCAGTGCTGAGAGTACTGCCCTCCTCCCAGCATCCAGAATGCACTAGTGGTGCTCAGTTGCTGGAATTTCTTGTCCCACCAGGTCGCACTGCTGCTTCAGCCCCAAATAAACACACAGAGACACTATAAAGTATTAAACTATTAGCATATGGCTAAGGATTCTTGCTGGCTAGCTCTCTCTTAATTATTAACCCATAATTACTAATCTATGCATTTCTACATGGCCTTATCTTACCTGAGAATGCCTGGCACATCCCAGTCTCTACATGGTATCTCCTTGCAGTGTCTCTCTCTGCCTACCTTTCCCAGAATCCTCTTCATGCCCTTGTCCCACCTATCTTCCTGCCTCTATTAGCCAAACAGTGTTTTATTCATCAACCAGTAAGAGAAACATATATACAGAAGGACATCCCCCATCAGTGCTCCTCCTATCCCCCTGTCCTTCCACCTCCTAGCACTGACCAGGATCTGGTGACATTAGGTATGTAGCATCTCCAGCCTTGTCTTTTCTGTTCCCTTCCTGGGAAATCCCTGTTCTTACTATGTAGAAGGAAGAGTTTAGGAGCTGGGACATGGCAGTGAAATACACAAGATTTTCTACTTTCTTAGAAACTTTTCTTCTAGTGGGACATGGTATCAGGAAAATAAATTAGTAAATTGGGTTTTGTATCTGGCAGTGGAAGAGGAGAGAGAGTTGGTGAGTGTGTTGTGTAAAGAGCACATGCAGGTTATGGCTTGAAGAGTCAAGTCCTGCTGGAGGGAAACAAAAGCAACTATCTGAAAGCTAGAAACCTTTCCCTATATCTGCAAAGGCCTGCTGCAGAAGGATAGTGTGTTTGAAGTAGAGGAAGTCAGCACAGACAAGCTTGAATCTAGGGAGGTATGAGATGGGGTTGGCTGTTGAAAGACTCAGGTTGTGATTCAGCATGAGAGGGGGTTATCCAAAAGGGTCTGGATGGAGCAGTAACATGTGTTGAGTTTGCAAACATCCCTTTGATTCCTGTGGCAATAGGTTATAGAGGAAAGGCAGGAGAGGCCCTGAGACCTGCTAGTGGCCACTGTGTGACCACAGTATAGGCAAGGGATTCTGGTATATTATCTCAGATCATGGCAGGATGGAAGCAATAAGCAGTAGGTATGGCAGCAGGAGCCTGAAGCTTAGAGTTCACAGCTTGAAATGCAAGCATGAAGTAGATAGTGTTAGAAGTGATGAGGCTTTAAGCTCTCAAATCTCCTTGCAGCTGACGTTCTCCCTTCAGCAAGGCCACAACTTTTAAAGCTCCCTAAACAGTGCCACAAACTGGAGACAAAGTATTCAATTAGAGAACACTTAAACCACCCACACACAATTGTACATCATTTACAAATTATAATATATATAATTACAAATTATATGTAATTTGTATACATATGCAAACTTGCATATAATTTATTACACACACACACACACACACACACACACACACACACACACACACCTTACTTTGCTTAAGACCAATACCCATCCCCTGCTAGTAATGTTTTTGGCTCCCCTGTCACAGTTCTGTTTTCAGCAACTCATAGACTCGCCCCAATTTAGGACTCTGACTTCCTGGGGCCACAATCATGTGAGTCTGTGTTCTGGCCAAAGCTTTGATACAAGTAGAAAGTGGATTCTGATGTTACCTGGAGAAGGGTAATCACAGACATTGTGCTTTTCTCTTCCATAGAGCTACCCTTTCCTGCCCACTGTGATTGATGGAGTGGTGCTGCCAAAGACACCAGAAGAGATCCTGGCTGAGAAGAGCTTCAACACTGTCCCCTACATGGTGGGCATCAACAAGCAAGAGTTTGGCTGGAGCATGCCAATGGTGAGAACATACATGTCTCTTAGTGGTACCCATGCAGCCTCAGCCCATTCAACCCACCTTTGTTTCTATGCATTCATTCTAGTCACAGTCTCCAACCAGCCCAGAGAAAGTCACCGCTGTCATGTTTCCATGGAAACATTCTCCAGAATAGCCCAACTGTCCTCTGGGAACGACCCTGGAAAACCTTCTCCCTAAATACTATCTTTCCTTAAGGAATCCTAAAATTGCCAAGCTGGGGGGGGGGTCTGTAGAGATGACAGTGATGCAGATGGACTAACAAGGGGCATCTAGGGAACAGAAGGAGCTGGAAAATCAAGATGAAGCACTGTAGCTTCCACCTTGGACCTGAACTATTGGGTTGTATAGATTTCCATGGGTGTTCCCAGTACTTCATTATTGAGAGCCATAAAAGTCACTTCAGATTGAATTAAAGTTGGCTCTAGAAGGTAAGAAGGATTGGTGTTTTTCCTCTCTCAAAGGAAAACTCAGACATTGACTAAACCAGTAAAATGCATATTATTTCAAAGAGTTTTGCAGTGAGTTCAGATTCCTGAAGGAGATTTCAAGGCTGAGATAAGCTCCGAGAGACACTGTGGTAGCAGTGAATTGGTGTCTGCAGTTACTGAATTTAATTCACAATCAATTACCAGGAACAAATTCCCTTCTCATGTTAGGATGCAAAGATGTAAATTGAAGTATGGGCCTCACCAAATTGAGTTCTACATTTTCCATGGTGACTAAAAAGGAGATCAGGTGTTATCTGTCCAAATGTTCACATTTTCAGAAGGTTAAAGTATTGCAAGCCAATTTTCTCTCAAGTTCTTGAGAAAATACTGTTGCTGAGGAAACTCTGTCTCATGGGGCAGAGAAAGAATTGGTGATCACAAGAGAGGGCTCAGGCCAGTCGACCTATCACTAAGTTCAGGCTAGAGACAGATTAACTCCAGTTGAGTTTCCTGAGCTTTCCCAGGTAGGCACTGAGAAGACACTAGTGTCATGCTAGGGCTCTGGATGGCCTTTAGCTGCTGGAAGCTGTACAAGAATAGGATCAAGTTTATAAGAACAGACATTTGGATAGGATCTAGACACACAGAAGTTTCTGCAGCTCTATCTGCAAAAGAATTGCAGAGGTCATCAATGAAACTCAGACATATGGTTGACTTGACTCTGGCTTCCACAGATACTTGAGATGTAGGTCAAGGATTGTGTCCTTCCAGTACTTCCAACACCATCCTAGCCTGAATACCACTCATTCTCTGAAAGATTATTGTGAGTTTGTATTATATAAATTATATATAGTCTAGATGGATGGCACTCTATAATAGCTAATATACATAATATATGTGATATGTGCATTCTCTTTAAATATGAAATTTCATATCTAACAAGGCCTGGTAAAGGAGCTTACTTCTATATTAGTTTGGTTGTTTGAACTTTTGGTTCCCCCTGTTAATTTCACATGATTCACAAATGTTAATCCTTGCATTTAACAGATGATAGGCTTTCCACTTTCTGAAGACAAACTGGACCAGAAAAGGACCACTTCCCTTCTTTGGCAGTCTTACCCGATCCTTGTAAGAATTTAGCGAATCATGGGACTCGTCTGAGAAACAAAGAATTGTGGGTTCCTGCCTCCAAACACACCAACTCAGTGGCTAAAAGTACTTATATCTGTGTTTCTGCTCCTGTTTTCTGGTTTGCATACTTTAGTACAATGAAAAAAATTCATTTGTCACTTGTTGCTTAAGAATTCCAGTATTTCCAGGATGTATTGTTGAGAAAAAGATTCCTTTTGAAAGCTAGCAAAAGTTGGAGTCTATCCCCAGCAAAGACCAGCATATCTAGGGGTTCTGTGGGTAATTGTTGGGAGGCAAAGCAGACAGGTAGGCACCACAATCTTTACAAATTTGGGGTGCATTGCCTTCTGACACATGGGCTGCTACTTTCTGTAAGTCACTGGATGTTCTGGGCTCTGATAAGCTAAAGAAAAAGTTACTGACAAGCAAATCTCATGAGTCATGTCTTTTCCATCCCCTTTCCTAAAATACTTTTCTCTGATCACTTTCTGGTCCATTTTAGAACATCTCTGAGAGTCTGATTCCAGCAGCCATTGAGAAGTATTTATCAGGGACAGACAACCCCATCAGAAAGAAAGACCTTCTCCTGGACTTAATGGGAGATGTAATGTTTGGTGTACCATCTGTGATTGTGTCTCGTGGCCACAGAGGTGAGTCTCTGGTGTTGTTTGGGAGGAAGATACAGACTCACCAGCTAGGCCTCCAACACATCCACTGCTGAAAGTCAGGCCTCAAAAAATGGTTCCCTATGACCTGCAATCTTTAGTTTCACTTCTGCCAGGAGGAGTCTATGAGAAAAGTGTTTGCAAGCAGTTTAATCTAGGAGATAGTCCCATAGAACATTATAGGGGGTAAAGGAACACTTAACAAAGATAGAAGCCAACCTAGTGACCACCTTAGATATTGCAGCTTATTGATGATTATCGAGTATTGCTTGCTGTGTGCACTCAAAGATGATCCCTAGTCCGTAAGGCTAAGATTTCTTTATTCAGATAAACACCAGCCCAAACGCAAGCCAGAGCATGCCCAGAGGCCGAAAGCTAGTGTGGCCAGAGAGAAGGGGCATCCACGTGTGCGCGGTCCCTTAAGAATTGTCCTAGCATCATCTTTGACCTCCCCTGACCATGCCCTCACAGGGGTGGCCAGGCACACCTGTAGGGGCTACTAGGAGTCAGGGCTACAGTGTGTCCCTACAGCTTATGGTTTTCTTAGGGCTTTTCTTTTTCAGCAGCAAAAGAGCTGCATATACTCACCTCTGATTGGCTAAGAGCTCTTCCACAAGGATTGGTAGGCTTATGACATATTTGCCTGTTGCAAACATGAGCACAGTTGTTTCTAGTGACTGGAAAAAGGCTCAGCAAGTCCTGTTGATGTTTTATGTGGTCATCAGGCTGGCCTGCCCAGAAACATATGCAATTAGTAAGAAGGTATAATTGTTACTTCTCTCACTCCTTAACAAAAAAAGACAACATCAAAACTGCAGGGAAGGAAGCTTTACTTTAGTTCAGAACCTCATAATTTTCAGCCTGTAAAATTATGAGAGAGTTTGAGCACCTCACATCATGGGGACAGATAAGTACTGAAGCTGTGTGGAGCAGCAGACACGGTCCCAGGTTATATATGAGTATAGCCTCAGTGACCTACTTTCTATAAACTGGTCACACCTTGCACAATGTGACTTCCACTCTGTGGTGTACTAGAACTTTGAATGCATCAACAGATAAAATATTAGCCATAATGATCAAATTGTCTCTGGAAACACTCTCATAAACCCAAAAGAGTGATTTACTAGTTTTCTAAGCATTTCTTAACGTAACCAAATTGCTGGGACCAACTATCAACGGCACCGATTGCATCTGCCAAAACTGCTCCTCTGTGAGGTTAAGATGTCTTTCCAGAGTTATTGTCTGAAGTTGCAGTTATCTGTGAGAAACTGCAGGGGTGAAGAAAGTACAGAGAACATAGCACATTGAAATATTTTATAAGAGAGAAACTTCCTATCATTTCTTAAATTGAGAATTGATAAGTCACATTTGCCAACTGATGCTGCACACATTTTATGCTTGATTATGCAATGCCTAATAATTATCAGCGGATTAGCACATTGCTTCAAATAATCGACAATTTCTACAGTGAAAAGACTTGAAATTTCCTCTCAGCTATTTTTAAAATGTATAATTTTATTATTCACTAGTATGGCAGTGTGGGTTAGAAGACTAAAAAGAGAAAGAATTAATTCCTGCCTGATATTTTTATTCCTCTTTTCCTTCATCTTTCTCATTTCTTGACCTCCAACCTCTGAACCCCAAGTTTTGTCTGCGTGCTTCTGAGTAAATCTATATCCCACAATGCCTAGCAACACATGGCACTTATTTAGTTTTCTTTTTAAAATTGTTTTTTATTTAAATTTTAAGAATCTTATTCTACATATCAATCCCAGTTCCCTTTCCCTCCAGTCCTCTCATTCCCCCACCAACACCCCCCCTCACCTGTCCTACCACCATTCACTCCACCCATGGGGGATTATCAAAGGCTGTCACATAATTTGGGGCAAGACCTAGGCCCTTCCATGTGTATCTAGGCTGAGAGAGTATCCCTCCATAGGGAATGGGCTCCCAAAGCCCATTCATGCACTAGAGATAAACACTGGTTCCACTGCCAGAGGCCCCATAGACTTCCCAGGCCTCCCCAACTGACACCTACGTTCAGGGGGCCTAGTTTGGTCCTATGCTCTTTCCCCAGATGTCAGTCTGGCGTCAGTAAGCTCCCACTTGCTCAGGTCAGCTGTTTCTTTGGGTTTCCCTAGAATAGTCTTGACCTCTTTGCTCATCACTCCTCCTTCTCTACAACTGGATTCCAGAAGTTTGGGTCTGTGCTTAGCTGTGGATCTCTGCTTCTGCTTCCATCAGCTACTTGGTGAAGGCTCTATGATGGCATTTAAGATAGTCATCAATCTCATTTTAGAGGAAGGGCATTTAAGGTAGCCTCTCCACTATTGCTTAGTTTCTTAGTTAGGGTCATCCTGTGGATCCCTGAACATTTCCCTAGTGCCAGATTTCTCTTTAAACCTATAGTGGCTTCCTCTATTAAGGTATCTCTTTTCTTGCTCTCCCAACTCGACCTTCCTGATCCCTCATGTTCTCCTCCCTCCTCCCTTTCTCCCCTCCTCTTTCTCCTACCTCCATCCTCCCTCTCCCATGCCCAGCTCAAGGGCATTTATCTTTCTATGCTCAACTATTTAACATGGCTTGATGTTCTCCCATTCACCCCACACCATAAACGTAGCAGTTTCCTTTTTATGGTTAAAGACAAGTCCACTGTCTACACATCTGTGTTTTCCTTGTCATCTGATGATTCCATAGCTTGATTGTAGTTCATGGTGCTGCAATGAACATAGGGTGCAGATATCTCAGAAAACTGCTCCTGAATATTGGAGGTAAACATGTGGTAGTAGCACTGCTGGGCCATATTGTGGCTCTGCTTGCATTCTCTTAGGAGACCCGCATCACTGTTCATCCACCACAAAAGTATTTAAAGGATTCCCTTTTATATACATATAGTTTAGCCATTCTGACGGGAGTAAGATGGTACCTCAGAGTTGTTTTAATTTGCATTTCCCTGATGCCTAAGGATGTTGATCATTTTCTTAAGTTTCTTTCAGCCATTTTAGATTCCTCTATTGAGAACTGTCTATTTAGTTCTGTACCCCACTTTTTAATTGGATTATTTGGTGTTTTGGAGACTAGCTTCTTGATTTCTTTGTAAATTTTGGAGATCAGCCCTCTGTCGGGTATATGGTTAGTGAATTTCTTTTCCCAGTCTGTGGGCTGCCGTTTGTCTTGTTGACTATGTCCTTAGCCTTACAGAAGCTTCTCAGTTTCAGGAGGTCCCATTTATTAATTGTTGATCTCAGTGTCTGTGCTACTGGTGTAATGTTCAGGAAGCGGTCTCCTGTAACAATTCATTTGAGGGTATTTCCTACTTTCTCTTCTAACAAGCTCACTGTGGCTGAATTAATGTTGAGGTCTTTGATGCATTTGGACTTATGTTTTGTGCAAGGTGATAGACATGGATCTAGCTGCAGTCTTCTACACTCCAGCATCCAGTTATGCCAGCACCATTTGCTGAAGATGCTGCCTTTATTCCGTTGTATAGCTTTAGCTTCTTTGTCAAAAATCAGGTGTTTGTAGGTGTGTGTGTGTGTGTGTGTGTGTGTGTGTGTGTGTGTGTGTTAATATCAGGGTTTTCAACTTGATTCCATTGGTCTACCTCTCTATTTTTCCTTCATCATGATTTTTGATTTGGATACTTACAAATATCCAGTAATGAGATAAGAATTTTCACATACCTATTTTCTTTTTTCATTAGAAATTTCAACATTTTAAATTGAAAAAGGATCACATAACTTTCTGCCTCATGAAACCCTTCCCTTCCAGGATTGGGTGTCCTTTGAAGTCCTAGGACACGAAAGTGCAGCTGCTGTGAGCACACAATTACAATGGCTGTGCCATTCCCAGAAGATAGGATTTCACAGCAGTTCTCCCTGTATCAGGGCTCTTGAATGCTTTCTGTCACCTTTTTTTTTATTAGTTCAAATTAGCAACAAGCTTGTTTCACATGTCAATCCCTTCTCCCTCTCCCTCCCCTCACCTACACCCCACCTACCCCACCCTGACCTAACCCCACCCCATCCACCCTCTACTCCCCAGGCAGGGTAGGGCTCTCCACAGGGGCTCCACAAAGTCCAACATATCATCCTGGGCTGGGCCTAGACCCTTCTCCATGTGTCTAGGACAAGAGTGCCTCTCTTCAGTGGGATGGGCTCTCAAAGTCCTTTCTTACACCAGGGAAAAATACTAATCCACCACCAGGGGACCCCTAGAGTGCAGAGGCCTCCTCATTGACATCCATGTTCAGGGGTCTGGATCAGCCCTGTACTGGCCTCCCAGACAGCATCTGTGTTCCCCCTTGTTCAGGCCAGCTGTTTCTGTGGGTTTCCCCAGCCTGGTACCGACCCCTTGGCTCTGCAACTAAGTTCCAGAGCTCAGTTCAGTGTATATCTGTGGATGTCTGCCTCTGCTTCCATCAGCCGCTGGATGAGGGCTCTAGGATGGCCTAAAAAAGTAGTCATCAATCTCATTTTAGGGGAAGGGCGTTTAGGTTATCCTCTCCACCATTGCCTGGATTGTCCATTCATGTCATCCTTGTAGGTCTCTGGAAATCTCCCTAGTGCCAGATCTCTCCTTGGACCTAAAATGGCTCCCTCTAATATGGTATCTCTCATCCTGCTCTCCTCTATTCTTCCCCCAACTCAATATTTCTGCTCCTCCATTTCCTCCTCTCCTCTTCTCCTGCTCTCATTCTAACAGCTCCCTCTCCCCTATCCTCATGCTCCCAATTAGCACAGGAGGTCCATTCCTGGGGTCCATGCATTTATCCCCTAGAGTCCTTCCCATTTTCTAGTTCTGCCCACTTGTCTGGCCATTTTTGCTTTTATATTATTATTTTCAATTTTGTGTTTTCATGGAATTTCTGTGTGAGAACGTGCCTCTGTGCCTGCATGTGTTCCTTGTGCTTTTCCTTTGGATCTTCTTTTTTCCTACTCTTTTGTTTGTTCTGTCCTACTCTGGTTTGTTTGCTCAGTTGCTTGTTTGCTAATGAGGGGGAGAAAAAGATGCTGTGGATTTGACTTGGTGGGGAGGATCAGGGTGGAGTTGTAGGAGGGAAACTGTGATCAGAATATATTGTCCCAAAAACATCTTCAAAAAAAGAACTTGTACTCAGCTAACAATGAAGTTGGAGATGAACTATGAACCATAGTTCATAGTTTATGGTATCATGAAACACAGGAAACTAAAACAGATCATTCTGTCTCATCAAAGATTCTTATTAATGTGTCATCATTTCCTTTGCTCTTCTCTGGAGAGCTGAGAAAAACCCTGGGAATGCCCAGACATAGCCTGGATGAAAGACAGCTGTGAGGCTCTAGATCTTGGAATCGGTGCACGGTGTCCTGACTGACACTCATCTTGTGCAGTCACTGCCTGTGTGAATCCATTCACCATTCATTGAGTAAGCATCGTCTTCAAATCCTGGGTCCACATCTACCAGCTGCGCAGCCTCAGCAAGTCAATGGGCCTTCCTAATCTATTCCCTATGAATCTCAAGAGTGGTTTCAACTGCAGGGCATAAGGCATCAACACCATCCGGGTATGTACCTGGAAATGTGAACTGTGCGTGAATCCATGTCTCCTCAGATGCTGGAGCCCCCACCTATATGTATGAGTTTCAATATCTCCCAAGCTTTGTATCAGACATGAGACCCAAGACTGTGAAAGGAGACCATGGCGATGATCTCTTCTCTGTATGGGGAGCCCCATTTTTAAAAGGTAATGTCTCTCTACCAGCTTGTCCTTGGTGATCTGAGGCCTATGTTTGAGTTTTGGCTTTATGGCCTTGAGGAATTTTTCCTTTTAAACTGGCTTTCCCAACTCTCTGTAACAGGGCTCAGCTATGGGACAGTGCCCAGCCTTTCTGCTTCTTCAGTACATGTGATGGGATTGTGTTAATGTGTCCCCAGCCATAGTCATTCTCAGAATCCTGACACTAATGAGAGAATTGGAAGGCCACTCACGTGATCTACATGATGACAAGAGTGTCAGTATTTGATTTTTTTCCTCCTATAAATATTAGAATATGAGCAAGGAGTTAGAAAATGTTTTAACTTGAATAAGGCTTATGTATCATCAATTTAAATGTGCTTAGTGATACAATGCTTAGGGAACCTTTCACAGAGGTCTTTAATACCTTATTTTCAACAATTGCATATAATGTGTGACCTCTGGCATGTCGCTCATGTCTAAGAATTTTGATTGTTTCCAGATTCTATGAAGAGCTGTATGTGTAGGATGTTGACCACAGACCTAAGGGCCAGCAACTCTGGTAGCAAAATGAGGAAACTGATTTTTGTTGCCATTAGACTCCAAGGGGGATGGATGCCAGGCAGGTTAGCATGAGAGATAAAGGAAGAGAGCATCTGGAATATTCCTCTAAACTTTACATCGAGGGCACACTCACCCAGATCTTTTAAAAAGGCAGGTTTTGCTTAATGAGTGTTTAATAAAGCCAAGGGTGCATTTCTCCCCTTCAATTATTAACCAGGCCTGACCCCATTTGTTTTTCAGAAATCAGGGTAGATCAGACCCTTTCAGGATGATGTGTTCATAAAAAAAAAAAAGACTAAATGTATTAAAGGTGTTTAGATTCTGTTGCTGCTGCTCATTAGCCACATTTTAAGTGGGTAAATTGTTATTTTCACCACAGAGGGTGCTTCAGAAGAGGAGATCAATCTCAGCAAGATGGTGATGAAATTCTGGGGCAACTTTGCTCGGAATGGGTGAGTCTGGTGGCAATGATGCCAGACCTAAAGTGGTGCAGTGGGTCAGACCTACTAGGGAGGAGTAGTTTTCTAGTGATTGAGTGATCATCCTTCTGTCCTGTGGCCTTAACATTCTCATAATGAGAGCTGGGTTAATCTGGTGTGTAGTTGTGGTGATATTTGTGTGATACTTCAGCTTGAGTAGACAACCTGAACTTTGACTCAGACTGAGAGATCTCAAGTTTTGACTATTGTGTCTATTAACTCTTGTGTCAGAACAGAACATCAAGTGGGGAGCATATGTTAGGTCAATATTCCTTACCTCCTGTTGTTTGTAAAGTGGGGGGAAAGGACCAGGATCCTAACACAATCCTCAGAGGCAAGTCTCCCATGATCATCTCCTCCAACAAGTCCTTCTTTATTACGTTTCTGCCACGTTCCTATGGTGCTATCAGGTGGGGATCAAGGCCTCAGTCCATGAGGGGATAATATTAAGTTCTAAATTATAACTTGCCCCATATTAAGTTCTAAATTATAACTTTCTCATGCCCATCTCAAAAAGTCATCCCCACAGATTCCCAACTTCTTACCACTTTTGTTTGTTTGTTTTTGTTTTTTGAGACAGGGTTTTTCTGTGTAGCTTTGGAGCCTATCCTGGCACTTGCTCTGTAGGCTAGGCTGGCCTCAAACTCACAGAAATCCATCTGCCACTGCCTCCCAAGTGCTGGGACTAAAGGTATGCACCACCAATGCCCAGCCTTACCACTTTTAATATTGCTTTGATATTAAAGTCCAAAGACTTCCCAGTCTCGGGTGAACCATTGCTATGAGAATCCACTTAAACAAAGAAGTAACAGATTCCAAGATGCCAAACATTCCTATTCTAAAGGGAGGGACAGAAAAATATCAATGAGAAATCAAACCAAAGCAAGTCCAGAATCCAAAATAGAGAAGAATTTAAATCCTAAATTTCCTTTTTAAACATCCAGCAATCTGTTGACTGACATGAGCTCTGAAAAGCTTGGAAATGCATTCTCCTAAAGTCTTGTTGCCTGTACCCTGTCTTGGCTTCTGTGTATAAATAAATAAAATAATACCCATATTAATATATGGGTATAAAATATGCCCCATAGGCTCATATAGCTGAGTGCTTAATCACCAAGGAATGGAACTCTTTGCTTGGATTAGAAGGATTTGGAGGTGCGGTCTTACTGGAGGAAGCATGTTACTCCTCCAACAAGGTCTTTGAAGTTTCAAAAGCACATGTCAGGCCCAATGTCTCTATGTGTGGATCAGGGTGCAGCTTTTCACCTACCACTCTGGTGCTATTCATGCTGCCATGCTACTGCCATAATAATAGACTAAATCCTTGAAACTATAAAAAAGGCCCCGATTAAATGCGTTATTTCATAAGAGATGATTGGCCATGGTGTCTCTTGCACAGCAATAGAAAAATGACTGAGACAGACTTGCACTGCTCATGTCCTGGATGTTTCCTAGGCAGATGCTCCAAGTCATGGCATTTCTAATTTGCTAGGATCTCCATCAAAATGTCACTTTACTCTCACAGATTCCTGGATCATGCTCTTAGGCTTGCTACCTGGGATATCAAACCACATACTGTGATGTCCTCACATGCTTTCATTTGAAATCTAGGTAGCAACCTTGTGATGCCATCAGCCTTGTATTTTACATATCTACAAAACCAGTGTTATAGGATAATGCCAAGATATAACTGTAACTTGAGATGCAGTTAGATACCATGAGCTATTGGCTGTAAAGCCTCTGGGTATCTGAACACAGGGAAATAAGCCCTAAAGAATCAACTTTTTATACCATACTGTAGACAAAGAGATACCTAATGCTAATACTTCAAGCAATGTCTCAGAACAAGTGATAACCTTGTGATGGGTCATCTTGCAGATTCCTGAGACATCCTCAGATAACTTCTTCTTTATCTTTTAGAAAACTTGCATCTTCCTATGGCACTGATGCTTATTATGAAAAACTAAATCTTTCAAGTCTTTTTGCTGTGATTTTTCCCTTTAATCTCCCTGTAAATGTAATCAAAATCAACAAAAACTACTCTGACATTTCCTGGAAAACTGTGATACTTTTGATCAAGTCCATCAGTTATACAGCCCCCCATCTCTGAAATCAGTGTATCAAAAAAAGCTTTGGGCATGGACAAATGTAGACAGAATGAACACTAATTATCTCTAGTCAAATTTCCCACAGAGGCCCATTCCCATCTGAAATGTTATAACCTTGGCTTCAGTGTCTTCTTTCCATTTAGAACCTACTAAAATCCCTTGCTAACTCTGAGTTCCATAGAGCCCATACTCCAAACTTCTAAATTTCTTCAAAAACCTTTAAAAAGTATTCCGAACCACAACATCCATTTACTCACAGGGTGATCCACATCTCAGGAAGTTTTAGGTGTTATCCTTCAAACACTTTGACAAAATTACTAATGTTCATCATCTTAAAGAATTGAAGTTTAAGCTGGGCGATGGTGGCTCATGCCTTTAATCCCAGCACTCGGGAGGCAGAGGCAGGCAGATCTCTGTGAGTTCGAGGCCAGCCTCGTCTCCAGAGCGAGTGCCAGGATAGACTCCAAAGCTACACAGAGAAACCCTGTCTCGAAAAAACAAACAAACAAAAAAAAGATTGAAGTTTTACTGAGCTCTAAGCTCTGAGTTTCCCATGGACTTTTAAGTCAAACATCATGATAGGGGCACTTGGTAGGAGCACATCAGGAGGCCATGATGTGAAGAGTGAAATCCCAACACTGTTTAAGGCCTTCATGATATGCTTTTTCCAACTATGCTCCACACTCTATTCCACTAGATTCCAGATTGGTATCAGACCATACACATGAGGATTTGAGATTTAACTCATAACAAGATTTGAGACAGAGACAGAGACAGACAGGGAGAGAGAGAGAGCAAGCAAATTGTCTCAGGAGATAGAGACCTGTCCATCTGTGGATGGTTGCTGATGGGGGTTGTACTTCTGTATATATGTTTCTCTTATTGGTTAATGAATAAAACACTCTTTGGTCAATGAGGCAGGAAGATACACGGTACTAAGAGACAAAAGAATTCTGGGAAATGTAGGCAGAATTCTGGTAGGGCCTGCCAGAATAGTCACCATGTAGGCTGCCAAAGGAGTAACAGGTCCGGACTCGTCTCTGGTAAGATAAGACCACGTGGAAATACTTAGATTAATAGAAATGGGTTAATAATTAAGACAGAGCTAGCCAATAAGTAGCCCTAGCCACTGGCCAAAAGTTTTATAATTAATATAAGTCTCTGTGTTCATTTGGGGCTGAAGTGGCAGGGGGACTACCATGTGGAAATACTTAGATTAATAGAAATGGGTTAATAATTAAGACAGAGCTAGTCAATAAGAAGCCCTAGCCACTGGCCAACAGAGTTATCACTAATATAGCGTCCATGTGTTTATATGGGGCTATATAAACAGCAGCAGGAGCAGGCTGGCAGGAAAGAAAATCCAGCAACAAGTTACTGGTTTCTTGGCAGAGATGAGCCAGGGTATTCTTGCACATCTCCAAGAACCATGGAAACAACACAGCTGATTTGTTGACTTTCCCTTTTTATTCTGTTCACAGGAATCCCAATGGGGAAGGGCTGCCCCATTGGCCAGAGTATGACCAGAAGGAAGGCTATCTGCAGATTGGAGTCCCAACACAGGCAGCCCATAGGCTGAAAGACAAGGAAGTGGCCTTTTGGACTGAGCTCAGAGCCAAGGAACCTGCAGAGAGACCAACCCAGAGGAAACACGTTGAGCTTTGATCAGGAGGCACAGCCATGATTGAGAGCCTGGATCCAAGAAAAGGGATATACCACAGAAGTTGTTGCCAAAGTAAAGCATCTTATTGTTGAGGACATATAATCATGTGGCATGCCATACAATAAGGAAAGACATGGAATTGTGTAGCACACTATACAAACACAATAAGGAGAAATGTTTGAGTTTATGCTCTCAATTTTTTTGTTTTTGTTTGTTTGTTTGTTTGTTTTGAGACAGGGTTACTCTGTAGCTTTGGTGCTGTCCTGTAACTCACTCTGTAGACCAGGCTGGCCTCAAACTCACCGAGATCTGCCTGTCTCTGCTGGGATTAAAGGCATTTGTCACTGCTCTCACATTTTAACAACACAAAACCATTCCCCCAGGAAATCAAACCAGAGTGTGTATCTTTGTTTCAAGATGAATCTATGGGCATTAGAAAGGGACATAAGGAGAGAGATCCAGCATCATGAGATGTCACCTCCCCAGGGGATGAATGGATAATTGACTGTCCTGCTGCCTAAAGCAAAGGATCATGCTGTGGAAGAGATGAGATTTTTGTTGTGCCACTTTTTTCCTGGATACACACAAACAAGGTCCACTCATCCCAGAGAGCGCAGGAATGAATGACAGCAGAGAAATGATTCTACCCAAGTGATCACTTGCAAAATTAAGAACAATTTACACAACTGTAAGAGACAGTGGGAATAAAATATACACTACCACTACAAAATGCTAGATTTGGGGCACATAGAGTAGGAATGCAGATAAAAAAGACTGAAAGACAATGGGGCAAACATTAGGTCCTTTATATTCATGACCTACACCTATGGCATATCATGTTCATATGAGAGCACCAGAAGGCTAGAATGTACTCTATAGGCCTGCCAGGTATGGTGAATATGGCCTTTCTGAACTGGCCCTGCTCACTGTCTGTAGCTGTCCTCTGTTATTGGTTCCACATCCTTTCTTTCCTGACCTCCTAGGGTCTCCTTAGCAACTCAGGTTTCACCCTCATAACTTCATTCATGGCCTTCGTATAGGCTGCTGATGGCCATTTGGACCGTGGCATACATTGTCTGTTTTTCCTTTGAAATCCATGTCAAGGCTTCCATGAACAAGCAGTTTGCATTATGTGCCTGCAGAAACACCATCATGGATGATGGCAAAGTCTGTCCCCAAATGGTGGGGTACACAGGCTCTTAGAATACAGTTGTAGGAGACCCTTAGGACCTAGATAGATGTCAGAATGTAGGAAGAATCTCCCATGGCTTGTGTGATAGGACACCATGGATAATTCTCTTCTCAAAGTAAATGTTTTTGTTCTTGAGAGCAATGGGTAGGAACTAAATAATTTCCATGATGCTCTCAAGGTATTTTTCTTTTTCAGATGAAAATTTGTGGCCTATTTTTAAGATTTTAATATGGACATGTACCACAATTTCCTTGTCTCCAACATCAAATGAGTTTTTGCCAGCAAACTGCACATCTTATTGCATATTGATGCTAAGTTTCACTGTAAGCCTAGCGACCAGCATCTACTAATAACCAGCCAGGCCTGAATGCTGTTCTGTTGAAAGTTTCCATCACCAGCTTTATCAAATCCCTTTAAATTCAGTCACAAGCAAAGTCTCATACTGTGAACACTTCCTTGCCAATAAGCAATACATAGAGTAATTAATTAAAAAGTAACCTCTCCTAGGCATTTCCAATGTGTTAATATTAAAACATGGCACAAATGGACTTCTTAGCCTAAAAGGCCCTGTCCCAAATGGCTTGACAGATTTTTGATGATCCCTCATGGAACGCCTCACGCTCCCTGAGGAGTAGATGGGGGAGTGGGATTGGGGTGGTTAGTGAGGGGCATGGGAAGATGGGAGGGAGAGGGAACTGGGATTGATATGTAAAATAAGATCGTTCCTAATTTAAATAAAATTTATTAAAATAGAAAAATATGGTATTATTTACAGAGTTCACACTCTACAACTAGGCTATCAGGCTACCAAAAACAAACAAACAAACAAACAAACAAACAAACAAACAAAAACAAAAATCTCAATGCCTTAAGAAAGCTGAAAATTTTGTTGTGCCATATTCACAGTTATCCTCGGCTAGATACCTGGCACTTCAGTTCCCAGTGGAGTCTCGTTGTCATATGAAACCTAAGGCTCCACAATCTTATCTGCATTCTGGTTCTGCCTGCAACAGCATCTACTCCAAATCTCTAATTGTTTAAAGTCATGTGGACTTTATACAATAGTCATATCAACAGCCCAATGCCTGGTGTGAATGCTTTTAGCCAGATTTTCTGTCACCATGACAAATACATAAAGAACTTAGAAGTAAGGGCTCTTATTTTGATTGATGATTTTTCCATCTCAGTCCATTATGTAGGGAGTGCAAAGCCCTTCTGAGGAGCACATGGCAGTCAGGACCAAGTTGGTTCTTCCTTCTTCCCATTTTATTCCACCTGAGACTCCAGCCTACAGGATGGTTCCACCCACAATCAGGGAGAGTCACTTCCTTTGCAGACCCAGCCAGAAGTGTGCTTTACTAATCTGGTGTCTTCTCAAGCTAATTAAGTTGATAACTGATATTAGCTATCACAACTTTGATTATCTTATATCAGGTGAATGGCTGACAATCATTTTCTACTTTCTGTTCATGGTCTTTGCTGTGTTTTTTTTTTTTTTTCATTAAACTTTTAAAAATTAGAATATAATTACATCACTTCCCCCTTTCCTTTCATTGCTCAAACCCTATCATAACCCCTTCCCTGCAACCCCTCTTCTGCCTCCTTTCCATATTGGTGAATGCCTTTTTTGAATTATTCTCTCTCTCCCTACCCTCCAACTCTCCTGTCCCATTCTCTCTCTCTCCTGATCTCTCAATCTCGTTCTGTGCCTCTCTGTCTCTGTCTCTGTCTCTGTCTCTCCCTCCCTCCCTCTCTCCCTCTCTCTGTCTCTGTCTCTCTCTCTCTCTCTCTCTCTCTCTCTCTCTCTCTCTCTCTCTCACACACACACACACACAACCCCCACACATGAGTCCATTTAGGTGTGTCTTGTGTGTATATGATTTGAGACTGACAACTTTCTAATGGATAAGCACTTAGGAATTCATCCCTGGGAGTTCATTCTTTATCTCTTAGCAGTCATTAATTTCTTGTATTTCTTTCTCTAGAGCTGGAGGCCTTTGACTTCCCCCTTCCAGGTTAGCACATCTATTGCTAGTATCATTGTTCAGGCCTCCTTTTAGCACCCATATTGTTGAGGTATCATGGGTACTTCCCTGTTGTTTCTAAGAGAGGCAACTTCTCAGCAGACTCCCTGGTCCTCTGGCTCTGCCAGTCATTCTGCCTCCTCTTCCTGGTGGTTCCTGGGCCTTAGGTATAGGAGTTGTTTAGTATCTGCTGGTTCTATATTTTATTGTACACACCTTTGCAATTTGATATAAACTTGTGTGCCAATTCTTGCTTTTATTTCCCAAGTACTATTTAAGAAATATTTTTAGACAGACCTGATGTATCTTCCCCATGTCTTCACTTGCAGTTTTATATATTTCAGTAGAACTATTCTTCTATATAAATGGGGCAGACAACTAATTTCTACCTCCTAAATACAAATAGCCATTTTCTCCAGAACCACTTGAAGATTTTCTTTCTCCATTGTATGTTTTTGTGCTTTGTCAAGAATTGATTGTCTGTAGCAGTTTGGAATTTTTTCAGGGTCCTCCCATTCTATTCCCTGGGTCTAGGCATCAATTTTGATGTCAGTACTAAGGCTCTATGGTGTTTGAAAATCATGCTTTGTCATGTCTCTAGCATTCCTGTTTTTACTTTGTTGCTTTGTCCATTCAGTGTCTCTTATATTTTTTATGAACTTCAGAATTTCTCTTTGTAGATCCATGAATAATGTCATATGGATTTTGTTGGGTATTACTTTGGATCTGTATATTTCTTTCTGCATTGTGTGGCCATTCAAACAATATAAATTTTCTCTGTGAACATTGGCGGTCTTTGCATTTTCGAATGTGTCCTTTAATTTCCTTCTTGAGTGGCTTATAATTCTCTCAACTTCAAGGTTAAATTTATTCCCAGGTTGCTTTGCCAGGAACTCTACAGACTTTTTATGTTATTCTGTGTCATGGAGATTCTATAAAGCTGAAGGACCTTTAGGTTGCTCTCCGTTCCCTGGGGTCCTTGTTCCACCAACAGCTTCTTTCTGATCAGTCCTTGGGTGATCTCCTCCTGTGCTTTGTGCCCCTCAAGATGAGCACATGTGTTCATGGAAAGAGTAACTCTCTGAGCACATGTGTTCATGGAAAGAGGAGCTCTCCTTGTGGTTCTTATCCATATATAAAGGACTCTGTCACTCAGCCTTAGACAAGACTGATGCCAGGGGGAATGCCCCCTGATCTACAACACACAACGAAGAGAAATGCAGAGACAGTTTGTGGGAACTCACTGAGGACTCTAGACCTACAGCTGAGGAGTCTGCATTGGCGATAGTTGTGTGGCTTGGGCAGTTTGAGGGGCCCCTGGCAGTGGGACTAGGGTCTATCCTTGGTACAAAAGCTGGCTTTTTGGAGTACATTCCCTATGATGTGATGCCTTGCTCAATCTTGATGAAGGAGGAGGGGGTTTGGTAGTACCTCAGCTTAATATGTCAGGCTTTGTTTACTCCCCATGGGAGGCCTTAGCCTGTCTGAGCAGTGGATGAGGAAGGTTTGGCAGTGGAAAGTGTTGGGGAAGTGAGAGGGGGAGAGGGAGGGGGAACTGTGGTTGGTATGTAAAATGAATAAAAATTTTTTAAATAGAGCCTAGAAGGTGTAAACAAAAACAAACTCCATCTAAAGAGCTGAATATCAGCAGAAGGCATTCTCTGAAGCCCTCGGAGAAGATGACACTGATGATGACCCTTGTTGCCTAACTGTCCGTCACAGTGATGGAGAAGAAAAAAGATGGTCACACTTTACTAAATGACTATCAGTGATTCAATTTCTATACCAAATACATTATTTTTGGATATATCCTTTTGTAAACAAGACATCATTTTGTATATTATGGTTTTCTTTATTTTTTACCAGTATTTTGGTTTTGAAAAAATGACACATTTCCAATGCCATCCTCCAATTTATTGTAATTAATATATCTTTCCCATTTACGGGAATAGTATTAAAGCTCCTTATTGAAGTAACATGTTATAGTAAAAAGACTCAATGCATTAACAGGACACTAATAGTACAGATGATGTGTTCATCGGGATCAACCTTTAAATAAAAACAGAGGGAGAGAGATGCTTAAAGAATGTTGGCTTTTATTTGGGATTAAACATGGGACATTGTGATGTAGAATAAGAACATAAAAAAATGTCATGGTGAAGGCTAGCTAAGACAAGCTTAAAGGCACAACCAACCAGATTACTGTTAACATGCTGTTTTAAAACACCTTTCATTGACTCCAGGGATCAGTAACAGGAGCTCCAAAGGTAACACTGGTCCATGTTTGAGTGGATGTTCCCAGACTAGCATCCTCTTGGAATTCTTTTGCCTGTAACTGTAGCATTTGCACAAGGCTGTTGTTTTGACAGACTCACTTGCAATGCTTTTTGGTATCAGGTAAAATTGAACTTCATTCCCTTCTTAAAATCCCACTGACTTTGCTTTGTGTTAAGGCTTGACACAAGTGACTGAATTTAGGTACAGGTAGCTTTCACAATGACCACAATGTGACAATATGAGAAAAGTGGAGACTCCAGAAGCATGGCAATGTACTCTTCACTGGAAGATGTTATTGTACACTAGATTGAATGAGTGACAAGCCACAGTTGGGAGTGTATGAAGCAGCGCCTTCCTCATACCTCTGTCCTCATACCGTATTTTCAGAAAAGGTCTACAAAGGTAGTCTCCCTGTGTCTTCTGACTCCCCAGGCTAGTGTTCTCCACATGGCCTAGCCCTGATGAGCCCCAGGCCTTGTAAGTAAAGCTATGTGTAGGATGTAGTAGTACATAACTTGCTCATGTTTGAGCCTTAGTCTTAAGGGCATACCACTAATATGTTGTATAAAGTAGTGGGTATAGGGAGGCTTATGGAGTTAATCTGCAGGCAGCAAAGATAGCTGCTTTGCCATGTAATGCCAACTTTTTGAAACTTAAGGCCACTTCCTAGGATTTTACTCATCCTGTCACATATTCAGAAAGATTCCACATAGGGGAAAGCATCTCCATCACCTGACACATAAGCCTAAAGATGTGACACCTACAGTTATAGTGACATAGGGGAAGTAGACTTGTTAGCCGCCTGGCCTGAGGTCTGGTGTGAGGCTTCATAGGCCCCAAATTCACCATCACTCCTACAAGGTGACTATGGGCCAGCAAGTGCTTTAAAGGCTACAACCAGGTTCGGAAAAGTTCCAGGTGTGGCTTCTTGCTTAATAGGATGGCATTGCAAGTGGTCTAGTGGCTCAACAGTGGATGGGAAATAATTCATTCTTCTTAGTTCCAAAGTCATGTTTTATATATGTTGATGGGTGTTTTCTTGAAAATGTGTCATACAATGTCATGGGCTGGGTGTCAAGGCTGTCAGGCAGGTTTCAAGATAGTTAGTGGGGAGAAAGTATGTCTTTGTACTCAGTAATTGGGAACAGCTTTATTGTCTTGTTAGAAGGAATACCCAGATTGGCCTACATGGGTAGAGATAGGGATCACTCTTTTATTATGGCATTCTGAAAGGTCACATTTCCTCCCTGGATACATTGAAGGGAAGAACACCAGCCCAGGTTATTTTTCAGCAAAGTAGATCATCTCCAGAAACTGATTGTGACATTACAGCCTTCTCCTGAAGTATAGGGCCTCACACTTTGTCAGCATGAGTACTGATAAACATTTTTGAGATTCTGGTCTCCAGAAATTTCACAGCAGGAAAAACTCTGTCTTTGGACAAGAACATGAATGTGTCTGCAGTAATAGGAGAAGCCTGGATGCTACTGACCAACTTTTCCTGTTATCAACCTTAATCTGGTCTATACAATAACAGACTTATCAAACCATCTTCCTAATAGGGCATACCTCCCTATGTCCCTGCTTGTGGTTCACCTAACCCTTCAGCCCTTCCTTCCCAATCTTTGACGGAACAAGAACTGACACCATGATTGTGTACAAAATCAAATCTTTTTGCTGTATGATAAAGCCATCAGATAAGAAGACCTCTTCCCGCTGAATTAACAAAATAAGTGTATACCAATCTCCATAAAGTAAAAGTTATGTTTCAGATTCTGACACTTATTTTTCCATTGAGTTGCTGTGTCATGTCACATCCTCTATGAATATCTGGGAATTAGACTCCACTAGGCAACAAGAACAATGTTGAATTAAGCTCATATGTCACTCTTCTTAGGCTACTATGACAACATTGTATGTTCGGTCCAGGTGGGTTGGCACCTGAGAAGGGGAATGTAGATTGAGGAAAGAAACAGTCTAGAGACAGAAGACAGAGTCAGGAGGGCATCCAGTGAATACTGGGATCCTCCCTAAGTTTATTGCTCAAAGTTCTTAATATACCACCCAAAAAGGGGCAAGAAATAAAAGGACTTCCTTACCAATGATACAAAGAACAAACAAGAGTAATTACTTCTGTAATTCTCAAAGCATCCAGTAATCACACCCTATTGCTAAACATCCTGTTATGTGTCCTTGAAGATTAAGATATTTAGTAACCACACCTTTGATTAAGTATTCTTAATCTGGATAAGAAATCCAATGATGACACCTCAGACTAACCATCCTTCAGTAGTCATACCTTAGAACTTTAGGTCTTAGGCCTTTATTCTTGAAAAGGCAAGGAGAGGTTGGAACTCTCTGACCTTAAGTCAACATGCAATGGAGCCACTTCAATAGACCACAACAACAGTACAAATTGGAGGATTGGGTACACACCAAAACCCTCTTCCATTTGTTTCTAGAGCCTGATACTCCACGTTCAAGTTGTTAGCATGGCTGCTTTTCTTTCAGGTCTTGTTTCTTTCTAATAGGGTATCCCCATTTTGCCTTTACAGGTAGTAGGTACTCTGTAGTGGTGTCATCTTATTTGTTGTAAATTCATTCCTCTGATGATGACTTCAATTAGATTTGATTGGATTAGTGCCTAGCAGAATGACCTATTGTTCCCTTATAACTTCTTTAAAGCTCCTATCTGTAAATACAGTCCTATTAGGAAGTCTGAAGGTTAGAACTCTTAACAAATTAGTTCTAGTGGATAGTCAGGTGAAGCCACGGCAATCATGGGAAACTAAAGAGCTATGGAAACTTTATTTTTCCTTAGGTTTTACAAAAGATACAGTTGACACACGGACTCAAATAGAAGTTCATTTTGGGAGATGTGAGAAACAGTCATGGGAAATCATCCCATTCAGAGATAAATTTTATGTCAGCTACTATCCTGAGTGATAAAAGTCAATGCCAAGAAAAAATGCAGAGAAGATAATGTGTATATTCAAAGTCAGTCCAGCAGAGATATGGGAAACTGAGATACTTATATATTGTGTTGCATCATCACTGATTAAGGATTTTTCCAGTGCTTGGAGAACTATGGATTCCCTAGAATTGCCACCTGTCATGAATGTGATTACATTTTTCCACTTTAGGGAAATTCCTGAAGTAGAGAGAGCTACTGAAAGGGACAGTCACCCAAGAACACCGGGGTTGTGTAATCTAGGATATTGGACAGCTACTAACATCTACTCTTACATTTTCATTCTAGATCCTATAAAAGTGGCTGTGGTAGTGAGTATTTGTGAACCTCATCAAGGTAGATACTAGAGACAAAAGTGACAAAGCCCCCCACCACCACAGAAAATGACTGCTCTTGTTTGGAGTCTGTTCAAACAGTTTTCAGGGATTACTACCCAAACATGTATGGTGACTCAAAACAGACATTTAGTTCCTTCTCACAGGGATCCCAAAGACAACTATAGAGCACAGAGCCTCTCTTGTCCAGGCACAGTCAAGGTACTTGGGCTTCAACCTTCTTGTTCCTTAGTGTCTCAGAGCCATTGATTCTGGTTAGCTGTAGAGAAAGACTAGTATAGCGAAGCCTCAGCTGTCTCCTCTCTGCACTGGCCTGGAGAAAACCCAATTCTCATTGTCATTCTTGCTGCATTATAGCATCTAATCTCATGACGTTGGTTAAATGCCAGTAGCCCTAGGCCATGTAACTCTTGGCAAGGCACAGCCTTCTGAGAAAGAAATCTACAGTAGTGAAGAGAAAACAGGGAGGTCAAGAGCTCGGAAAGTGTGACTTTGGGTCAGCTCCTCAGCTGCACTGAGCACGAGGATTCGCTCGCATGGATCATGGTTTATTGAGAACAGTGATGTTTCACACAGCCCCAAGCACAGGGTCTGCTACCGTGTGAGTGCTCAAGGAATACCGTCAGATAAATGGCAGGATGGATAGCAGTAGAAAATCAAATAAATAAAATGTAATTTTACAACTGAGACACACTAACAAGACATGTGCTGACTAGTTTTAGGTCAGCTTGACACAAGCTGAAGTAATCTGGGAAGGAGAACACTCAATTGAGAAAATGCCTCTATAAGATTTACCTATAGGAAAGTTTGTAGTACATTTTCTTCATTAACAATTGATATAGGTGGGCCCAGCTAACTGGGCATGGTGTCACTCTGGACAGCTGGTTCTGGATAGCATAAGAAGCAGTCTAAACAAGATGTGAAATACAAGCAAATAAACAGCCTTTCTCTTTGACCTCTGCTTTACTTCATGCCTCCAGAGTCCATGCTCTGGTTTCTCATAGCAAGGAAATATATAACCTGAGAGTTGTAGGACTAAATAAATCATTTTCTCCCCAAATTTCTTTTGGCTATGGTGTTTTATCACAGCAATAGACACCCTAAGAGGAGAATGTAAGTCATTCAGAATGCTTCCTATTCAAATAATAATATATTATAAAATAGGACTACATTATGCAAAACCCTATTGAAGATCTTTATTAAACTTCAATTCACATAAAGCATGTATCTTTACATATCTAACTTATACCTAAGTATATTTAGATGATGGATCATTATAGATCACAGGAAATGTTGAAGAGGGGAGAAGAATGGGTAGAAATGATATAAATATGTACTCATATATCAAATTATCAATATATAAATAATGTATAGTATGTTACATATGACTGTTAACTGCATAACATTTCCATCTCTCTAAAAAGAGACACAAATTCCAATTAGCAGCTATCCCTCCACTGTCTTCCATAGTCTAGAAAAGCTATGACAATTAGAGTCTATAGGACAAATCTTGCCTACTGTCTATATTTAAAAATAAAGTCTTATTGAAACACAGCCATATTCATTTTCTTTTGTATGGACACTTTCACCATAATAGCAGAGTCAGATAGTTGCCATGGAAGCTGTATGGCAACATGGGTATTACTTAAACTCTACCATTTACCCAAAGTTTGCCAACACCTATCTAGATCCAGGAGATCATGCAAATTACCATCATTCATCTCACTCTAAAAAATAGGTCCTTCTTTAGCAATTATAGGGTGACTCCTAGTGTGTTTAGAATGAAAGCCAATGGTATCTGCCCCTCAGGATGTAAGCTGTATTTATGGAGAGTACAATCCCTCCTGGAACTCAACTGAAGACCAAAATTCTCTGCCCCTGAATCAATCTTCAAACACAATTGACTCCAGGGAGACAGAGTCCCCTATTACAGTATAGCATCAAAAACCTAGGATGTGTGAATGTGCACTTGCTTCACAAGGATCTGGGTGACAGCATAAAGAAAGTTCTCTGGAGCCTGGCAGTGGTGCACACCTTTGATCCCAGCACTCAGGAGGCAGAAGCAGGTGAATCTCTGTGAGTTCAAGGCCTGCCTGATCTACAGAGCAAGTTATAGGACAGCCAGGGATACAGAGAGAATTCCAGTTTTGAACACCCCCCCAAAAGAAAGTAAGTTCTCTGAAGCTCAAGGAGATGAAGTAAGCAGTCTAATCCCTGTCACCTGACTGTCCCCTAACTGTCACCTGACTGGTGTTTGTGGTAGTGCTCAAAGTGGTTGCTGCCTGTATGCTCCTGAATCAACAGCAATGATCGTTTTCATCAAGGTTTTTAACATATATTTCATAAACCAGATGTGTTCTATAACATGATTTCACTTTTATTTCTGCCATTATTTTAGCTTCAGACAGATCCTATTAGCTTACTTTCAGTGTACTTTATTTTAATCTATGTCTCCCACTTTGTCCACATCCTATGAATGCCCTCTTTTGAATAAATATATTAAAGTAAAAGATGCTTAATGAACTTAAAAAATCTCCTTTCATACCTTTTTTTGTTTACAAATCAATTTAATTAGATTTATTTACAGGAGCATATGTGAGGGGTTATTTACAGGAACACGGTAGCTTGCCAGTGGGTACACCAATGAAGAAAATGTTTTTCTTTTTCTTCCTCCCCCAGAGGCATATAGATTCTTAATGACTGCATGCGGATTCTTAAGACACTTCATTTTACATATATACACACATATGAAAATACAGTGAAACCCATTATTATTTATAATTAATGTGTGTTAGTAAAAATTAAAATAAAACTACAAAAATATATTAATATAGAAGGTATGGTGATATACGAGCAAAAGTAGATTAGAGTAAGAGCAAGAGGGATGGGGAAGGAAGAGTGAGAGAGGAGAGAGACTAAGTGGGAGGGAGGGAGGGAGGAAGGGAAAGAGAGAGGACAGTGGCGAGAATAATTGAATGTATGTGAAATAATCAGGGAGCTTTGCTATGAGCAATACACATGCCATGGCAATGGTGTCTTCCAGAGCTGATACGGGAAAACATGGAAGAGGGGCAGAAAGAATATGAGAACTATTTCACAAGTTACCTCTCAGTAGCTACGGTCACCTGTACTCAATGGAGACAGTCAAAATCCAGTGTGCACTGGGGAGGACCCCTGAGGCCACACCCCTAGAGGTATTGACAGTTGATGACTGTTGAGGTGGAGTCCATCTCCTTTGGGGACATGGCTGATGGTAGGTTGCTCATGTCCCAGTGGGTAGCCCAACGCCCATATGTAGCACTACGTGGACTCAGGTTGTCAACAACAAAAAGGGGAGGATAGTAAGTTGGGAGAATGACAGAATGGAGGCCCTAGAGAACAGCAGAGGGACATAGTGGTGGATTATCTGATCAAATGAAAATTTCAAAGAATAAAATATATTTTTTAAAGTCAAGAAAATAATTATTTAAACTATTTTAAAATAAAAATCTATGACTGAAGATAGGTAATGATTTCCAAAGATCAAATGTCTAAATGACTTTTGTCTTGGCTCCAGTTTAAGGTAAAATTCAGTGTTCATGATGCTATCCTTGGGAGAATGTTATTCTCATGATATTGTAGTGACCTTATCTCATGATTGTGGCTTGAGCATTGGTGATTGGTGTATGAGTGAGCAGCTTATCCAAACTACCTTCCTCTGGAGTCTTCATACAGTGAAGATCTGCAGTGGTACATGGTGGTTTCCTAGGCTTTATATCCCCAGCACAGGGCCTTCCTCTACAGTTTACCACTGATTGTCTAAGGTCTGTTCTAATATGCATGCCCATTAACCTAGTACATAAATGGGTATGGGAAACTTGTCAGATTAACTTGGATCCTCAGAGACTCTACCCCGACATATCTTGCCAACATCTTAATACTTAAGTCATTTCTTTGGTATTTTCTCTGCATTTCATATAGTTATACATAGGAATCTTTAGAGACTTCCCCAATGAAAAAGAAATGATATCAATTAATTGTCACTTAGATGTGTCACCTGCAACTGAAATAATACAAGCAAATCAGACTTCAGGAAAATTTCTGAGATTTTGTGTGAGGCTTGCTACACCCCAGATTCACCAATCATTTCTGCAAAGTCATCCTAAGTCAGGAAGTTTACACCCAGGTGTAGGCAAGCTGTAGATGTTGCTTCCTATGTGTGCCAAATTCCCTGGAATCACAAGTAGTCATTTGACTAAACAGTGGCTCTGACAATAGTTTATTCATATCTCTCATGTCTTGCTAAAAAATCTTTATAAACAGGGTGCCAGGGCTTTTTGCCAGATTTCAAACACCAGGTGCCTAGGGAGGGCAAGGGGTGTGTGTGTGTGTGTGTGTGTGTGTGTGTGTGTGTGTGTGTGTGTTCTATAACTGGAAGCAGTATTTCTGTCTAATTAATAGTACTGAATTATTGTCAAATGTAAATAGAGGATGGATCTTTAAAAAAAAAACTTGCAATTAGTTTTCAAAACACTGAACATGCTCACCTCATCTTTCTCTGATCCTCCCATCACTATAAGGGCAGGCTCCACTCCCAAGGAAAACTGGACTTGATGGGGAAAGAACTTTTTAGAGTGCTCTTTAAGACCATATTTTCTTCCTGGATAAAAGTAGCATAGGAACATAAGCCCATATCAGTCTTTGCAAAGTAGAACATGTCTAGACACTGATTCTGTTACTAAGTCCCCACATTCAATAAAGGTCAGTCTTTGTCACAGAGAGCTAAAGAATATCTCTTTTTAGATCTGAAGTCCCCAGAATTTCACTGCAGGAAAAGTCAATGGTCTTGGGAAAGAACTCTGTAACATGTCTCAGGTGGTGGAAAGCTGACTGGGTGTTGCTTCCTGGTCCAGATTCTTATCAGCTTTGGTCTGACCTAGTGAAGGAGACCCTCCTCTCTAGGTTCCTACTTCCTCCTGTAGACTTTTCTAATGCCATTGATTGTGCAAAAACCAAGGCATTTTGCTTCATGAGAGATCTTCCAGTTGGGTCATCATCCTAATGAGTCAGGCAAAGTTGGTGATTAATCATCACGATTATGTGGAAGTTATTTGCTTCAGAGTCTAGAGTCCATTTCTGATTTTGAGATTGAGTTACTTTGTGCATTTTGGCATGCCTTCACACATCTGGGAAAAAACTTACACATCTCAGAATGGCTAAAATCAAAAACACCAATGACAGTTTATGCTGGAGAGGATGTGGAGAAAGGAGAACCCTTCTCCATTGCTCGTGGAAGTGCAAACTCATACAGCCACTTTGGAAATCAGTATGGCGGTTTCTCAGGAAATCAGTATACCTCAAGATCCAGCAATTCCACTCTTAGGCATATACCCAAAGGATGTACATTCATACCACAAGGACATCTGTTCAACGATGTTCATAGCAGAATTATTTGTAATAGCCAGAACCTAGAAACAATCTAGATGTCCCTCAACTGAAGAATTGACAAAGAAAATGTGGTACATTTGCACAATGGAGTACTAATCAGTGGAAAAACAAAACAAAAACAAAAACAATGATATCCTGACATTCAAAGGCAAATGGATGGAAGTAGAAGAAACCATCCTGAGTGATGTAACCCAGACCCAGAAAAAAAAAAACATGGTATGTGCTCACTCATAAGTGGATATTAGACATACAGCAAAGGATAACCAGCCTACAACTAAAACCCCAGAGAAACTGGCAAACAAGGAGGACGCTAAGAGAGAAATACATGTCCCCTGAAGAAGGGGCAAAGGACAAGACCTCCTGAGAAAATTGAGAGCATGGGGGAGGGGAGTGAGGAGGGAGGTAGGAGAAAAAGGAGGGGAAAGGGGGAGAGGAGAACTTGAGGGATCAGGAAGATCAAGTTGTGGGAAGAAGAGAGAAGAAGAGCAGGAAAATAGATGCCTTAATAGAGGGAGCCATAATAGGTTTAAAGAGAAATCTGGCACTGGGGAAATGTTCAGGGATCCACAAGGATGACTCCAACTAAGAATCTCAGCAATAGTGGAGAGGCTGCCTTAAATACCCTTCCCCTAAAATGAGATTGATGACTACCTTCAATGCCATCCTAGAGCCTTCATCCAGTAGCTGATGGAAGCAGAAGATTCACAGATTCACAGCCAAGCCCTGAGTCGAACTCCTGAAATCCAGTTGTAGAGAGGAAGGAGTGATAAGCAAAGGGGTCAAGACCATGCTGGGAAAACCCACAGAAACAGCTGACCTCAGCAAATGGAAGTTCACAGACCCTAGTCTGACAGCTGGGGAACCAGCATAAGATTGAACCAGGGCCCCTGAACATGGGTGTCAGTTGGGAGGCCTGGGCAGTCTGAAGTCTTTGGCAGTAGAAGCAGTATTTATCCCTAGTGCACAAATGGACTTTGGGAACCCATTCTCTATTGAGAGATACACGCTTGGCCTAGATACAGGGGGAAGGGCCTAGGTCCTGCCCCAAATGATGTGTCAGACTTTTAAGATCCCTCATGGGAGGCCTCATCCTCCCTGGAGAGTGTATAAGGGGTGGGATGGGGGGTCAGTGGGAGGCATAGGAGGACAGGAGGGAAAGGGAACTGGCACCATGGTTACTTTTCTTTCAAGCCTTCTCTCATTCTTTTCAGTAGGCACTCCCATTCATTCCCCTATACATGTGACGAGTCCACTATGCACACTTGCCAGTGGTATCACTTTGCACGCCCTAAATTCCTTCCATAATGGCATCAATAAGAGTGAATTAGCATCCACTATCATGACCTTATTTTACTGTCCAGGCTTTTAATGAGCCTATGTCTAAACATAGGCACATTGGACAGTTCATGCACAGCTTAACTCTCAGCAGACATAGTGATTTGATCTCGGATCTGGGAAAACATGCATTCTTCATATTGCTTTGGGTTGTCTTGAAAATGAATGAGATAAGCATTGCAGTGAGAATTTATTTTGAGGGATGGAAGCATGGCAATAAACAATGAAAAGGGAGAAAAGAAGAAAAATGTCCAATAAAGTTCTTCATATTCAGTGAGCTAGTACTGTGGGTGATCAGGGTCAATGCCAAAAAGAAATGTAAGCAAAGGAATGTCTCAAAGCTATTCCACAAAGAGGAGAAGTTGTGGTTGTTCTTTGACTACTGTAGTCAGTCAATCATTAAGAACTACTCCAGGACTAGAGGAAAATGGATTGCATTGTTCTAATTCAGAAAATTTCCTAACATGGGTAGGCAGGAGGTCCTAGCAGGCAGAAGTCACACAAGAGCACTGGGGTTGTATGATTCTAGGATAACTTTCAGTCACTTACAGCATCTATATTACCATACTCATTCTGAGATCTGCAAAAGAAACTGTGGGGATGAGTTTTTGCACTCACAGCTTAGGTGAGAAACTAAAGACCAAACTAACTAAGTACCCTATGCTGCTCTGTAAAATACTTGCACTATGCCTGTATTTGTCAGAAATTGCTACCCCAAAACATATATGTATATGTTTTACACACACAAACACACCACATATACACTCTCTCATAAATAAATTCTATATATAAATAAACTACATATAGAGAGATATTTATCAAAAATGGAGATTAGTTGCTTAGTCTGTGAAGCCCAAAACAGTCTGAATTACAGAGTTTCTGTCATGCAGGTGATTATTGAGGACTCAGGAACTGCCACTGTGTAATCTCCCTTGTGTCTTCAGCCTCACAACTGCAGTTTCCACTGGATGTAGGAAAAGTCCTATATGAAGAAAGCTCACCTGTCTCTTCACTACACTGTACAATGCTTGGGGACAATTTCTTCTCATTGTCACTCTACTCATAGCCATAACTAAATCCATGTCTCCAGGTAAATGCCAGGAAGGTTGGACCTTGATTCCTGGCTAAGCAGGGCTTTGCCAGAAAGGACTTTACATTGGAAGAAACAACAGCTTTCAGTGTTCTGTCATCCAGACACTGTTTCTCCCTGAAATCTCAAGGCTTTAAGCCATCTGAACCCTGCCCCTCCATATGGTTCTCTGTCACATCCTTCCTTGAGGTCTGAAAAGCACCTGAGAAGCCAGTAGAAAGACTTGTGTGGGTACTTTGTTGAATAAAGGTGGACAAATTCCCAGGAGATGGAGGTGTCCCCAGCTGCCCCATAGTTAAGTCATGTGTGCATTTGGCATCATGGCACAGTGGTCAAGACTATAGCTCCATGGCCCCACAGATTTTACTGAGCCTCATCTTACTGTCTTATGTGAAGTGATCTAGAGCCAGTCCCTTGTCCATAATGACCCTCAGGATTCCCACTAGTGAGAATCACAGGGTTATTCTGAGAACCACTGATCTGCACACAAGACACTGGGATCAGGGTTTGACAATTGCAAGCTTCAAGAAATATTTGGCAAAGGAATATAAGGATGGATAAAAATAGAAACATTAAATAAATAGAAAGCATACAATCCATCAGGTTCTACCACATTTAAAAGATGCACAGTGTGCTACACATCACTGCCATCCTACTCCAGCATACTTTCATCCCTTCCCAAACAAAAGCAAAACCCAAATACAGCCTTCCCTGCCACTACCACATAGCTGCCTCCTCTTCACAAATGTTCCCTCCGAACCATTGGAGAGGACCCTGAAAAAAGACAGCATAATCATGCCTTCTATTACAATTTTAGGAACTAACACTCAGTAAAGTTTCTGTTTCTTTACATCTGTCTATTTTCGTGTAAAACATATGTCCATGTCTGCACTCAAGAGAGCTCCAACCGCAGATTTACCTCCTTGCAACACATCCGGCCTGGCGGGACAATAGCCTCCCCTGCCCCCTAACCCTTTCATCCTACTTAAGCCATATTGACCTGTCTAATAAACTGAGACTTGATCAGAGTACTCTCTTGTCTCCATCTCTCAAGTCTCTTGCACACTCCATTCTCCCTCCCTCCCCCAGGGTTCCCAGTGACTGACCCTGCGAGCCGGGGCAAACCATCATCATTTTTTCATCTTCATGCTCTGGAAACTTCATACAACTGGGAGCTTAAAGCCTAGTTTTATGGCTGGCTTATTTTATTTTTCATAGTTTAATGTTTTGGCTTTCCTGTAGCATATTGTTTTTACAAACATCATTCAGTGAGGGACAGACTACCAATTTATTCATTGTTTAGTTCATGAATATTTTGGTTGCCTTTTCCTACTGTTTTAAATATTAAATAAGTGCTATTTTATAGACATTTTGTTTGGCTCATTGTTTTCATAATTGTAGTTATGTTAATAGAACTGGAAATTTTGTGCCACATAGGAAATGTCTGCTTAGCTGTTAGAGAAACCAAGCCTTTAAACTGCTTGATAATCTATTACTTATGTTTTCCTCTCTAGAACTGACTCTGTATTTTCATATTACTACACAGTGACACTCACAGCGACCTCGAGTGAGAATATGGCATTTTCTTAGCCAGTTATACCAAGCTGTGTTCAACTCCAGCACTGCCCTGAGGTGGTGGTCCTTTGAAGAGGAACCCTTCATCAGCACCTGGTAAAGGATCCTCCCAGGTGCACTTCCACACAGTAGCCCATGATCTCTCACATGCATGCCAGTCTCTCCCTGGCCTCACATCTGGCTCGGTAAATGTTCAAAGTATGCAGGAATTCAAGGATGTGTATGTGGTAAAAGCCTAGGATTTGGGTGAAATAGAGTTGATGTACGGTACGAACGTTCTATCCCTAAATCTCAGCCCTGAAGTAAGTGAGCTCCTGACCTTGGTTGTATTTGACCTCATACAGGGCCACTTGCAAGTCTGCTACTCAGCTAATCTAGCCTTCTCTAAGGAGGTTTGATGAAACCTAACCTCACTACCAAACACAAGAGCCCAAACTCTAGGAAAGGAAAGCTGGGAGTTGAGCTCAGGTCTCCTTGGTGAGCAGTTGTGGGGCACTGAGGGTCTCCAAAACTTTTCAGCCTGTTACAAACCCCCTCTCCCATTTACCCACTAAAGCTTTAAGCCACCTCAAGGTATTTGCTTGACTTTGAGAACTCATGGGGCCCTGAAGTAAGTGTTACCAGGAGAGAAGTTTGTGTGAGAAGTTGTAAATTACATTTTCAGGGACCATCTGTAATCTGAGATTTCAAGACTGATTGTTTAGATAATAGAGGGCAAATTCTGGGTGAGTATTTAGATAAAGCTGAGTAAACTTTGGAATAGAGGAGGTGGCTCAAGGATCCCATGGAAATCCAAGAGAGCCCTTTGGAAGTGGGAGAGATTTTCTGTTGGTCTGCATTGTGTAACTGAGCTTTGTGGGCAGGGTTCCCTGGCAGGTTCCCAGCATGTGGGCAGGGCCATGCTCTTCCCTTCCTTGCAGGTCAGAGTCAGAAACCACATTGACCTGGGAGCCTGTCCCTGCAGGATGTGTCTCCGAGCTCTGTTCTTGGTGTTGCAGGCAATCATCGTGGTTTGGGGTGAGTACTTTCAAAATAAGAATTTGTGGGGACACATTTTAAAAATAGTTGCAGAAGTGTGCATAGAGCAAAACCAAGAAAGATCGATTCAGTTCTGGAGGGGAATTCACTCTCCTGACTTGAGCTTGCCTTGAAGTGGCCCAGACCACAGCACAGGACACACTGAGGTCAGGAGAGGATAAAATCCCTGAGACCCAGCAGCACACTGTACAGAGGGCACAGAAGGGCAAGGAGCCAACTCCAGCACAAACAGAGTTTGTGCACAACCCCAATCAGGTGGAATAGGTTTCCCTACTTCACTGGACTGCAGAGAGGATTAGGCGGCTTCATTTCTAAATTTAAGGAGATGCACATTGGCAGAAGGGCATCCCTTCATGCCTCTATTCGTGATGGGCACTCCATGCATATTTTCTATTAATACATAAGTATGTGATATATTAATAGAAAATATGAGGTATGATAAAGACAACATATCAGGACCCAATAGTCATTGAAAAGACACTTTGTTGTTCATTGTTCCTAACATTGAACTGGGGGTGGGAGCACAGGAAGTTCCAGGTGGGTGAGCAGGCTCAAGGCTGCAGCCAGTGATAGCATTTCAAGGGATGCTAGAGAACAGTGCTCATCTTGGCTGTCCAGTACCAGGCTCTGGGTAATGAGGGCAGATGGATAGGTGGACAGCCGTCCACACTATCAAATCTGAGTAAAACAAGTAATTAGCATGGTGATTCTGTATTGGACAAACCCTAAGAGTGACAGTTCCCACAGGGCACAATGACCTCCTAAACATCAGACACACAATGGTTACTGTGTGGCTATAGCATTGATTTTTAACATGTGTCTATGACATTTTATTGACTGAAAAGGGGGGATTACAGGGATGTGTGTCAGATATGAAACAGAGCATTCCTTTGCTGCTAGTAACCCTGGCAATGCCATTCTTTCCATCTTTAGGAAGTTCACAAGGGTGACTCCAAGTTAAATGGCATATCAATAGTTACCTAGAAAGACTCTTGTTATAAATACTGCCAAGAAACAGGGATGTACATCTGGTATACACTAGGGATCACATATGTGTGCAGTTTAGATGATGGAAGTCATAACTGCTGTTAGTAACATTCTCTCCCCCCGCCACCCTGTCACCTGCATGCGAGCATACTCTGAACTGGGTGATGTGGGTGAAAGTTCACAGCTAATTCAGCCATGACTGAGCATTTGTGATCAGACTTTACCCTCTTTCATTTCTCAAGCTTACATCTCTCTCATCCTTCATTTCACCTCCTTCTTTCCTCATCTAAGCCTTCCAAGGTCCATGCCCATCTCTGACCACCACTCTGGTGGGTGTCACTGTCAGCTCTAGCTGTGTCTGTTTGTAATTATGGCTCTTTCCTTGCTTTACACTCCTACAGTGGAGTCACATACACACATGCCACAGACTCTTGAGATGATCACATGCAGTGCTTGTTTGTTTATCTTTGCCTCACTATGCAGTTCAGGCTGTTTTAACTTGCTATGTAGCCCACACTGATCTAGAACTTAATGGGAACCCCTGCCCCAGCCTCCCAAGCAATGGGGTCATAAGTGTACCCCAAGGGCCCTGATTCATTTATCAGGACATCTCACTGTCTTCTCATTGCATCCATGCCACAGGGGGCTGGTGTTGTTTACTTGCCCTTAGCCTTCTTTCTTTCCTTTGCCCATAGCAGGGCAGGGAGAAGGTCCTCATTCGTCATGCTCATCAAAATGTCTCTTCAAAGCAGTTTCTTCCTGATTATAAATGGGGCACAAGCATTTTAAACAACTCCTGAAATTCATGGAAAAAATATCAACATGCTTTGTCACCATCTATGGATCACCTCATATCCAGGTTTCCCAGGAAGTCTGTTTCAGTGGTATACTAAAAATAAAAAGTTAAACAAAATCATAATTATTAGCAGCAATGACAAAAGGAGATAAGCATTAGATAACTTCTAATGGCACCAGGCATTGCTCCAAGCTTGTAACTAGAATTTCCCAAGAGTGTCCAGTATTAATGGCTGTCTCTATAAAGCTCTTCTTAGACTTAGGATGAGGTTACACTCTGATAATTTAATAATATTAAAGTAAAACATACATCATTAATCAAATGTCATTATGTCAAAATATCATAAGTTGTGTATCCCCCAGAATTTCCCTTGCTTTTGCTCACAATAATTAGCAGCAGAGATAAAAACAACCAGATGCCCATATTATGGAACTGGTTATTAAAATGATGTCTCACAGATACTATTTTGTAAGCTTGATTCTCATAAATACTTTCTAATGCCCAGGCTAGAACTGAGAAAAAAACCCAGAATTTTCTTTTCTGACCACATTATTATTATTATTATTATTATTATTATTATTATTATTATTATTATTTTGGTTTTTCGAGACAGGGTTTCTCTGTGTAGCTTTGGAGCCTATCCTGGCACTTGCTCTGTAGACCAGGCTGGCCTCAAACTCATAGAGATCCACCTGTCTCTGCCTCCCGAGTGCTGGGATTAAAGGCATGTGCCACCAACGCCCAGCTATTATTTTTAGATGTATACAACATCCATCATATTTTTTATCCTTCAAGCTGCTCTCAAATCTTCCCCAACTTCTTACCTACCTACTGACCTTCATGTTCTTTCTCTCTCTTAATTTCTCTTTTGAGGGAAATTTGATATACCCCCTGAAGCTAAAGGACAAGAATTAGAACCAGAAGATAGAAAGTATGGCTTACAGTTGTTGCTCTAACAAGTAGGCTATTAACCAAACAAGTAGACACCAGAATTGGTGGTGATGAAATGTGTGCATGTCCTCCTGATGCTTACAGGGGACCAGGTGGTTCTCTCTGTCCCACAGAAGGGAGAAGGACAGATGAGGAAGCTGCAGGGAGATGAGGAATGATTGTCTTCTGTTCAAGAATGGAGCCACAGAGTCAGACAGGGTATTGACCCAGCTTCTCCTCCCCTCGGAGGATCCTACACAGACAGATCACAGTGCTTTAGATCATTGTGTTCTCAGTGCCAGAAAGGTTTCTGTTACCTAATTGCCCACCATGTGAGCTCTTCTCATTTAGCCATGGGTCCAGTACCCTCCCCAACACACAGGACTCTAAGGACTGTCTTCTCTCAATGGACTCCACCTGGGCATCAATAGGCCATTCATCCTTACCAGCCAGGGTCTGTGTTATACTTTCTGGGCCTCTTACTTTTACTGGCTGCTTAATCACTGTATCTCCATTATCCTTAGTCATCCCTCCTCCTGCTGAATGTCTTGGTTCCTGCATCCTGTCGCCATTCAGAAGATCTCATTTCTTCCAACTTTTCTAGCACCTGCCTAGCTCTTCTTTGGGGACACTTCTTATCTCAAGCATTAAGTCCAGCACATCTGTTTTCCAATAAGGCCCCCTTCCTGAGACAAGAGCCACTTGTTCTTCCTCTAGAGACAGAGGCCACTTGTTCTTCCTCTACTCCCGCATGGATCTCAGCACCAGGAACGTAATTGATAGAGGTTTCTCAGAAGGAAACCAAAAGCTCTTTTTGTTCTAGCAGTTCCTTTTTCACGGTGACTTTGGCTGGATGCTTTTCTACCACACACACTCCAGTTTGATTTCGAATCAACCCTCTGGAATAAGTGTTCCCCATCTTAATTTCAGGTCTGAAACAAATGATACCTATAAGTATTTGGGTAACTTATTCAAGCTCATGTGCTTAGAAAATAGGGAAACCCACATGGAATCCAGGTCTAATTTTGTCACTCTGATGTGTTCTTTTACTTCTTCATGTTCCACAGGGCACCCATCCTCACCTCCAGTGGTGAACACTGTTCATGGCAAAGTCCTGGGGAAGTACATCAGCTTAGAAGGATTCTCACAGCCTGTGGCCATCTTCCTGGGAGTCCCCTTTGCCAGGCCTCCTCTTGGATCCCTGAGATTTGCTCCACCACAGCCTCCAGAGCCCTGGAGCTTTGTGAAGAATGCCACCTCTTACCCCCCTATGTAAGCTGCTGGGTTGGGCCTGGGCCTCCTTCAGTTAGAGCATATGTCTTAGAGTGATGCAAGTGGGAGTCAACCACTGGTCCAGTAGCCTTCTGGAATCCTCAAGATTACTTTAGAAACATTACAGACCTTTCATTCTTCTCTAGAATCCTCTGCTCGTCACCCTCTTTTATAAATAGAACCAAAGCTTAAATGAGTTAGTTTATGATGGAAATTAAAACCAGTGTCTGAACCTAGATGCCCCTCAACTGAAGAATGGATAAAGAAATTGTGGTACATTTACACAATGGAATACTACTCATTGTAAGAAACAATGACATTTTAAAATTTGAAGGAAAGTGGACAGAACAAGAAAAAAAAGCATCCTGAGTGGGATAACCCAAAACCAGAAAGACAAATATAGTATTACTCACTCATAAGTGGATACCAGACTTAAAGCAAAAGATATACAGCCTACAATCCACAATCCCAGAGAAGCTATAACCCTCTTCCAGAAATAGATGGAAGCAGATGAAGAAATCCACACTAACCAATAGGCCAAGCTCCTGGAGTACAATCAAAGTGAAGGAGAAGCAATAATATGAACAAAGGAGTCAAGACCATGATGGGGAAACCCACAGAATCAGCTGACCTGAGCTACTGAGAGATCATGACTCAGGTCTGACAAATGGGGAACCTGCATAAGATTGAACTAGACTCCTTTAATATAGGTGACAATGGTGTGACTAGGACAATATAAGGGGCCATTGGCAGTGGGTCCAAGATCTAACACTAATGCACAAACTGGACTTAGTGAAGCCTATTCTATATGGAGAGATACCTTGCCCAGCCTAGACACAGGGGTGTGGGGGTGGAGAGGTACCTTGGTCCTGCCTTAATGAGATGATGAGACAGACTTAGTAGAATTCCTACAGACTTTACCCTCTTCGAGGAGCTGATGGGAAGGGGGGATGGGGGAGCAGAAGGAGAGGTTGAAAGTGGGATTTGAATTAAAAAATAAATTAATAAAAAAGGAAACTGCAAAAAAAGAGAAAGAATTCAGTCATATTGCCTGCCTTGGGCTCAAGAGGCAGCTGGAAGAACACCAGACAGGGACACAGCTAACCAGAAGGACAAGGAAAAGAGCAACAAAAACAGAAAAAAAAGACAGTTGTGTGTTTAAACCTTGTGCACATTTCATGCAGTGACTTCCAAACAGGGGTGAGAACATGCCTGCTCTTTTGATAGAAGTTAAATTGCCAAGTCAGACAGAAAAACAACTTCACAAATACCTGTCAGTCAAACCAGGCCATAATTGCTATCTGAGCCTGCTTTTATTTTTAATGTTGTTTGTGTGTGGAGATTTGAGGTCATATATTAACACAATAATTGAAATTTTGGTCCTAATTATCATATATTAAGCTGTTGATTGCATGGTTGCATTTTACAAATTAAATCAGTGTCTGGGACTCCAAGATGACTCAGCAAGTCCCACCAATTATATTTCTATTCTACACTGGTCCTTCATGATCTCTCATTAGGGAAGTCAACAGTTATTCTTTGTCCCTTTGATCTCTCATAAAGAAGCCAACAGTTATTCTTTTTTTTCCAACTTTTTTTATTTGAATTAGAAACAGGATTGCTTTACATGACAATCCCATTTCCCTTCTCCCACCCATCCTCCCCTACCCGCCCTCCCAACTAAAACCTTATCTGTCACATATCTTCTCTGCTCCCCCTGGATGGTGAGACCTTCCATAGGGTGTCGTCATAGTCTTTCGTTTACTTTGGGGGTAGGGCCTAGGCCCACCCCCGTGTGTCTTGGCTCAGGAAGTATTCCTCTATATGGACTGGACTCCCAAAGTCCACACCTATGCTAGGAATAAATACTGGGAGAAGCCAACAGTTATTCTTTTGTACGAGGCTGACAGAGGTCTCTAGAGATAGCATTGGCTTTGCTTTGACCCGGAACATTTCTCCACAGAGCAGGAACCGTACTTAGTCAATGTCGTCCAGTGTATCCGTGACTACCTAATAGAATGTAAGTTATTGAGAGCATACCATAAAGATATCACCCGTAACTTGCAACAGGCTAAACAGTTATTAGTGGAAGTTCCTGGATTCACAGATGTCTCAAGAGACTAGAAAAAGGTCACTTAATGAAAGATCAGGGTCACTGCACTGGTTTTAGACAAGGGCGGACACTGAGCCAACTCTGGTGAGATTATCATATCCCAGGCAAGTCAGACTGTGAACATCTTCTCCATTGCCTAGAGTGTCCCAAAGGCTCCAGGAAGGGGGGAGATGCCAGGTATTTACTGGATTGGGCATATCAGAGTTCCCTCTATTTACCCATAAAGTCCCTCTTATTGATTACACCAGATTCTAGTCCTGTGAAAGCGGCTCCTTTTACTAGCTCTAACATCCTGATGCAAGATGAAGACCCAGGTGACATTTCCAGCTCCTATATGTTGGAATTTCAGGTGTTCACTGTCTCCTCCAGGTGCTCCCAAGATGCAGTGAGAGGACAGAGGACCAATGACCTCATAACCAACAGAAAGGAGAAAATCCATCTGGAGTTTTCTGAAGACTGTCTTTACCTGAATATTTACACTCCTGCTGACTTGACAAGGAGCAGCAGGTTGCCAGTAAGCATGGGGACCACTGGTCTAGTCCTGTGTGCTACAGCATCCAGATCTTCAGTGCTGCTGAAATGAAATGCAGGCAGCTAGATGCATAGGTAGACAAGCCAGGACTGGGTCAGGGACCAAGAGCTTCCTTTTACCACAAAAAAATGTTAATGGGTCACTTCTTTTCTCCCAAAGATCCTGATTTTGGTGGAATTGCTATACATCTGCAAAGCTGAAGTTTTTCACATTCTCTCACACAAATAGAAGATTCTCAAAATGATTGCTATTGGTTATTAGATTACAAATCTTGGGTCCAGAGCATCTGAGACATGATTTACAATGATGTGAGTGTCAGAAGGAATCTTAGAGAAAAATGAACAGCTCAAGCCTTTCTATACAGATAGAGAAACTGAGGCTCTGGTACAGAACGGAGGGTGCACAGAGGGAATGGACAAGAGCCAGGGTCTTTATACACCTGTGCTCCTAGGCAAGGGCTGGCAAGGGGATATGTGGTGCCTTTCTCCCCACATTACCTGTGACAATTTCCAGGTGGAAACTCTCATGGCCCATGATGGCCGTGTGGAGGGAGAAGTCTGGGGCAATCTCATAAGCACTTTTCAGGCCCCTTGCCAACCACCTGTGATTTTATTGTAGCTCCTTCCCCTCCCTGGCTGCCTTTGGCATGTGCTGGTGGCCTAGTGAGTCAGCATTTCCCACTGAAATAAAGAAGCAGGAATACAGCATGCTGCCAATTACAGACCACACACAGTCTTGGAGAGAATCTCTGTAAAGACATGATCCTTGATGTGGAATAAGATTGGGTGTGAGCACCCACCCAGTCTCCTGGGAGCCCCTGGTATGGAACTCAGAAGTAAAGGAAGAAACAGCAGTCATCAGAATAGTATTTGACCCTAAACATTTTTGCATTACATGAGGAGGTGAGAACAAATCTCACTCCCACCCACTTATTCAGCTTCTATTTTGGACTCTGTGTCTACACAGCCAGACTTTGGGTCGGGAGAAGCAAGGACAGGAACCATTGTGTATAGCCTTGCCCTCAAGGATCTTATCTGGTCTGCACAAACACCTAGGCTAACAGCTTCAACACATCCCTGGCCACCCTGTGGCCTCAGTCATTAAGATGAGCTTGACTCAGAACCTCTATGTAGGTGGTAGAGACTCCAAGGGGAGGATAAACAGAAGCTTGTGCATTTTGGAAAGCAAGGGACTGTCTAGCTATGTACAAAGGCTCTAGAGACATGGATCTGGGCATAGAGTCTGGGCCTGCTTCTAATCACTTGCCTTTCTAGACTCTTTTTGTCTCACATGTTGTAAACTGTTCACAGTGGCTGGTGAGCTGTCCTTGAGTCCTAGTGAAGGACACAGCAGCACTGACACTTGTCGGAGCTGAGGGAGGGCCCAGGTCTTGGCCCAGATCATTGAACTGTGACCATGAACTGCACCTGTAGTTCAGTTGTGAGCTGGGGCCAGTTGGCTGCTCAAGTCTTACTTCCACCTTTCATTAGCTGTGGGATCCCAGCGGAGGTGCCTCAGCTTTTTCTATTATCAATCGGGACAATCTTTGTTTCTACGTTATAGAGAATAATCATTTTACTCTGTTCAGATAATCCTTGTTTCTCTTTCCTGTTTATTAGCAGTGTTGTATAAGATTTCAACTTTTTTTTCTCCCTGTTCTGTGGAATGTAAGCTCTTTAAATCCTGAAGCCTTAAATTAACAGTTATTGTATCTGTCCTCAGACTGAAGCCATATAAAAGAACCTGGTATAGAGTAGACAATCTTAATAGTCATATGGCTGAAGACTTGATGGAGAGGGAGGATGTAAAGTGGGGTTAGCAAAATGTGGAGGATTGTGGTGGGAAGGTAGTGGGCTCAAGTGAAGGAGAGTGTGCTAACTGGGAGCCCTTCGTCAGCGCCAGGCCACAAAAATCAAACCAAACATCTTCTGGGCTCCCTCCCAATTCTATTTCTATGACAAGTATTTTTTTTTCTTGCTACCTAGGTGATGGTGTGGATCCATGGAGGAGGACTGATATTGGGCGGTGCATCAACCTATGATGGACTGGCTCTCTCTGCCCATGAAAACGTGGTGGTGGTGGCCATTCAGTACCGCCTGAGCATCTGGGGATTCTTCAGGTAGGGTTTATAGACACTCCTCTTTGCACATTGGCTTCTGTATTGATCAGCTCTATAGCACTGTATTTGAAATTTGTCAGTGACAAGGAAATCAGATTTATTTATGCCAGTATTGGGGTGGCTGGAAACCAAGAACCGAATCATTTCATCAGATTTGGATATGATGAGGGTCCCTAGGCTAAAATGCATCATGGTGGAAGAATAGAAATTGAGTCTGTGGAATAAAGAGACAACTACATTAGCAAAGCATAAAGCAGAGAATATGGGAAGGCAATCTTGCTCTTTTGGTAACAACTTCCTTTCTCAGGATATCACGTGATTCCCTTTAGGACACAGATACCTGAAAAATACAGTGGGCCCAATGGAAGATCTTAACATCTACAAATTCTACCACTGAATAAACCTGGCACATTATTTACTAAAGCCCCCACCTCTTGTTGAAAATACCATATTCAGACCATCGACCCTGCAGAAGCAAAGATGCTAGGAACCAGTCTTAGTAATTTTGCCCTGAACAGGGATGTTTAATAAATTTTCCATGATGGTGGTTCAGTCTTTCATTACTGGGCCCTATCTACCGTAATGCTCCTCAGCCACATGGCTCTTGCTTCTAGGATCTCTTGCTAGATGCCTAGTCCATGCAACAAATTCCTATTTATTCCAAAAAGCCCAGTCTTCATGTTGCTGCCTTTGAAATGGTTACCTGTATTACATCAGCACTCTGCATTCCTCTGTGGCAGCAATCAGCACCACAGCACAGCACCTGAACACTATGTATTTCCTCACAGGGAAGTAAGGAAGGAGTGAGTTCATGAAGGGATCTCAGAAATTTGTCTAAATAATAATGTCTAAGGGAATCCGAGGAATAAACTAAAAGTATATAGAAAGTTATAGAGAGTCAAAGAAAGTTGTCAAAGGTCAGATGAAAAATTGTCAAAAGTCAGAGAAAAATGTGAACTATGTTTGCTATGGTTTCTCATACTTACAAGTACTAAATTTCAAAACTTTGTAATATAAGTTAAAATTTTGAACATATTAGATTAATTCTGGTTTAAAAGTTTTGTTTATTTCTCAAAAATTATGTATGCTTGTTAGAAAGTTTTGTCTGTTTTCTGGTATAATTGTTAAGTTTTGTAACAAGCATAGAGGTGGTTTAACAGTCACCCAGGTGATAATGGTTTTAAAGCCATAAAGGGTACTTCACTTTAGATATTACAAAAAGGCACTAAGAGATTTTTAACTTTAAAAAACAATTTTAAATATTTAAATTTATAAGGCTATGGGATATTTGTGTTCATGAAATTAATAATTGCACTTAAATTAAAAAGCTAAAATTTTATATCATGGCCATAAGTACTATATGCTAACCAAAAATTGGGATGTTTATTTCTTGTGATGCAGTAAAGCAATGGAAAAGGGCTTGAAATAGTTTCTAAGCCCATAGATCGCAATCCTTTGTGGGCTGAAAAAAACTTTTTATAAGGGTAGCCTAAAACTGCCTGTATCTCAGATGTTTGCATGGATAACAACAAAAACTTTATAATAGGGTATCACCACAAAATGGGAAACTCCTTTAAAAAGTCAAAGCATTACAATTTTAAAAGCTAAATCTGACCCTATAAAGCCCTAGTCTTATAAAAGCTGCTGACCTATTGTAAGATACTAAAAAATACAAGTTAATTGCCATCCTTACTTTGCTTACAGTCTCAACAGTAGCCCTAGTCTCAGACATGAAAACTGCACATTTTGTTAATGATTTAAATAAAATGTCTCTTTAATACTTTCAAGGCAACAAATTATAGACCAAAATTTAGAAGCAAAATTTGATGTTCTAAAAGATGCAGTTTTAAAACTAGTACTACAAGAGTTGGAAAATATTAAAGTTCAGCTTTCTACCAAATGCCATGCCAGCTTTTGATATATATGTGTAACGCCATTACCTTATCATGAGAGCCATAATTGGAATCTAACTGAAAATCATTTGTTGGGAATTTGGGGAAATAATGATATTGCTCAGGATATGGCTCAATTACAAACCCAAGTCTCTGCTATGAGTAAAACACATATGGAATCCACTGAATTAGAAAATTTGGCTCAATCTACAAGTTCTGCTTTGAGATCTTTAAACCCTGTTAATTGGCTGCACTGGATTAGTATTGTCACTATGGCTTCAGGAATAAGTCTTCTCCTTATTTTCCTGCTCCTTTGACGAGTCTTTTCCTCCATCTCTACAGCCGAAAGAGATATCTCCAAGCTTCAATTAAAAAGTAAAAAAGAAAGGGAGAGATGCCACACCAAATCCATAGATTCTGTGTGACAAGTTCCACAGACTGAAGTGATAACTTCTAAAGAAGGAAGTCTCCTGGAAATGGTTGTGGAACTCTCAGCCAGAGAAAAATATTGGGCTGTGATTCTCATGGCAATTTCTGTTTGTTCTTCTATTCCTTTTTTTCACATTAACAAAATGTTCCTAAAAGCCTATGCTGACATTTTAAACAAAAGAAATAGATAAGAAACCATCCTCTAAGATGGGGTCACTAGCCATGACCTCATCTCAGGAAAAACCAGCGCCTTCCAAATAATTCACGTCATTCACATAAGTACAAACAGTAAAAACTTTACCAACAATAGAATTTCATATGGCTGTACGTGTGTCATTGAAAGTGGGCTTAAGTGTCTGGTAATGAAACCTTTCAATAAGAAATAGTTAAAATAGCTCAATACTTCAAAAACTCACAAGAACTAGGTAATAGATTAAACTCTAACTGACCATAAAAATATATTTTAATTTGATTTAAGAAATATGTGGTTAGCCTTGAATGATCCTGTGTTAGTCAAGGATGGTCTTATGTTTTGACGAATCAAGGACAATTTTATGTTTTCATTAACCCTGGATGATTCTATGTTTTGGATTTCCGTGTCACTGTGTCAAGTAACAATAAGGTCATATGTTTGGGTTTGTTTAACAAAAACGTCCCCTGAGAAAATATTTCTATAAAAAACCTTGTTTGAGAACTGCAAAATATACTCAGATTCAAACTGCCTCTGTGTTTGTTTCTGTTTGTCACGGCTGAATCCTTATCCACCTATTCTTCTAGAACCCTCTTCCCAGGGATTCCCATACCCGGATGGGGTGGTTCATGGCACCACACTATATTCTCATATTGTTTGTTAATTTGTGTTCTGTGCTGTAAACTGAGTGTTGCCATAATTTTGTTTTGTTGCAAGATATGCTGTAGCCCTTACACCAGAGTTAGATGTATGTTGGACCCTAGTTGTCGCAGGTGAAGATTCCTATGTTAAGGATGCCAAGTTCACCTGGATTCAGGAAAGCTGCAAAGGATCCCAATACATCTGTGGTCCTAAGATCCTAGCCATGCAATGTATACCTTCTTTGTCTTTGCAGCACAGGGGATGAACACAGCCGTGGAAACTGGGGTCATTTGGACCAGGTGGCTGCACTGCACTGGGTTCAAGACAACATTGCCAATTTTGGAGGGGACCCAGGCTCTGTGACCATTTTTGGAGAGTCAGCAGGAGGTGAAAGTGTCTCTGTTCTTGTAAGTGTCCCAAGCATCAGGCCTCATGGCCTGTTAGAAACGAGCTGGTTGTTTACAAAACCCCAAACCTGGACTCAGTGTCCATTTTACTCACTGTACACAATATTGATGGCTGGTTTCTGACAACCAAACTAACTCTATTTGGTTCCGTGGAAGCTCAGAATTCAACTAGGTTTCCCAAAGCCATAGATATCTCCAGTTCTAGCTTAAAGCTGTGACAACCCTAGCCTCTTCACTTAGTTGAGTTCCTTTCCCTTTTATCAGTCATATTTTTTCAAGTATTTTAAGAATGTTTATTCAAAAAACAGGTTGAGTCTCATTTTACACAGAAGGCTTTGGCCTTGTCATGTTTCTGTTATAGTTCTTTGAGAATTTTGTGCAATGTATTTGATGCTATTCATTCTTTCCCTGTCATCTGCCATATCCACCTGCCCCTAGTATAGTTTGCGTTGTCCATATACTCTTGAGTGTGTGGCCTTCACTGGAGAGTGTTCTACCTACCAAGTCCATATTCTTACAGAATACTGACTCCCGTTCTCTCAGTTGCTATCAATGACCAGTGGATTCTTAGCAGGGCTGGGACTTGGGCTGGTTATAAACTACAAATAGAAAGAAGCAGTTGTTTGGATCTCAGGTAGATCTATATGTTTGGGGACTCAAGTGTGGACAGCACACAGGATCCTCTCTGCTGTAGCCTCGGAGTGTGTCATGACTAGCATGGCAGCAGCAGAATCTGGGACAGAGGGGTGAGTTCTTTTGTAGACAGTGAGAGGAAGGATGTATGAAAATGAGATAGGAAAGAATGGGTAGCACACGAGTGAAACAACCAAACTACGTTGTAAAACTAAAATTGCTTATATGGATAATGGGAGTTAAGGAGAAGTTATAGAAAGTTCTGGTAGCTATATGAAACTCCTAGAGTTGAACAGAATATTGTAATGCTATGTCCTTGAAGTATTTACTGTTGTTTCCATGATAGTACTACTCTTCCCACTTCTTCCCACTTCTTCCTTCTCTTTTGTGTTAACTTGACCCATAGGTAATTCTTCCACTGAACTGCATCCTTGGATCTTTTTTATCTTACATGATAATTTTCTTGATACATCCAGAATAAAAGAATTTCTCAAACAGAATTTGTAACTAGGAATTTCAAAAATGTCCCCCAAGTATTTTTTTGTTACTATAGGCACTTGCCACACACTTCCTCTACTATTTCTTACTCTGTTTCCTAGTTCTACGCTACTGAGTTTCTTTGTGGAATCTCAGGCCTGAGAAAAGACTCAGAGATAGAATAGACAGATGAAGTGGTGTCATGTCTACTGAGTGCCAGAGTCTCTAAGAATGACCAAGGAAGAGGGCAAATGGGTCATGGGGCCCCTCCTGTGAGCATAAACTCTCTTCCTCTTCTCTCTAGATGTTCTCTCCCTTGGCCAAGAACCTCTTCCACAGGGCCATTTCTGAGAGTGGTGTGATCCTTGTTCCTGGCTTGTTTACCAAAGATTCCAGGATAGTCACTGAGGTATGTCTCACCCTAGAAAATGGCCATACTCTTTCCTGGAGTTCTCAGGGGTCTTTCTGGATGTAGGATTCAGCTCAAGGGACTTCTGAAGTGAGAATAGCTGGACAAAAATTCCTTCTAGGGTTCCATCTAAACCACACTCCACAGGTTCTGAAGTTTTTTCCTGTGAGTCATGTTATTCAGATGCCTTGCCAATCTGCTTGGGTTGTGTGGGAAGACAGGATACCCTCTGAAGCATACCCTCTGAAGCATGCCACGTATATTAGCTCTCCTCGTGCAACAGGCAACGTGCAACACTTACAGGCTAATGGCCAGTAAATGGAAGAATTGGATCTGAAATGGACAGTGGAATCATGGTTTTCCTAGCCCTCTATCCTCTGCACTTGGCTTCTCTCAAGGCAATACACTTCTCCAGTATTGTGACTATTTTAAAAGCTAAGGTAACAGACTCAGATGTGTTCATGCCACCTATTACAAATTATAACAAGGCAACGTTTTGTGGGCCCTAGACCCCAAGTGTGCTGGTCTGGAGTGCTTTCGGGATCACTTGTCTGTCTATAGAAATGGGACTTAGGATAGAACCCACTGTCTACACCAATGGTGGATACTAATGTTGCTCTTGACCTCTGTGTTTGCCTGTTACCTCATGCAGAAAGTTGCTGTTACTGCTGGGTGCAAAACCACCACATCTGCTGTCATTGTTCACTGCCTGCGCCAGAAGACGGAGGACGAGCTCTTGGAGGTCATGCAGAAAATGGTGGGTGTGTTTTCCAATGGTATGTGCTCCAAGTGCTTGGTTCCAGGATTCATTTATTCAGCTGTTCTTTAGCCCCAAACTGCTTGATATAGTTTCTTATCTCTTGAGAGCAGCATCAACTACCTGATCCTAAGTGGCAATTTAAAATTCTCTTTTTTATTATTAGAAGGCTTTAAATTTAAAGAAATTCAGTAACAATATGGTAAAAATTTTCAAATATTCTCCTAGTTCTTTCTAAATTTAATACTCTACCATTCTTCCTTTCAGTTGTATTTTGAGACACTAAACATTCCATATTTCTAAAAGTTAATAGTATATTGGGTTTTGAGAATGGAGTTATTAAGTAAATATTTTCAGAAATATTTCACAATTTTTCTTGGAAAATTAAGAATCTATCCAAAGTAGAATAGCACTCATACATAATTTTCCAATATTATGTGTTATGAATAGCCAAGCCTGTCTATTCATTCATCATCCATCCATTTGCACATACATACACATATTCAGTTCACTGAAATAATTTTATCAATATACAGTTAACCTATATCTAACTGTTCATGTATCTATAGCAATCTGTTCATTATCCATGTGTCATCCAACCAACATGTATGCACTTTTTATCCAGACTTCTCAAAACAATTATCATCTATCAGTTCCCTGCTAGCTTTTACATTTTTCTCCATGCTTCCATCTGAATCAATAGCGAATATATTGAACAATTCCATCCATCCTTGTATCTATCTATTTATAGATCCAGCCTTCCATGACAACTGCTAGGAAGATTAGTGTCAGAGTAGGTCAAACAAAAATTGAATATTTTCTTTGCTTGCAAGAATAATCTAAGGAGAAATACAGGCATTTGTTTATTAGAATAAATGTTGTATTGTTGGAACACAGAGAGAAAGAACATTCATTATAGCCAGTAAGTTGATACCTCTCGGAGAGACTGGTATTTTGAGGGGTATTTTAATTATTATCATTATCATTATTATTACTACAATTATATTAGCCACTTAGGGGCCCAGTTCACAGCAATCTTTCAGCATGTCAGAGAACCTGGAGAGGAGATGGGGATATCCAAACTCCTGTAACAGAGAGGCACAAACACACACTGGAACTTTATCTGAGAGCCAAACATAATTCTTCATTTTATTTCTCTCTCTGCTGGTTGTTCTTCCAACTCTGTTCCTTTTCTGTTCTATTCTTTTAATCTGCTGTTTTCCTTTTCTTTCCAGTTGTTTCCCTGTTTACATTTTTCCTGATCTCATCTCTTTACATTCTTGATATTTCCCTTTACAGTTCTCCTTTTCTGCTATCTCTTATTTTTTCTTGTCTTTTATACCTCCTAATACAAATATTTCTGTGCAAAAAAAGATTACCTTACAACCGTAAGTTATGTATTTTCCAAAAACAAATTAAAATCTTTACATAAGAAGAAATCACATTGAGGTCACAAGTTAGTTACGTCTTTCTTAGAAGCCCATAAGTAGTTAAACATTTTCTTCACCCCAAATGATTCATTTATAACTGATTAGCAAGGTTTTAATCAAGCTATGTATAGTTCAGCCAGTTCCTTTTGTACTAAGTTTCAAGCCTTTACCAAAATAGTGCAGCTAGCTGGGATCATTGTTCAATGCAAAGCTGATTAAGGACCATTTAATAGTCTAACCATAACTCACAAATAAGTCAGACCAATGATCTGAAGTAACATTACATCCCCTTCAATCTTGGTTAGCTGGAATGAGTGTCAGTGAGCTTACAGTAGTTGGGATTTTCTATTGTAAGCAAACATTCAAGTTAGAAGAAGCCTTGAACAGGAAAAGGAGTGGATTGAAACAGAATCTCCAAATGACTCAAATCTAAGAACATAGCTTGGTCCAGGTGCTCTGAAGATGGTAAGAATCCACACCCTAGCTTCCCGTTGGTTTGTTGGCTTCATTCTGAAACATGTGTGCCTCCTGAAGAGATTAAGCACAGCAGCAATCAACACTCATACCCTGAATGCTTAGAAACTATCTCCTCCTCCAGGCTAACACTGGCTTAGGTTTAAAGTCTGTTTGACCAACAGTGTCAGGCATCTATCTTTGTGCTCATCATGCCCTATGTTCTGAGGCATGGAGATCCAGCTCACATGCTGAACTCATGAAGTAAGAATAGCAAAAGGGGAAGGAGTAGAGGACTCATCCTGTCCACCCCTCATCCATCCAGCTTAGTTTCCCATTGAGGTCAAAACATCCTGCTACTGAAGTCACCTTGTCTGCATGTTTTCTCAACAGAAAATTTGGGGTGTTGCTACCTGGAGGGAGAGATGTGGGAGGGCTGAAGGAGGATACTGACACAGAGGCAGGCATCCTCTCAGAGCCTCAGTAACTCTGACTCCGGGTCTTAGCACTTGGTAGTTCCTCACTCATTCTGCCCCACCACACACCTGTACTGAGACAATGCCATGCAGGGTCCTCTTACCCTGCTTGAGAAGAGACTGGGAGAACAGTGTAGCAGGAATAATATAAACACAGAGACAAAAATTGGGGTTCAAGCTGAAGATCATATAAGCAAAGCAGCCAGCCACTGGAGTGTTCTTGCCTCTACCAGTGCTCAGACTGAAGGAGTGATTGTGTCCTCTGATTGCATCTCCAAACTGAGTGTTCCTCAGACTCACAGAGCTCCTTATACACTCTCTAGAGCTGGGATTAAAAGTGTGATCTCTGTTTCTCTTTTAAACTGATTCACTCTCATGTAGCCCTAGGTGGCCTTGAACTCACAGAGATCCATCTACCTCTGTCTCCTGAGTCCTGGAATTAAAGGTGTGTACCACCACTACCTGGCCTCTAGGGTTGTGGCTAGCTTTGCATTCTTATCTCCAGACAAACTTCATTAGGATAAATAATATATCACCACGGAACAGGGTGGAAGATATGCCTTTCCTCCAGGAAGACTTCTAACCATAATCTCTTTCTTTGCTTCCACAGAATCTGTTTAAACTTAATGTACAAGGAGACACCAAAGAGGTAAGGACCTTTTAAGGTTTAGAGTCTAACAGTGTTAGGCTGTGATTGAAAGAATTTCTGTGTATGGAATCACAGTTCTTTCTTATGTATGTGTAATGTTGAGATCTACAGCAGCAAAAATCACTTATGGGTTAACAAAACCAATAGGACCAGAGACAAGGCGGGCATTACCCCTCTGACTGCTGATTCAGGGCTCCTAACCAGCAACCTTGTATCTTCTTCTCAACTACAATTCTTGCACTAAAAGGAGCTATAAAATAGGCTGTTCTGCCAGACAGCTAAATTGACTAAATAAGGGTCATGGAAAACATTGTTAAGTAAAGCAAAAATCCTAGGAGAACCATAGGGTGAAGATGTCACACTCTTTCTTGTACCCAGACAACCTTAGTAATAGCATCCATGTTTTCCCCATCTTCTCACTTCCTATCAGTAGTCAGAGTCCACTGACATTAGCTCTGCTGAACTTACAGACCTGTTCTCCAGTCTCTCCCAGGATATCCCTCAAATGTCTATGGAATTTAAAGAATCTCAATTCTTTCAGACCTGCAGCAATTTTTTAAAGAAACTGTTACTATGTGACAGATTTCAGAGATAGACACAGCAGTGAAGCAGAAATAGGTCTGTCCAACTCAAAGAATTCCATCTTTTGAGGGCAAAGTGTGGCAAAATAAATTAGTAAATTGTTATGTCTAGTATCAATCAGAGTTAAGTTTAAAAAAAACACAGTGGAAAGTGGGCACAAAGTTAAAGCAAACCAAGAGGGAAGTAGGAAAGAGACTGGGGTGGGAGGTCTACAGTCTACTTGAATTTGACACTCTCATACCTTGAACTCATACTTGACTCCATTTCCTAAAGGATCCACCACCTCTCACTGGTAGTACATGCTGGAGACCAAGTCTACAACACATTGGTCTTTAGGGACACTTAAGATGCAAAGTATAGCACCTCCATTTTCTTACAGCTTCAAAATTTATATGGAAATAAGGATATGTTGGTATGCTACTCTGTGACTACCCTTCTCTCTAATATTGCTTCAGGACATTCATTTCTTCAAGCTAGAAATTGGACAGGCCTGGATTTATCCCAAATGGCAACATCTCTGTTCTTGGCTCATGGCCTTCTCCATTTGGATATGATCCTCTTGACCATGAAGTTACTGTTGGGTCAACAATACAGTACACCTAAGTGATGGGGAGGAGATCTGTCTGTTTTCCAGTTTGGTCATTTTGGGAAATGGTCATGTGATACCTAAAGAGTATGGTGAAACTGTGGATAGGAAAGATAGTAAAGTATTTAAACTTGTGGATTTCATATATTTAGCATCCACACGACTATAAGAAACTGCAATAAGTATAAAACTGAAGCTGGAGAAAGTTAGTGTCTTATTACTCAGGGTTGAGAAAGTAGTAATCCATGCTCATACAATGTTTTATTATAGTTTATATAAATCTTATATACAAGAACTAGTTTTAAGAAATCTATGTTATATAATATGTCTTTAAGCTGTGACTTGATGTGTAAGTCCCCTCTGTATCAATGAATATGTTTTATTATCATTGGTTAGTAAAGAAGTTGCTTTGGCCCATAGAAGGCAGAATATAGCTAGGTAGGAAATCCAAGCAGAAGAGAGGGAGAAAGAAGGCAGAGTCAGGGAGACACCAGCAGCCTCTGGAGGACTAAAATGTCAGAGCATTACAAGTAAGCCACAGACCTTGTGGTGATACACAGATTAATAGAATTGGGTTTATTTAAATATGTAGAGCTAGCCAGTAAGAATCCTGAGCCATGGGCCAAACAGTTTGCAATTAATATTAAGCCTAGAAGTGGTTATTTGGGAACTGGTGGGCAGAAGAGAAACCTCTAGTTACAGGGACCCATATATAAGGATGATGGCAATATTGTGATCAGTGGTTCTCAAGAACCTAGGTCTAGAATTCCACTGTAACAGAGGCCCAGGATTCACCAGTCTAGCATTCATGAAAACTGTATAGACATAACTATTAGGAATAGTAAAAGTCAATTCTATGGAATATAGATGATTAAAGTTATCATATACATATATGTGTGTGTGTGTGTTTATAAATTTGAAGTATTATGTATATGATACATATTTAATGAAAATGCCTCCTATCCTTCGCTTTCCTATTTCTATTAACCTCATCACTCACAAATGCTGAAAAACTGGTCTCTGTGGTTCACATCTGAGGACACTGAATCTGTGGCTGCTGCCCCCCAGTCATGGGGTCTATGTCCCAGCTGCAGTCATGGGGTCTGTGTTTCACCTGCAGTCATGGGGTCTATGCTCCAGCTGCAGTCATGGTGTCTATATTCCAGCTGCTCCCTTAGACAGCAGAGTAGGAGATGCTGATGATCTATGACACTGTGCTGCTCTCTTCCCCAGAACCACGCTTTTGTACCAACTGTGCTTGATGGGGTGCTGCTGCCAAAGGCACCTGAAGAGATCCTGGCTGAGAAGAATTTCAACACTGTGCCCTACATCGTGGGAATCAACAAGCAAGAGTTTGGCTGGCTTCTACCAACAGTGAGCATAAACAGACCCTGTAGGCAGATGCTTCTCCACCCATCCACTATCATGTCTCCACTATGTCCTGTGAATTCTGTCTTTAAGCCCTGCATTATGTAGCAGGCTGCTGTTCCCATTGCTATATAAATTCATCCTTGGAAACATTTTCTGGCATGGCCAAACTGAGACGCCCAGGCTTGCAAACTCTGTACCGATTACTCCTTATATTTTCTTAATGAATTCTGAAATTCTCAGCTTGGCTGGGCGTCTGTTGGCATAACTGTTGTGTAGCATGAATAACCAATGTCAACCAGAAAGTGAGGAAGGATCTGAGAGTTCAGGAGCGTCGGACTGTGGCACAGATGCCTCTATCTTGTGCTTGGACTCTCGGGTCCTGTAGATCTCCATAGGATCTTGCAGTGGCTTATTGCCACTATTCAGAGAAAATTGATTCTCAGTTAATATTTATTTTGAAAAGGGAAAAGGAGACTTTTCTCTTTAAAGGTTATAACACTCACTAACAATAAAGAGTATGTTTTATTCAGTAATAGGATAGCAGAGACAGAATAATAAAACATGAACTCAACTCCTGACCCCAAGGCTGGTGATTTTTCCAGCTGTTGAGAATACTGCAAGGTACTGTGGTATGATAGTGGTGAGTCCACATGTCAATACCTCAAGGATAAGGATACTCCTCTTGATGACAGGAAGCAGAGGTCCAGAGTGAAGTAAAAGCCTTAATGGAGTCATATTCCTGTCTTTCCCAGGAACTGAAGGAGAGACCAACAGGTAGCTTCCTCAATATTTATACAAAATTTTTGATAACATTTTAAAATTTACCTTTAAGTTCTTGAGTTAAAAGTTTTGTTTTGATCTTATACATTTCAAAAACAAAAGAAATAATTGATTAATTGGTTGAATGACTGATGAGGATTTTGCATATAAACAGCTCCAAGAAAAGGTTCAGTTCAAGAGCCAGACTTCTCATTAGTATTTTGTTGTTGCTTTGCTGGAGGAAAGAGTAATTTCATGTGAAAGCATTGGACTTTCTCAGGTAGGCATTTTGTGGGCTTGTGTTTAAGATGTGCCTTGCACTGCCAGAGTCAAGTGCCAAAGTTTGAACAGGATCAGTCCAATCTGAGAGTCATGCAACTCTCTTCCTCTGCAGATAGATTTTAGAGTTCAGCAAGAGCACAGACAGAGCTGTTGATTCAGACACTGAGTCTTGGGGACAGGGAGGACAGGGGCCTGTGTAAATCCACTTGCTTCATTGATTTCTTTTTCTCAAACTTATGGGAGAACCACACCCACTGATGAAAAGCTAGAGCCTTCAGGCCACAGCAGGTAGGATGGTTTTCCTGGTTGTCTCTTTCTGTTCATTCCTAAGAACTCACAAATGCTTAACCATTTCCTTTTAAACAGATGATGGGATTTCTACAAACTGATGTAAAGTGGGACAAGAAGATGGCCATAGCTCTCCTGCAGAAGTTCGCTCCCTATTTCGTAAGCACCTAGGGATTTGTGGCTATTGACTGAGAAATGCAGATGTTTTGAGGGATTGGCCCAAATTATGGATCAATCCAATGTCTCCCTCTGCACTACCCCAGGAAGGGTTTGCACAGCTCATGAGAAAATCAGATTCAATGCAGCCTCATTTGGCTGGAGAGGCTGGTGATCACCTTTGTCATCCATTTCAGGGCATGAATGAGGATGCAGTTCCAGTTGCAATTGAGAAGTATGTAAGAGGTAGCAATGAGCCACTCAAAATCAGAGATGGAGTCCTAGATATCCTTGGGGATTTAACATTTGGTATCCCATCAGTGATTGTGTCCCGTGGCCACAGAGGTGAGTCCCAGAAGTTGGATGGGAAGAGAGACAAAGATTCTTTCACTTTGTTCCTAACCTGCACACTTCCTAGGATAGACAGAAGTGGGAACTTCTCATGGTCAATGTGCAAAGTTTTATTCAGCAAAGGTTCTGTGATGGGGAATGTACTATGTATGTTTATCTTATTGATTGTTAAATAAAATAATGTTTGGCCAATGAGACAGCAAGTTAGACGGGACTAGGAGTCAAAGAGGATTCTGGGAAATGTAGTAGAGAAGTGGTGATCCAGGCAGGAAGTGACATAACAAGGAGACTCATATTTAAAGAAGGAGAAACAGGAAGCATCTATCTTTTCCCCTCCACTCCTGCTCCAGCGGCACAATGTGATCCTCCGGCAATATGGCATCCGATAAGGTAAGTCTTATAAAATATATAGGTTTATGATAGTTAAGACTGAGCTAACAGATGAGAATCCTAGTCATTGGCCAAGCAGCATTGTACCTAATACAAGTTTCTGTGTATTCATTTGGGCCCTAACTCAGGAGGGCAGCTGGTGAAAAGCTCACACATGGCAGTGGGGCTCAGTCAGCTTTTGGCAGAAAGATTTATCCTAACAGTTCTGTTCAGCTTTAAGTAACAGACTTTGAGGAAGAGGTGCAAATGCAAGTAGTTAATTTGGTAGTTAATACCAGGAGACAACACCAGGGATGTGAGGGCTGACACAGGGAAGAGATGAAGGCCAATCAATAATGCATGGCCAGGCACATGCCCACCATGGACAGCAGGAACTGTGGAATCTTTGGGGAAGGATCATATGTCAGGTCTCAGGATTATTCCATCAGAACAGAAAGGGGGCATTTACCCACAAATACTCATTGGTTAGTTGAACAGTTTGTGCTTTGGTCTATTGATAGAGTAGTTTATAGTGACCAGAGTAAACCATGAAGCAAAGAGTCACCAAGGATGCAGGTAGAACTCAGGCTTCCCTGCCCTGACAAGAAATACCAGTAAGACTCAATTGCACCTACTGATACATGGAATAAAGGCAAATGTCATATTCTTATCTTGTTTCTAAAATAGTTGCTACACAGTGGAGCAGTGAGGTAGCATGAGTTAAGTATAGGGTCAGCAGGTTTACTCAACCCAGGAGGCCAGGAAGAGGGCTTGATAGTAGGTATGCAGCATGCAACAACTCTGTTGTCATTGTGACAAAATATCAGACATTAACACAGCAAGAGAGGGGATAATTCAAAGTTCAGGAAAAACAATAGTGCCATTTCAGACCCCTCATAGAGGGAAGGGTATGTGGCTGCCTTAGTATTCTTCACTCATGATTATTTAAAAACTGTATTTTTAAAGTCTGTTAGTGTTTCACAAGAGGGAGGGCCACAGTTTGTGGCATCCTATAGTTGTGAAGTTTTATATTGTGTGTCTCTTCCTTTTGGGAAAAACCTACCTAGTAAAAGCCACTGCATGCACAGACTGTCCAATGAGTGGGTTTATTCTCCACAGCCTTGGTGTGGTACAGACTCCAGCCATTACCATTCTCCTGTGTTACTTTGACATAGGAATTTTGTACATTTTGGCTGCAGTATTGGTGGTAGAATATACTTTTGATGATCATCTCTATTTCTGTATTTATTTACTTATTACTAGACCTCAACCACAGTCTTCTACCCCTCCACTCTCCGTACATAGTCATGCACTTTGTATTAATATATTAGAAATCTACAGATCTGTTTTGTACTTTTTATACTGTTGGATACTTACAATCAAAACTTTTACTCTAGGGTATTGAATAAATTTAGTCTTATTAGGAAAAAAACAGTAAAAGAGGGAAGAATTGCTTGTATTGTTTAATTGTGTGGTGAGCAACTCCACTGCTATATCCCTGAGGTGAGGCTGAACATCACTCTGGGGGAGAAAACTAGGTCACCTCATGGCACACACAGAGCAAAGAGGAAGAGAGATTCAGGAAGTGGTCAGCAAAGACTGAGAATCCCAAGGACCCACCCTCAGCAATCAGTTTCCTGCAGGGTGATTCCCCTAAAGTCCCATCTCCTTTCAAAATAGCACTATCATCTGGAAAACTAGACTTAACTGTATGTGGGGATGTTTATACAAAGCATAACATTCTATTCCCATGTGACAAATGCTCATAATATAAATTATTTTACAGTGTAAAAGACATTTATCTCATCTGTAAGAATTCCTATGACTGGCATTTTTTTTTTGAAACTTCAAATCTTTTTTTAAAAAATTTATATAAATAACATTTTTTCATTTATTTTACATACCAGCTAAAGTTCCCCTCCATCCTCTCCTCCCAGTCCCCACAACCCCACCCCAACACCCCTTCCCATCTACCCCCATCCCCTTCCATGCCTCCTCCTCCATGTCCTGGACTTGAGCAAAGCATGGCACATCAAGTTGAGGCAGGATGGAGCTCTTTTCCCTATATGAAAGCTGGGCGAGGTAATCCAGCATGGAGAACAGGGTCCCAAAAGTCAGCTGAGTGTCAGGGACATATCTTGATCTCAATGTGAGGAACCTTACAAAGAGACCAAGCAACACAACTGTCACACACATGCAGAATGCCTAGGTTGGTCCCATGGAGGCTCCCTAAATGTTGGTCCAGAATCTATGATCTCCCACGAGCTCAGGTCATTGTGGATTCCCTGTCATGACCCATTGGCTCATACAATCACTCCTCCCTTTCTTCAGCAAGAGCTCCCAGAGGAGCTCAATCCAGTGTTTGGCTATGGATCTCTACTGCTTCCATCAGTTACTAGATAGAGTATATCTGATGACAATTAGGGTAGTTCAAGCACTCTCTCCACTATTGCCAGGAGTCTTAGCTTGCGTTATCCTTGTGGATTCTTGGGGGTTTCCCATTCCTGGCACTGTAACTTGTATTTAGTAACTTGTATCTTCTGGGGGACATATTGTTCACACATGGAGTGTTTAACTCCTTTTTCAAATATATTAGATTTTCAAATTAGTTTAAAAACCAGTGAGTTTCTTACGGGTTTTTTCATACATCTTTAATTTTGATTAGCCAGCTCTCACCCACTTCTCCCTTTCCCATCTCCTCTTTCTCTCATCTCTGCTTAAACTTCAACCCTCAGCATTCACTCCCTTTTTTCATGTACTGTGTTCTAGTATCTCCTAACTCCTTAACACATTTTCTCCTTAACCTCCCTGTGCCTTTTAAAGTTTCCTGACTTGTATAGATCCCCCAACAGGCAAAAATCTTAGAAATTGGAATCTAGGATCCACATATAAGAGAGAACACAACATTTGTCTGTCCAAAACCAAGTTATTTCACTTCGTATAATGTTTTCCAGTTCCATTCATTTTCCTACAAATTTCATAATTTTATTTTCTTTATAGTTTAATAAAAGCCCATTGTGTGTATTACATTTTCATTATTCATTCTTAAGTTGATGGATGTCGAGGCTGATTCCATTTCTAGTGATTTAGAATAAAGCAGCATTGAACAGGTATTGCAAATAACTCTGGAGGAGAACCAATTTGCACTCCCAGCAACAATAAGTGTTACCTTTCCCTATATTTCCACCCGCATTGATATTTGTTTTTTGAGGGTGTTGTCTGTTTTCTTTTTTGATGATAATGGTTCTGACTGTGGCAAGAGGGAATCTAAAAATAACTTGAATTTAAGTTTGATTTTCCTGATGCTAAGAATGTTGACCATTATAGAAAATGCTTTTAGTCATTTGTATTTCTCATTTTGAGATCTCTCTGTCATTTCCATGGCCTATATTTTATTACATTGTTGGTTTTTTTTTTTTGATGTTTAGTTTCTTGCAACTTTGTACAGTCTAGGTACTAATCTTCTATCAGATATAAATGGCAGAGTTTCCTTCATCATATAGGCTTTTGAAACTCAGTTGACTGAGTTCCCTTTGCCATACAAAATCTCTTTTTTTAATTTATTAAGTCCCATTTGTTGATAACTAGGCTTATTCTCTCAATCCTATTCGGAAAGAAAGTCCTGTGCATATATCTTGACACCTACTCCCTACCTTTTCCTCTAGCAGTTTCACAGTTTCAAATCTTATGTTGAAGTCCTCCACCCATTGGGAGTTGGTTTTGTACAAGTTGAGAAGTAAGGATTGAGTTTCATTTGTCAAATAGACATATTTGTCTTTCTTAGCATAAAGATGCTGTCTTTTGCCTAATGTGTATTTTTGGTTTTTTGTAACCAAGTGGTTGTAGTCATGTGGTATTGTATCTGGGTCCTCTGCTCTACCCTATTCATCTTTATGTCTTTTTCTGTGCCAATACCATGCTGTTTTTAATCCTACGGCTCTGAAGAATAATTTGAAATCAGATATGGTGATACCTCAGGAGCAGTATTCCTACTTGTCAGTACTGCTTTGGCTACATTCAGTACTTCAGTACAAACATTGCTTTTTCTGTTTATGTGAATAATATCACTTGGATTTTGAATGGGATTGCTCTAGCAGGCTCCATGGGGTGCTATGTTCAGGAGGGGTGATTAGGGAGCCATTGTCTCTGTAACCTCAATGTTCTGTGGTTCTGGCAAATAGGGGAGGGAAGGTTGTAAGTCTTTTCCTGTCACTTCTCTCTGAACCCCGAACTCTACCAATGTCTCTTCTGGTACAGCAGGAAGCAAAAGCAAGCAATCTTTTGTAAATTTTTATATTTTCATAAATTTCTCTCCTTTCTCTGTGTCTCTTTATCTCTGTCTCTCTCTCCCTCTCTCTGTTAATGTATCTCTCTCTCTCTCTCTCTCTCTCTCTCTCTCTCTCTCTCTCTCTCTCTCTCTCTCTCTGTGTGTGTGTGTGTGTGTGTGTGTGTGTGTGTGTGTGTGTAGGGGGTTGAACTTAGGTCTGCCAGTATGGTAGGCCAGCACTCTATTGGTAAGTTATTTCCCAAATCTTTGTAAGTTATTTCTGATCTTTTCTTTATTGCCACACTTCCCTGACTTTTGGCTTCGTTTGTTCTTCTAGTTTCTTTTAGTATAAACTTCCACTGTTTCTTTGAACTCTTTGTATGTTTTATCTGTAGGTGTTTGTTACTTTTAGCTTTTCTCTTACAGCTGCTTTAGTTTCAGCTATGACTTTTCATTATGTGTTCCAATTATATTTGCGTTACTGTAATTTTCAATCTAAAATTTCTCCTACTGTTGCTTTTGTTTTTTGTTTTTTGTTTTTTTTTTTTTAGTGAAGATGGAGGTTTCTGTCCTGCCTGGTCCCACAGCCACTTTGCCCCAAATAAAAATGTTGGCTGATGGCTAGGGCTTCTTATTGGCTAGCTCTGACTCAGTTATTAACCCATTTCTACTAAACTATTATTTTCACGTGGTCTTGGCTTACCAGAGAATGCCCGGACCTGTTAATCATTTGGCAGCTACATGGTATCTCCTCAAGGCCTCCCTCTGTCTTCCTTCCCCAGCCTTCTTCTGGTCTGGTCACCCTGTCTATGCTTCCTGCCTGGATATTGGACGAACAGTGTTTTATTCATCAACCAATAAGAGAACCATATATACTAAAGGACATCCCCCATCACTCTAGTCTCTTCAGAAAAAAAAATACTTGCTATAATTTTATTGCTGTTAACTGATGAGGAATTTTTCTTATGCCTTCACATGAAACGTATTTCTGAAGAATGTTCTATGGAACTTTAAAAATAATGAGGATTCTGCTATTAGTTGACACATTCTTTTCATTTTGGTTGGAATATTTTTATGTTTTATCCCAGAACTATTTCCATATGGATTTTCTATGTAAATGATGTGACCAGTTTTAAAATCTCTTCCTGGTAATCTTTATATTCCCTAAGATCATTTGATGCATGTCCTATAAATATTAGATGCTCTGATATTGGATATATATATATATATATATATATATATATATATCCAATTGTTACTCTCTCTTGATGAATTGACCAATGAATTCAACACACAATATCTTTATTTTTCTACTTTTACAGTTTTGACTTGAAGTTTATCATCTCATATAACCATAGTTATGTCTCTTTTCTGTTAGTTTCTATGTGTGTATAATATCTCTTCCTGTTCCTTCACCTTCAGAAGATATAAGGCTTTAAAAGGGATAAAAATCTCTGCCTTTCTTAGGAGAGTATGATCTATTTATATTGGAGGAAATTATTGCTATGCAAAAACTCCGTATTGCTATTTTCTTAGGATTTGTTTCTCAAATACTCATTTTTATCTACCTATCTGGCTGCCTTCCCTTTTGGCTCAATGATTCTCCATAGTAGAATAACTTGAGTCTTTTTGCTTTTATTTTGTGCCTCTTCTATATTGAAAATAGATTCTTCTCTCATATATTATATCCTGGCCACAATTTCCCTTCCCTCTAGCCTCTCAAATCGTCTCATACCTTCCCTCTCCCTCAGATATACTCCCCCTCCAGCTCCCTTCAGAAAAGAGCAGGCCTCTGGGACACAACAACCAAATGGGACAAAACAAGATACAATAAGACAAGACAAAAGTCCTCATACCTAGGCTAGACAAAGCAACCCAATGGGAGGAAAAGAGACCCAAGAGCAGGCAAAAGAGTCAGAGACATACTTGCTCCCACTGTTAGAACTCCCACAAAACACTGAACTAGCCTGTTATCATTAACATATATTTACCAGGTTCAATGCATACATTCATTGTAATTGCATTAATGTAAGACTCAAACACCACTTTTATTTATTAGCTATGTACATATAAGCAAATCTAGGATCTTTTCTGAAGCTGGTTTTCTGAAGTGCTTATTACCCAGGACTTTCCTTCAAAGGCAGGAGGAGCCTTGAAACTTTTTTTTTTAAACATCATTTTCTTTCTTTTTTAAAAAGATTTATTTATTATGTATACAGTGCTCTGCCTGCATGTATGTCTGTACACCAGAAGAGGGCATTAGATCTCATTATAGATGGTTGTAAACTCCCATGAGGTTCCTGGGAATTGAACTCAGGATCTCTGAAAGAGCAGTCAGGGCTCTTAACCGCTGAGCCATCTCTCCAGCCCAGGAATCTTGATTCTCTCTGGCTATTTGTCACTTAACATGAGTTGATTATGAATTCATGTCTTCACAGATACTGGAGCTCCTACCTACATGTATGAATTTCAGTACCATCCAAGTTTCTCATCACACATGAGACCCAAAAATGTAGTTGGAGACCATGGGGATGAAGTCTACTCTGTCTTCGGTGCCCCCATTTTAAGAGGTAATGACTCATGGCTAGTATGAGGGTAGAATTACTTGCGCCAGCCTCAAGTCTTGGTGTGGCAGGCTTAAGCAAGTTTCTCCAGTCTTGATCTTAATTTCTTAATTCAAAAAAATGGGGATGAGGAACACATGAATATGATCAGCCTTTCTCCTGATCTAACATACATTAAGGAGGATATATCAAAGTGCCCCCAGTACAACTGCTCTCACATTCCTGATCATCGACAATAGAAAGAGATATTGTATGTCATACATAGTAATCCAGTTGATGACAAGAATGCCACTTCTTGATTTTATACTCAAAATAGCATATCAAATCATGACTGACTGGAGGTAAGGTCAGAATTGGTGTTAACTGTGAATCAGATTCACAAATATTGGTATTTCCATTAATCTGTTTAGATATTTAAAATACTTGTGTTTTTATCAATACTATAGTTGATACAATATCAAGCTATTACACAGTTAATGTTTGAGAAAAACCTTCCTAAAATTTTGACTTTCAAAAATCACATATAGCTCCTAACCCACCTCATAGATGTTCATGACACATTGGTGTCTCTGTGAAGCTACTGGTTAAGAAAGTCTCTAGTACATTTGCATATTTATATTTTTCAACCCTCATGAGTTTACAAGACTAAGGAAAGATCAAGAGTTAACAATATTAGGAAACCCTAGGGTGTGATCTTTCCAAACAGAGTGAGGAAGAACAAACAGATGGTCATGGAAAATAAGGGCAGTTAGTATTAGATGTTAGTATTATAAGTCCTACATCATTTATACTCAATCTGAAAGTGCACACAAGTTAACCAGGATTTTGTAGACTTTGACTAAGTAGGAATGGAGTAAGATCCAAAGTTGTGCCTTTTAAAACAATACCCTGAGTTCTGTTGCTGCTGGGCCCAAGAGCTGTGCTTTTATAATGGTGACATATTTTAAACCTTTCTCTCCTTTCTTTATTCCCCACAGATGGAGCCTCTGAAGAGGAGACCAACCTCAGCAAGATGATGATGAAATTCTGGGCCAACTTTGCTCGGAATGGGTGAGACTGGTGGTAAAGATGGGACTGAGGTGGTGGGCAAGATGAGACCTTTCGGTACTCAGAGGGACAGTTTCTAAAGTTTAGTGATAAAATCAAATCCAGTCACTCCAAACCTTTGCTCTTATATTGCTTCTCCCCATCTCGTGTGGTGGTTGGGAACAGAAAATCCAGGAATCACTGTATATATCTCATAAAAAGAATGCAGGGAATCACAGAGTTGCTTTGAGGAATTCTGCTTGATTCTGTTCCAGGAACCCTAACGGTGAAGGACTGCCCCACTGGCCAGAGTATGACCAGAAGGAAGGCTACCTGCAGATCGGTGCCACCACTCAGCAAGCCCAGAGACTGAAAGGGGAGGAAGTGGCTTTCTGGACTGAGATCCTGGCTAAGAAACAACCCAAGCCAGAGCACAATGAGCTGTGAATGCAAGGTTCTGCCAACCTCAGAGCAGAGAAGCCAAGATATGGTTCTTTCACTAAAGGTGTTTATAAATTTTAATGGATCATGGAAGACCCTGGACAATTTTGTCAGAGAGATGAGCAGAGGCCAGATGGGAAATGTTTGTACTTGTGGCCTCAATTTTGAGAATAAATGTTCTTTTTAAGGTCAAAAAGTATCTGTGTTTTGGACTGACTATAAAGTTATATACCCCTGAGGGGAGGGAGAGAGCAGGGAAAGGGAGGGAAGGAGGGAGAGAGAAATCATAAACATGTTTCACAAGAGGTACCATAAAGGATAGTTACTTTGAAAGCAAAGAGAAAAGAAACGTAGAGAAAACAGGCTGTGAATTTAGAATTGCTTTACACCTCTAGCTGGGAGATGTCATCCAACATGGAGGATGATGATACAACAATTTACTAAAGTTCTAGATGTCAAGTGTGAGCTAATATCACAGTTTGAATGACCTAGGAACTGCACATTGAAGGAGGATTTTATACCAGCTACAGACTTTTCTATATATACAGCCAGGTGCTCGTGGGGTAAAAATCAGAGATATGTTAAACACCTTAGAAGTCATCTCCAGCCATGTAGGCACGAGGTCCTGCTCAGACACATACTCTAATGAATGAAATCCTTCAACCACTGGAGAAAGCTCAACAAGCATCATTTCCTCCAAGGTAAAGACCTACTGCAGCTTAAGACATAGACAAAAACTATTTGTATTGAAAAGTGGTAACAATTGACCTGTTAGTAATCATTTCTGTTAGTGACAAGGAATTCCTATGTTCAATAATCAGAGACATGGTGTTCCCCTGAACTTAAGGCTGAAACCAGATTGTAGAACACACTCCTGCAGAACACCTTTGAGTCACAAGATGCAATGATTCAAGTAGGAGAGATCAAGGAGGACAGGAACACAGGGCATGTCTAAAATGAGGGTTGAAGAAAACAGTAAAAAAGGAGTCTGTGAATAAAGGTAACCATAACTAAGAATTAGGCAAAGGTCATTTAGAAATCTACTAATCTAAACTTAAAACTTATAATCATAAAACAGAATTTGAATAGAAGTGACTTGCATGAATGAAGAATGCCAATCCCAGAATCCATAATAAAAATTCTTTTTCAGGTATGGGGTAGTTCTCTATGATTTGCTTGTTGGGACAGTTCTGGATACTTCTTAACCAATAGAGACTACTGATATTTCTTAGGGATGCCTGCAATAGTGAACTATTAAGAGCCTATTTGTGAAGATACCACATACCTTGGTTGTAGGACAGAGATAAATGAAACAAATTCAACTGGAAACTTCTGTACTGCTTAACCTTCATAGTGCCAAAACAGTGCTATGAGGGTAACTTGGGAAAAACAACTCATGAATGGAAACATCTATGTGTGGTCATTGCATGCTGCAATACTGATCCTCCAGGAAAGATGTGTCCACTAACGCAAAAGTGAAACAGAAGTAGCCACCACCCTCTGTTTATATCTGAGGCTTGCTCCATAAGAGAGATTTCATGCCTGGTACTGTATACCTGATTACAAACCTATGGCTGGGAAGTTGCTGGCCCAAACAGGGGCACTTATTCCTGTTGTTTTGCTAAATAGAGACAACATCAAACTGCCTTCTTACTATTAATGTTGAAAACCAAAGAGAAATCTTACTTCCAGCCCCAATCAAAAAATCTTATTTTTGTAAAGAATGGTGTTGAATGTAGAGACTTGTGACTGTTCAAGATTCAGAGAATAATTGACTGGTAAGAGTTACCTCCTAAGCAGGACTCCCTCCATCACCAGAGGAGGTGGAAAGAATATAAGACCAGATAACGGGGAGTCGGATTGTGAAGTACTGTCTTCTGATCATGACATAGCTATTGCAGTCATAAACTCAATGCAGCAATTGTTTCCAGCACTGAGCCTGTTCAGATACTGGGTTTGTTAACATTTATTCATGTGTGAGGCTATTCACAGATCTTCTAAAGAAAGCATAAACATTGCAGAAGATGCCTTTAAACCTTATCAGTTCTGCTTCTGTTAAGATGCTTCCCCAAGAGGCACTCTCCTTGGAGACAATAAGACTACAAGACAACCTGCAGACGGCTTTACAGACCACAGTCATTTAAATCCAACAGCACTGTGCAAGTTAAAGTAACTAGTGGCGAAATTCTACAGATGCTGTGGGAATCTTCAGGATACTTGCTCAGCTGGTTCAACTAGCCTAAAACAACTGAGTCCTCTGATCGTACATTGCCTGGTTTCTCACAAGCTTGGTTTCCTGTAACAATACTAGATTAACTGAACACCTTCAGATTCCTCAAGCAAAAACAGGAAGAATGGGTTTAATAAAATCAAAAGTACCTCTATTTTTATTCCTCGGTGCTGCGCAGTTTAGAATTTCCTATATAATATAAAGGACAATATAGCATGTATATAAAATTGTGTCAACCCACCCATGCCAGTGAGGCTAAGTCTCCATGGATTGAAGCAAATGTCATAGATCTGAGTGGAGTGATCAGCGGGCTCAAGGCTTTTCAGCTCAAGAACAGTGTTGTTCTGTCTAAAGCCTTTTCTGTGCCAAGATGATCATCTTATTTTTACTTTAAATTCAGTTCATATTCTCCATTTCATGTGTTCATTTGGACCTAGTGAACCATGCTTGCATCTCTGGACCAAGCAGAGCTTCCCCATTTCTTGACTTTATTTGAATTTATTTACTGAACAAACAAAATGATCATATAACAGTAATAACAAAAAAATCATCACTTTGCTTTGTTGTTTTTTGGGTATTTTGGGGTTTTTTTGTTTGTTTGTTTTTTGAGACAGGATTTCTCTGTTGTTGGCATACGTGTAGTAAATACTGGTGAAGGTGGAGACTCTCCACATTTAGGACTTTGAATTTCTATTTCTAGTTTGATAAATGTTACTTCTCCTATCCTTTCTGATCTAAGAAACTTTGCTCAGAATGGAGATGTAGAAGTCATCCTTGCTAGCTGCATTTTTTTCCACTATGCAGCTGTGTCCTCCTGGCACCTGAGACTGGGGTTTCCTCTTCCGCACGCCAGGTCCAATGATGCTTGGCCTTCTCAGTGATGAAGGATCTGGGATGCTGCTTATAATGGACATGAAATTATGAGCACTATCTTCCTGGGTAACCATCTTTGGCCAGTTGTGTGTCCTCAATGTGTCTCATTTCCTCATCTGTGTGCAGCCACAGTAGATGTCTGGAGCTGATGTGGGTGGAAACTGCCTTGTATCTAAGATACATATCTTTCTCTTCCAAGCTCTCTCACACTAACAAGGACAATGATGTCTAGTCTCAGTTACTAGAGTGAGAAACTGATCCTAGAGTGGTTAAGACGTAATTTCAAGCCAGGCGTTGGTGGCACACACCTTTAATCCCAGCACTCGGAAAGCAGAGGCAGGGGGATCTTTGTGAGTTCGAGGCCAGCCTGGTATCCAGAGCAAGTGCTAGGATAGGCTCCAAAGCTACACAGAGAAGCCCTGTCTCGAAAAAGAAAGAAAAAAAAGACGTAATTTCAATAAACTTAAGCTGTAAAAACACAGAAAACCTAATAACCCATGTGATTATTTACTTAAGGAGAAACTGGACTCTGAGGGGTAAAGCTGGGGCATGCAGCCAGTATACAGGGCAATAGCCTGAGTCTTTTGATCTTTGAACTTGTGCTTTTTGATTTGGGCTAGTCATGGCAGTCAGTGTGCCACTCTTTTATCCATAACACCTGTGATAAGACCTTCTGACCTATGATAAAGGTGTGAGGGGAGGAGCCTGAGGCAATCTCAGTTGCACCTTTCCTCTGTCAATATTGTTTTTTATTTTATTGGAGGCCATTTCCATCAGTAACTGCCTTTGGCACTTATTTATGATGCAATGAACCAGCATTTCCTACATAAATGATGAGCCCAAGATACAGCAAGCTTCTATTTGTTAGCCAGAGGTCGGGAAGGGGCTGCTAGGAAAGAAGCAAACCTTGGAATATACCACCTTGAGTGTAGAAGTCTGTCTGTCTCCCAGGAGTACCATGGCTTGGAGTCAAGGTGTACAGAGGGATATTTTGAACTTTGGACTGACATGGTCACTACGCATGATTTCTAACATTAGACAAAGAGGTGAGGACAAATGTTCATTCACTCAACCACTGATTTCTTCATGTGTCTATTGTGAATTCAGTGTTCCCAGACACAGCCAGACTTGAGAATCACAGGAAGCAAAAAGAGAAAAGATTCACACATGACCCTGACTCAAAGACATTGCCATCTTGTCTTCAGAAAATCATCATTACCTCTTCAGGGTGCTTAGTAGCCTCTGAATTGAGTTGTCACTCTGAGGTGACCTTTACTCAGTCCCTGCATGAAGGCAGTAAGGAATCCAAGAGGCAGGGAAAACAGGGGCTCTATCCTGGAAATTCTCCAGCTCTGGACATAGGTCTTAGAGCCACAGATCCAGGCTTAAATCCTGGGCCTACATTTGAGAAAATGGCAGACTGAGGACATTTCTTTCTTTTTAGCCTCTGTTGCCTCAAATGGGGATCATCACACGTAAATGCTCAGCGACTGTCAAGATACATCTCAGTTTTCTGGAGCAAGCAGCATGCCTACTGTCCCTGGCTCAGCACACAAAGCAACACACATGCATTATTCGGATTTTCAGGATGCTCTGAATCCTCTTTCAACAGTCTGTGCATTGTCCTATGCCTTCAGGTTTGGGACAGGTAAACCAGATGGCCTGAGTCAAGCCTTGCCTTTGCTTACTAGCAGTGGGGTCTTGTCAGACTTCAGTAGGGAATTATCATTCCCTAACCCACAGAGAGTTATTCCTAGTACTTGGATAATTATTGGTTGATAGTAACTCCTATGATTTCATTTTATTAACAAGATTCTGACCATGTTATTTTACACCCTCTTATTCTTCCCTGATTCATGTCTTCTTCAATTAAAAAACCCACAAACTATGAATTATTATATTCCTTGCATCTTCAAGTCTTATCAGGCACACATTAGGTTCTGAGATAATGTTGGGGAAATGATGAAGGCTTCTGGAGAACGTGGATGTGAGCTGAGCTTAGCAGTGGGGGATTTAATGTGCATAAAAGGCACATTAGGAAGCAGCAATCTGAGGGCAGTGCATGTCTTTTTGACTAACCACTCATACAGAGAGAATTTTAATTCTCCTCTACATAGATACCTGAGATGAGATGGAACTAATGGGAATGCAGGCCTGCCCATAGCCTAAGCACAAGTCGATTGGAGAAAATGTGATATCATTCACTTTTGTTGTTCTCAATTTGAAGAGGCTTGGAAGGATGAAGAAGTGAGAACAGCAGATGCACTGAGTTACATTACACCCTGAGTTATGAGAGTTGGAAAGGAGACAGAACACTTGCTGAAGCCTTGCTTGGAACTACTGTGTGGTTGGTGATATCTTCTTTGTGTCATAAGTGTCCAAACCAAATAACATCAGTATTTTACCCAACTGTGCTACCTATGTCCTATATGATTATGTTGTCCTTGTTCAGGTAATGGTGTGGATCCATGGAGGTTGATAGGTATGGCGGATTGCCCCTTTCTGCTCTTAAATAACCCACAGTATGCATATTCTAATGAATCTTCCCATGGAACATGTTATATGAGTCTCCAGACACTCTGCACACATCTTAGGAGATGAGAGACTGGTCACCTTCTGTGTACATTGTATCTAACTGTCACCCTCATCTGTAAGTAGGGAAAATGAGGCACAAAGAGACTGAATGATATAGTCTTTGACATGATATAGTAAGTGGTGGATGTGAGATCTGAAACCAGTGAAACCCTAGTTTTTAGTCATTAATCTCCACTTCAAACCCTTCTTAAAGGCGTTTAACATTGAGACACAGATTTTGTCACTGTCCCAATGTGAAGTGGTTCCACTCTGGGACACAACTGTAGGGGACAGTAAGCCATGCCTTTAGAGGCTGGCTACAGGTGTGCCTGTCAGGGCATGGTCAAGGTGAGGTCAGGATGATGCGGAATAGGTTCTTAAGAGGCAGCGGCGAGCACATGGAAGGCCCTTCTCTCTGGCCTCGATGCTCGGCTGCTCTGGGCAGGCTCTGGCTTGCATTTGGCTGGTATTTATCTGAATAAAAATATCTTGACCATGTGGACTCTGGATCATCTTCATTCACGTTATACACAACCTCTACACTCTTTGGTCTAGAGTACTGTTAATGTCCTTCTAATGTTTTTTTATTAATGAAGGGAAGAAAGAACATGTGCCTAATGTAGGGAGGGCAGGAACTTTGCCTGTGATCTCTTACAGAGAGTGGCTGCTCTTACTGGCTGTAAAAATGCCACATCAGCCATCATGGTTCACATCCTCATACATAAGACAGAGGATGAGCTCTAGGAGGTCTCACTGAGAATGGCAGGTGTGCCCATCCTCGTGATGACCACCAGGTATACTTGCCTCAAGACTCCATTAATTCAGACACTCTCTAGTACCAAACTACCCATAACCATTTTTCCCATCCAAGGAACCATGTCAGCATTCTAATCTAAATTGAGATGTTCATGTTTTTAGTATTAAACACACATGTAAAAAGTATTATTACAAATTGGCATCTATCACCCTATCCATCCATCTATTATCTTTCAACAATTTAGTAGAAATAGATGAATAACTTTTAATTCACCTAATTTCAATCTGTCTAACATCCATGAATTATCTGACCAACCAGTATCTACTTTCTTTCAGCCAATCCATGGTTCATCCTTCACCTACCTGCTAGTTTCGTCTCTATCATTGCCATTGTGTGCTGATAGTTTTGCCATCTTGATACAAACTAGAGTCACCTGTGAAGAGGGAACAATGACTGAGGAATTGTTCAATCAGATTGGACTATAGGTATGCTTGTGGGCATTTTCTTAATGGCCACTTGATGTAGGATGTCTTTGTCCACTGTGGGTGGTGCCATCTCTAGGCATGTGGACCTGAGCTATATAAGAAAAGTAGCTGAGACCTACTGCAGCCTTGATGAGCAGGCAGCATCATCTACTCCACACCACACCACTATCCCCCCAACTGGAGCTACAAGCCGCACCTATACCTGGAGGAAGAGGTGAGTGTCTGAGATCCTGACTGGACAGCCCTGCTCTCTAGACCCTAGCACCGTGGAGCACATCTTGTGCCCCACCCCCACCTAATGCAGCCCCACTGACCAGGCAGTAGCATCCCCCATCTCCCCTACCTTCCCCCACTGTATCAGGGACCACCAGAGCCACAGGCCCCATTTGCAATGATTGGAGGAAGAAATGGATACATGGCTGTGTAAGAATACCCTCAACAGCAGGGCCTTTAATCCCAGCACTCAGGAGGCAAAGGCAGTCAGATCGCTACGAGTTCAAGACCAGCCTGGTCTATAAGAGCTAGTTCCAGGACAGCCTCCAAAGCCACAGGGAAACTGTCTCAAAAAAAAAAAAGAGAGAGAGAGAGAATGTTCTCAACAACATAAAGAGCAATTTGGTAGCACCAGAAAATAATGGTTCTTCAACAACAAGACCTGAAATTCCCACACATATGAAGCAGAAGAAAATAACTTTATTAAGATGATAAAGGCCCTTAAAGAGGAAATGAAAATTCCCTTAAAAATAAAAATTGGAAGAAATCAATAAATCCCTTAAAGAAATCCAAGAAAAAAACAATCAAACAAGTGAAGGAAACAGTTTCAAAAGTTGGAAATTTAAATAGAAACAATAAATAAAACACAAACTGAGATAATTCTGAAAAAATAAAATCTGGGTAAACAAGCAGGAACTACAGATCAAGCATAACCAACAGAATGCAAGCAATGGAAGACAGATTCTCAGGCACTGAAGATATGGTAGGGGAAATAGGCTCATTGGTCAAAGAAAATATTAAATCCACTAAATTCTTAACACGAAACATCTAGGAAATCTGGGATACCACAGAAACACAAAACCTAAGAATAATAGGGATAGAAGAAAAAGAATTCCATCTCAAAGGCACAGAAAATATATTCAATAAAATAATAGAAGAAAAATTTCCAAACCTGAGGAAGGATATGCCTATGAAAATACAAGAAGCTTACAGAACACCAAATAGACTGGATAAAAAAGTCTCCTTACCATATAATAATCAAAACACTAACTATACACAACAAAGAAGGAATATTGAGAGCTGTAAAGGAAAAAGGCCAAGTAACATATAAAGGGAGGCCTATCAGAATTACACCCAAATACGCAATGAAAATTCTCCTATCAGAAGGACTTGGATATATGTTCTGTAGACACTAAAATACCACAGATGCCAGCCCAGACTACTATACCAAGCAAAGCTTTCAATCACCATAGATGAGGAAAACAGGCCATTCCAAAACCAAATTTAAACAATCTCTATCCACAAATTCAGCCACACAGAAATAACTAGAAGGAAAACTCCAACCCAAGGAAGTTGGCTGCACCCATAAAAAACACAGGTAACATATAACCGCACACCAGCAAACCCCCCAAAAGAGAAATATACAAACACTACCACCAACAACAACAAAATAAAATATAACAGGAATTAACAATAACTGGTCATTAATATCTCTTACTATCAAAAAGACATGGTTATCAGACTAGATATGAAAACAGGACCGATATTTGTGGCATACAAGAAAGACACATCAACCTCAAAGACAGACTTTATCACCTAGTAAAAGGTTGGCAAGAGATTTTTCAACTGAATGGGCATAAGAAACAAGCAGGTACAGCTACCCTAATATTTAACAAAATATACTCCAAACTAGAATTAATCAAAAGAGACAGAGAATGACATTTCATATTTATCACAGGGAAAATCCATAAAGATGAATTCTCAGTTCTAAACATCTATGCCCCAAATACAAGGGCACTCACATTTGTAAAAGAAACATTGCTAAACTTAAATCACATATCAAACCCTGCACACTAAGAGTGGGAGATTTCAACACCCCACTATCATCACTGGACAGGTCTTTCGGACAGAAATTTAATAGAGAAATAAAGGAACTAACAGATGCTATGCCTTAAATGGACTTAACAGACATCTATAAAACGTTCCACCAAAACACACACACAAAAAATGTACCTTCTTCTTAGCACCTCATGGAACCTTCTCTAAATTGACCACATAGTAACAAAGCAAACCTCAGCACATACAAAAAATGGAATAACCTCTGTATCTTGTCAGATCACCATGGTTTAAAGTTAGAATGAAGCAACAACACTAATTGCTGAAAGCCTAGAAACTCATGGAAATTGAACAAAGCTCAACCAAATCATTATGGGGTCAAGGATGAAATACAGAAATTAAAGACTCCCTAAAATTCAAGAAAAATGAAAGTACCACATACCCAAGCTTATGAGACACTGTTCTAAGAGGAAACTTCATAATAGTAAGTGCCTACATAAAGTATATGGAGAGATATCATATTAGGGACTTAACAGCACACCTGAAAGCTCTAGGAACTAAAAGAAGCAAACTCACCCAGGAAGAGTAATTGAGGACTGACATCAATAAAATAGAAACAAGGAGAACAATACAAAGAGTCAATGAAACAAAGAGTTGGTTCTTTGAGAAAATCAACAAGAAAAAATCTTATCCAAACTAACCAAATGGCAGAGAAAGAATATCCAAATTAACAAACTCAGAAATGAAAATGGAAGCATAACAACCAATACTGAGAAAATCCAGAGAAATCCATGTCATACTTTGAAAACTTGCACTCCAAAAATTTGAAAATTTAAAAGAAATGGCCAGTTACCATATACCAAAATTAAATCAAGACCAGATAAACAATTTAAATATACCTATAATTCCCAAGGAAGTAAAACACACACACTTTCTCTCTCCCTCTCTCAAAAATCCTAGGGCCAGAAGTTTCAGTGCAGAATTCTACCAGAAGAGCTAATACTAATACTCTTCAAGAAATAGAAGGAACATTGCCAAACTCTTTTTACAAGGCTACATTTACCCTGATAGCAGACCACACAAAGAAGCAAATAAGCAAGAGAATTACAGACCAATCTCCTTCATGAACACTGATGCAAAAATATTGGCAAACCAGTTCCAAAAACAGATGAAAAAATCATCCACCATGATCAAGTAAGCTTCATACCTAAGATGCAGGAATGGTTGAAAATCCGGCAATATAATCCACCATATAAATAAACTGAAAGAAAAAAAAACATAATTGTCTCATTAGATACTGAAAAAAGCATTGACAAAATCCAACACCCCTTCATGATAAAGGTCTTAGAGAGATCAGGGATACAAAGAATATACCTAAACATAAAAAAGGCAATATACAGCAAGCCAACATCAATTTTGCCAGCATCTGCAAGACAATGGATGTTCAGGTTCCTAAAAAAAAAAAATGGAGCAGAGGTGTGGACCTTGAGAAAATTTCTAATTGATAATTTTTGGTCCTTGACAATTCCCCTCTTTCAAATTAATAAAAAGAAACCCGTGCTTCTGCAACAGGACAGGTGACTGTGCCTGGATTAGGTGGTCCTCTTTAACCTACCAAAGGTGCCCATCATAGAGTCACACATTCTGCCATGTGTGTTCTCTCTTAGGATCCCTGGAGGCAAGAGATACTTTTCTCGTCTCTGGCTCAAACCAGTCTCTGTAACAAAGAAAGTTAATGAGGTGGGGCATGGTCCAACTCCATATGATTATGAACCTGGAAGCTCAACAGGAAGCAACATCTATACCCTCATGGCTGCAAATGACCTCCTGCAAAAAAGAAGCAGGAATGAACAGAGTTAAAATGCCCCTTTAAAACCAGTGTGGAAATTTCTCCAGTGCCTCTGGTAAAGATAAGACCCAAGTTTGCCCTCCTAAACACACTTTTACCCTAAGGCTTCTAAGTTAAATTTCTGTTAGAATGAACTCTGACTCCTTGTTTCCATAAATATTTGCATAGCACAGACAGCAAGGTTACAGACATTAACAATTTCAGTATGAACATACATTAGGGTGAGTTACAATGCAATCAAAGGACAATAAAATGTTCTAATGATCTGTGGAGTGTGAACAATTCCACACTTTTAAACATTTTTCCCTATTTTCCTGTCTGGAGTTCAATGCCTTGTGAGCTTTCTTTTTCTTGTTTAAAGTCCAATGTTCTGTTGTCTGTAAAATTCCAAAATCAGGTTTGCAATATCACAGTCTTTGAATGTTAACTGCCAAACCTTTAGTCCATGTCTCGTCCAAGCATTGAAAAGGGGCTTCTGTCACTCACCATGGTTTATACCAGTGTCTAATTACTCTAAATTGGTCCTTATCCCCCAATGGGAAAAACTGGCAAAACAGTTTTGTGCCTCAAGTTGTGGCAGAAGGCGAGCTATTTATCATCTGGTTCTTTGTTAGCTCAGGAATGAAAACTCACAGGTCTGTGATGGGAGAAGTGATTCTGTGCATGTGTTTGTCTTATTGGATGACAAATAAAGTACTGTTTGGCCAATAGGAAAGCAAGATAGGTGGAACTAGGAGTCAAGGAGGATTCTGGGAAATGTAGTAAAAAGAAGTCTTGCTATCCAGGCAGGAAGTGACGTAGCAGGGAGACTCATATATAAGCAAGGGCAAGCAGGAAGTCATTCCTTTTCTCTCTCTTCCTCCTGGTCTCTGCTCTGGAGTCACCATGTGATCCACCAGCAAGAGAGGGTGCCAGCAGGATGCGTCCTCAATAAGATAAGTGATAAGATAAGTCTTATAAAATATATAGATTTATGATATTTAAGACTGAGATAGCAGATAAGAAATCCTAGTCATTGGCCAAGCAGCATTTGTACCTAATATAAGTCTCTGTGTGTTACTTAGGACCTTAATGTGGCATGGGGCAGAACTTGGGTGGCCTGGCAGAAAGCACCCATGTGGCTCCAGGGCTCTGGCAGCTTGGTGGAAAGACTCATTGTACAGGTCTGGGAAGTTCATGTAGCTAGCCTGTTGAGAAACTGGAACTCTGGAACTGGGTGTCCCCTTTCCTCCTCTAGCTGTAGGTTCAGATGTCATCAACGATTAGGAATACCAGTGGGTTTCACTCAAACTGGCTTGGGCAGTCTCCCGAGGTCTCAGGTCCAATTTTTCTCCTCTCCACTCATCTCACCAACTGTTCTGGCAGTTAACAAGCCTTGTTCTCCTGAGAGAAATCACAAACATGCCCTAGACCCCAGATTATTACGGGGTCTGGTTCCCGCCATTGTCTGATGCATGGGTCTCTCCATTTGACCTGAGTGAAATTCGCTCGAGTTCTGTCACGCCAGAATCTGTCTGCGGCAGATTGTTCACTGACATCCACATTTAAAAAATTTAAAATGAAGAGTGCATGATTTAATGCATCATGTGGGGGTTTGGGGATACAGCTTCCCCCTTTTCATCTTAGCTGAGTTTTTAAAAGCCATGAACATGCTCCATAATTCCTTGTCCTTGGGAATTATAAGGGTTATCTGTTTTGTGATCAATCTTCCATTGAGCACAAAATTGTTAGAATGCTTTGCTAGTATATCCAGATCCATTGTCTGTTTTTATTACTTTTGGAACTCCCATGTAAGCAAAACTTTTTCAACAGTAACTTATAACTTGTTTGGTGGCTTCTCCAGTTTTTGGAGTGGCCATCAAGAAACCTGAATATGTGTCAGTTGCCACATGTATGTATTTTAACTTGCCAAACTCTGCAATATGAGTAACATCCATTTGCCATAGATAATTGGGCAGCAGACCTCGAGGGTTCACTCCTAAATTACCACAAGTAGATACTGTGGGCACACTTCCGCACTGTTTGACGATTTGTTGAGCAGTTTCTCTGGTTAAGCCAAATTGTTTTCTTGAACTTCTGCTATTCTGATGATGAAAGTTATGAGACTGCCACACTCTCTCTACCTGGGACAGAGCGACTAGTTTTGTAAACTTACCTGCAGATTCGTTCCCTTCAGCCAGTGGGCCAGGAAGGTTCCAGTAGGTTCCTACATGACCCATGAAACACGGCAGTTTTCTTAGGTAAATTGCATTTTTAATTTGCCCAAATAATATTCTAACCTGATCATTACTGGTTCCTATACGCAGAACTGTCTCTATATCTGAAGAGCCTTAAATACATAGTGACTATCAGTATACAAATTAAATGAATCATTTACTAGGAGCTGAAAGACCATTATAACAGTTGGTAATTCAACTATTTGAGCTGAAGCCAGAGCCATCTGCTCCATGTATTCCTTTCCATCAATAACATAAGCTGTGCTCCCATTAGAGGAGCCATCAGTAAAAACTAATATAGCATTTTTTACAGGACTGCTTTTTTACAATTTGGGGGAATATTAAAGTATGCATTAGCATAAATTGCAACAGCCTTTGAGCTGGAAACTGATTATCAATTCTTCCTGTAAATTGAGCAAAGGCAATTGCCAATGAATCACTGTTCTGAAACAACCAATCAACCTGTTGCTTGGTATAAGGGACATGTATCATACTTGGTTCTCTGCCAAAATACCTCCTAGATTCCACATGGCATTTCTGCAGCACGCAGGCTACTGCTTCAAAATAAGGGTTTAATACTTTGGCTGGTGAGATAGGTAGGTGCAACCACAGCAACAGTCCCCCCTGCCCCAGAACAGAAGTCAGACTATGCTTTGTGGGGAGCACATAAGCTTCCCATGGTTTTTCATAGTCAATATAACATATCTGTAGATGCTGAATAGCATCCTCTAATTGTAGAAGGACCTGTCTACCTTCTTCTGTTAACTGTCTAGGTGAATGGGGATCACTATCTCCCTTTAAAATATCATTCAGAGGTTTCAAATCACCAGTAGGTGCTCTTAGAAAAGGATGTAACCATTGAATATTCCTATCATTCAAAGACCACAAGCTATCTTTTCTAATTTCTAATTTTTTTAGGTCTAATCTCTTTAGGATATAACACATGACCCAAATACTGAAAAGGTGGCTGTCTCTGTACCTTTTCTGGAGCAATGGTTAAACCTGCTCTTCCAAAACTCTGCTGTAGCTGTCCATATGTTGCAAGCAAAACCTCTTCATATTTATGGGCAAGCAAGATATCATCCATATAATGAACAATATAGACCTGCAGAAATTTGTCCCTAATCACTTGTATAGCCTGAGACACAAACTTCTGACATAAAGTTGTACTATTGGCCATGCCCTGGGGCAAAACCTTCCAATGGTACCTCCTCATGGGCTCCTTAAAATTAACCAAAGGAATGCTAAATGCAAACCTATGACTGTCCTGAGGAGCCAGGGGAATAGTATAAAAACAATCTTTCAAGTCCACAATAACCTTATAAGTACCTTTTGGCACAGCTGCAGGAATGGGTAAACCTGGCTGCAATGTTCCCATTCAACTGCATGGTTTCGTTAACTTTTCTCAAATCTTGTATCATCCTCCATTTCCCTGATTTCTTTCTAATCATAAAAATAGGAGAATTCCATGGGGAGTTAGAAGACTCAATATGACCATTGTCCAGCTGTTCCTGCATTAACTGCTGAGCAGCCTGTATGTTTTTTTCTGATAGAGGCCACTGATGCACCCATATTGATTCATCACTTTTCCTTGTGATGGGATCTGCATGGAGTGCCGGCTTCTCAGTGACCTCCGCTAAAAATACCCTCACCCTGCTCTAGGATATCTCCCATTCGGTAAAGTGGAGATGACACTCCCCTCCCCCTCCTTGATGGAGTGACAATCCTTCCTGATTAGAGACACCTGATAGTAACAACTGCACTTCGCTATACAAATGCATTCCCATCAGAGCCTTAACATCTCAGCCCCACAAATTTACAAGCAAATGAGGAACAACACAAGGCTGAAATGTGCCTTTATGACCTTTATCATCTCTCCAATAAAGTTCACCGCTACTCTGTTCAGGATTCTGCATCTGACCAATTCCTTGTAATTGTGTAATAGTCACTGTTTTTGGCCATGTTGAAGGTCATTGACTGACTGTAATAACTGACCTGTCCATGCCAGTGTCTAAAAGGCTGGAAAAGGCCCTGCCATTTATATATAACGTAATCTCTTGGCACTGAGGACCAACAACCTGCAACGAATAGGCATCAAACCCAGAATTTCCTCTCTTATCTCTCTTAACCTGATTGTTTGTTTTCACCTGGGGGAGTAAAATCAATTGAGCAAGTCTCTGACCTGACCTTATCACTGAAATTCCATCTGGAAAATGAGTCATAACCTTTATTTCCCCCTCAAAATCAACATCAATCACTCCTGGAGCAACAAAAATTCCCTGCATTGTTGAGCTATTCCTCCCCAGCAATAATCTGACCACTTGGCAAAGGACCATAAACACCAGTGGGCAGCACTGACATCCCCATTTCTGGAGTTAAAACCGTGTCAGAAGTTGAACAGAGGTCCAGTCCAGCATTTCCTGCTGTGGTTATGTAGAGGTCTGGAACAGACTTTCTAGTGCGGGGAAACCTCTGCAGAATCACCCCATAGATTTGTCTCGGGGCCTGAGACAGGTCCCCTAAGTAGTTTCTCTGCAGGGGATTTACCTGGGCATCTCTCTTAGACCTACATTCGTATGCCCAGTGCCTATCCCTCATACATCTTAGGCATAAACCCGGTTCCCTATTCTCCCCCCCCCCCGTTAGGACACTGTATGACTTGGTGTCCCTTTTGACCACATCTAAAGCAACCTCCAAAAAGTTTCTTGCCTTTCTTTTTCCCTATGCTTTGCTTTCACTGCAGGAATAACATATCCTTAACTGAAGTCTCTTGCAAGGCAGCCGCCATCGCTAATCCCTGAGTGTAAGCCAGTCCTATATCTGAACAAATCTTAATGAACTCATCTATGTTGCCCTTCTTCCTGTGAGGCCTTAGTGTGGCCTGGCATGCAGCGTTAGCATTCTCATAAGCCAGATGCTTTCCGACCAAAAGTCCCGCCTCTGAATCTCCCATTATTCTAATGACACTTGCATTAGTCTAGAGACAAAATCCTGAAACAGCTCATCGGGCCCGTGTCTGATTTTTGTTAAGTTCCCCACCCCACCCTACCCCCACCCCCGTGCCCCAGCAGCCAAAAGTTTATTCCAAGCTCTTTTTGCCACCACGCCAATCTGTGTATACACCGATATCTCAAAATTTAACTGTTGACCTATATTCTTATAATGCCCTTCACCAGCAAGCATCTCATAGGAAACGGGAAGGCCTTGGGAGCTCTTCTTCTCAGCTGTGACCTGACATTGCCCTGCAAACTCTGTCTTCCACAACAGATAATCTCCCCCAGACAGGCAGGCCTTAGCTATCTGCTTCCAATCCCCTGGGGGTAGAGCTTCTACAGCCATATTCTCTATCAGCTTCTGGGTAAAACTTGCTGTGGGTCTATATTGGACACAAGCCATCTTCAATCCCTTGAGCTGTTTAAATGGTGCATGTACTCTGCCTATGTTTCCCTGAGCATCCCTATGCTCCAATATAGGAAATGTCTGAAACCCCCGTATGCCCTCTCCTTTGTCTGCTGCTTCTCTAATGCTAGCCTGCATTAGAGACACCTGGCCGGCTACAGCTGCCTGCCCTGGCTTGAGGGATGCTTGTATCTTGGGCTGATTTATTCTTTCTGCAGTTGGCAACAAAAGCACATCTCTCTGACCTGAGGAAACCTGCAAGGTTCTCATCTCTTGTGAGAGAGATTCCATTAAGTCTTTCAAACCTCTTGCTGCATCTTGCCCTTAGGTTTCTGCCCATCTGCATTCCTAGTCAAAAATGAGGGAGGTGAAGACTCTTCACTCTGATGCTCAGTAACTCTCTCCTCATATTCATCCCAAACACATTTTTCTACATATGCTTCTTTTTCTGGTCTCTTCTTTGTAGGGATGGAGGGCCCAATCACCTTGCTAACTGCTATGTTTTTGTTTAAATTAGATATAAAGAAAAAGAGGAGGTGGCTGAGACATAAGACTAGTTTATTATTGGCCCGGCAGAGTAGGGAGACTAAGAGAGAAGAGGAGCAGGGGTAATGGCTGACCACCATGGCCGGTCGCCATAGAGAGAGACAGAGAGGCAGAAGCAAACAGAGAGCGAAGAAGCAACAGAGAGAGGAGAGAGAGAAGCAGGGAAGTTGGAACTTTTAAAGGGAAGACTGTGCATGCACATTGAAGTTCCATGCATGCCCAGTGTCCTCACGTATGCGTGGTGGGTGATGTGGTGACGGCACATGCCTGTGCATGCCCTGACTGTTGTCAGGGGACATGGTCTGTCTCTTAAAGAGATCTTGCCCATCAGCACTAAAGCCTGAACTTTCATTAACCAGTTCAGAGGCAAATATTCCCAGCTGTTTGGCGCCTGATTCTAAGCTCTCCTATATCATTGTTCATAACCAAAGAGTGTCTGTAGATACACTTTCATAATAATGCTGTCGGATTTTTAATCTGACCTCATTCCATATGTTGGGATCTATATTCCCATGATGGGGAAACTCAGGACATACTTGCTTTACAAATTCTCAAAATTTTTGTATCCATTGCTGCTCAACTTCTGTCCCCTTATTTTTCCAAATCTCTCTAACTGACTGCACCATCAACTTCTTGCCACTTCTTTGTCCCATTTTTACAATTATATACAATTTTACTCCTGATTTAACTCCACTCATTCACGGCATTCCACTACTTCTTTCTGCTCACGCTTCTTCTTAGACTCGTAGACCTTGGGTGCCTATTTCTCTGCCATGTCCATCACATCTGTCCCTATTCTCAGCCTCAGATTGGGTGCCATTTATTCCGGACTTCTGTCTTGGACTGTGAACTGAGCCAGCTATAAAGTCCCAGGTCCGATTCTGAGTGGGGGTGTGTGGACCTGGGGAAGCGAACTACCCAATGGCGCTAAGGATGAGACAGGAAACGCCAGATCATCTCAGGAGGGCTTCCAGCAGATACCATGGTTTATTGAAGAAACCATGGAAAAACCATGGTTTATTGAAGAATCCACTTAAGTAGTTCTCCAAGGGCCAGGGCAATACTGGAAGGCATCTATTATCATGTGTGGAGCTGATAGCAAGTAATTCTTTTAATTCAAGAGTCACCTAACAATCTCTAGGCACATTGACAGAGCTCTCAGCACAGGTGCAGCACATTCAGGGCCTAGGCCTGTTGTGATGCAAACTAGGAGATATTCTTCACTGAGGCCAGGCCATCTGGTGGCAATTCCACCAGCATCTGCAAGACAATGGAGGTTCAGGTTCCGGGGGGGGGGGGGGGGGGGGGGGGGGGGGGGAATGTAGCAGAGGTTTGGACCCGGAGAAACTTTCTTTTCTGTTTCTTTTTCGTTTTCTTTTCTTTTCTTTTCTTTTTTATTTATGTGTGTGTGTGTGTGTGTGTGTGTGTGAGAGAGAGAGAGAGAGAGAGAGAGAGAGAGAGAGAGAGAGAGAGAGAGAGAGAGAGAGAGAGATCTAATATGGCCCAGGATTTATTGTTTAAAAACAAAATGATGACTGACAGGCTCACGATCAACAGCATCGCTGAACTTCCCTCTCCCTCCGCCGTATTCTATGCTTCCAATCCCCTCGGTAAAGCTGTGATGTCTCCAGGTTCTCAACCTCATTTCCCTTGCCTCAGCTCACCTCATCATCCCCAGGCAGGGCTGGTGCCTCAGTTTGAATGCATGGGAGAGCCCAGAGCAGTGATGGGAAGAGAGGTTAAGGCCTCACCCTCAGGAAAAGGGACAGCAGGGTAGAATGTGGTGAAGTGGGGGCTCCCGTAGCTTGGGGCGCCAAAATGGGTCCCTGGGGGCAGAGGGAAGGATACATGTCCCCCTGGGAAAGGAGACCTGGCAGCCTCATACTCTTCTCGTTGGGTATAGTCGGTACTTGATCATTTGCCTTTCTGGTGCCACATCCTTCTCCAACCCAAGCTGAACGGCGATGGCACTGATCTGCTGCAGGCTGGGCTTTGGGCACTGTAAAAAGAAACATGTTCTCCAGGTTCCCCCTCACAGGGTTCTCAATGCTCGTCTGCTTTCTCTTTCGAGCCTGCACCAGGGTCTCGGCTTTCCATATCTCCTGAAGGTTCTCGTGGTTGTTGGCTTCCTCCACCCACTTCTCCAGCAGGGGGTGCAGCTTGCATATGTTCTTGAAGCTGAGCTGCAGAGCCTCGAAGGGGCAGTCTGGCTGAACACCTTTCCGAAGAGAACGCCCAGGGTGAGCACCACGTCGGCCTGGGTGTACCCCAAGGTGATCCTCTTCTGCTTCAGAAGCTTGACAAACTGTTCTAGTTCTTTCTGCAAGGCCTTCAAGTCCTGGGACTCCTCGGGACTCGGTTCTACCTTCTCCAACGTCATGGGGACAATGGGCCTGGCAGTACAGGGCCCAGGGGAGGACCCCCTCTGAGTGGTTCTCCACTCCTGCTCCTGCCTGGCCCTCAGGCTGTGAAGTCTCCAGGCCAACTTGCAGCACTAGACCCAGTCCTCCTGAGGTCCACAGTATGCCACCCCTCCACAGAACTCTTATGTTCGGGGACAAGGGGAAACCCCAGCACTTCTGAGCCTGGTCCAACCCCTGGCCCAATTCCAGGCCTACCTGGTGGCCCTTGGAAGCTTAGCCAGGTCCGGTGGTCCACCCAGCCCATCTCCAGCCCTCCTGACCCATCACCCCCACCAGGTGGAGGTGAGAAAGCAAAGTCTGAAGCCAGGTGTCCAGCCATGGGGAAGGCAGGTACCCCAAGCCAGGGGGCCTGACCAAAAACCAGAGAAACTTTCTAATTGATAGTTTTTGGTCCCTGACAAGGAAACGTATTCCATTCTATGGTCCATGTACTTTCTGAGGCTGATTCAACATCTACCCTATATAAAATTCACTAGGGGAGGAAGATTGGAGATTGAATATCTGGATTTCAAAACACTCATCTAAATCTGAACATAACAAGAAGTGGGTGGCACAAATGAAATAATTATCCAAAGCAAATGACTTGCATTTATAGAGCATTTACTTTGTTCCAAGCCTGTGATAATGTTCACCAAAAATCACCCCATGGAAGCCTCACAAAGACAAGGTAGTACTATTATTATCCATGTCTTGTCAATGAAGAAATTGCACATTCAATGTCACAGTGTCATTAGTAGCAAGGGCAGAGACCTAACACCAACACTTGAGCTTAAACCCTGTACCCCATACCTTCCCATGAGATGTCAACAAGGTAGCATAAGTAGGTCGTTAATACATTAGAAAGTAACTCTGTATCCAAAATAACAATGTCTTCACATAATCATCTGTCAAAGCCAACAGACAAGAAACACAATTTATCTTTTTAATTTATCAACTAGGAAGCATGATCAACATTAGATGAGGTCTGTATAAAGTCACACATAACACTGCACAGCTGTGATCTCAGTATGTGGGAGGTGAAGATAAGAGGATCAGGAGGTGAAAGTCAATGTGTTGCAGGTCACCTGTTTATGAGTAGAAGATGGATGGGAAGAAGGGAGGAGGAAGAGGAGCATGAGAGGAAAAAGAAAAGTGAGAAAGACAAAACAAGCTCCAAAACCAGCATGAGATTGAAGCAGTGTAACTCTTCCTGGTCAACCCAGGAGGGAGCGAAGCAATTGAGATGGTCAGAGCTGGGGATTCCCAGCCTTTAAAGTCTTCTAAATACCATTGTATTGCAAAGTTGTGCTTTGCTCAAAACCATCTCCAGGGCTCTTCCTTAAATATACTTTAGTCAGGAAAGTTAGTTAGATAAATGGGCTATTTGTTGTGGGTGCAATTATTTTCAGCAAAACTGCAAGCATAGCATGTGTGCACATTCACAATGCTGTTTCTTTTGATATTAACAGCCACCCTCTGAGGCTGCTCTTTGAGCACTATGGTCCATTGAAGTAATCTTGGCAAAGAGCACAAAGAATTTCAGTTACAGTTGATTTAGTAACTTGAGGTTTTAATTTTTTTGGTTCAACTGTGAGTTCTTCATTGAATAAATTTTCAGTGTGTGAGTATTCTGCCCTCATCTACTTTGTTAGGAAACTGTAAACACCATCACTCATCAAAGGAGATGGACCTGATCTAGTCTTCAGGTTGTTATGGTCAATTATACAATCATATGTCTGTCATGTGCCCTCCCTACATCATTTAATTTAGTGGGTTTGTAAAAAGAAAAAAAAAAAGTCCCTACCAACTCGAAATTTTTATCTCCTAATTGAAATATTTGTCCTTTCCCATTCCGGGTTATACAGGAACAATAAAGCAGCTCCCATGACCACACTAGGAATAAGACCAATTTTTAACTACCCCTTAAATCTCATGACATGACATGGAGACATATCAATTTATTTTATTTTTTTAAAAATGTTGAAAGACCTCAGAAGAGGTACTTTCATAGAAGGAGACCCGCACCCAGGAATCAGCGAAACCATGAACTTTGGATGCAAAAGCAAGAGGCTTTATTAGTAGCGCTGGTACCCGGGGGCCTAGCTTTTGTTAGGCTAAGCCCCGAGCCAAGGGAAAGGGGTCCTTATATAGCTAAAAGCACAGTGCAGAATCGAAAAGCATAGTTACAGGGATTCTATTGGACAATTTAATGAGGTACAGAGTTATTTTAGGTCAGTATATTCTCAAGGTCTGCACCTGGTACAACAGACCCAATTCCCCCTTCTGCGTCCAGATGGCTGACCTTGGGACGGAGGTTCCCCATCGGGCGGGGGCGGGGGGCGTCCTCTCCCTGCTCGGCCCCAGCCCCGGGGCGCGGCACCAGGTGGGCGGGCCTGGGTCGCGGCCCCGCCTGGGTGAACCGGCTTGGGAGGGAGCCAGCCGCCAGGCGTGTGGGTGCGCGCGTACGGGAGTGTCACCGAGAGAGAACCAGCCAGGGGGCGGGGTCTTTCATTCTCCCATTTCTCTTGTAACTGAATGGAATCTTTCATTCAGAGGCCTCTGGATATTCTGGGTCTATTAGAATGTAGGGACCAAATATAAGGATTAAAAATAGAATAACCAGGGGTCCCTATGCTGGCTGCTATGCCCCCCATTGTTACTCCTTCTAATAATAGGGCCATGGTTAAGGATATTGGCTCCCTCTGATGTCAGATGATTTCTTTAGTACGCTGTAAACATATTCAGGTTGGTGATAGTTTTTACTTTGAGTCTAATTTTAAAGATGGCCCCCCTGATCTGGTCCCGACAGGTACCAGCGAAGGCCCCAAGCATATCCCTTCTGTCATTTTGTTGCTTTCTTATCCTCATCCATAAAGGAAATAAGGAGAGGCATAGAGGTGGTACCAGTGGAGCCCTTTTGCCATCCTCTGGTTACCTGAATCCCATGAGGATGAAGGCTTCCAGTGAGCATCCCCTGTCGTTTTGCATCCCCATGCAAGGGAGTTCCTTTTGACTTAGCATTTTAACCAGGGAAAATGGACGGTGAAATTTCTTTCCAAACTGCTTCCTGCTGACTTTGGGACGAAGTTAGGGACCCCAGAAGATTGAAATGCTAGTCAAAAGCAAAAAGAAATTTAGACAATGGGGAATCCATCAGGGGCTTCTGGTTAGCAGACATTGTTGCAGAGATAGGGGGTGTCCACATCAGCAGACTGGTTCACATCCATAGCAAGTCCAGGGCTCGCAGTCTACTTAGAACAGCCTGTAGTCAGCAACTGGTACTCAGATGTCTGTCAGAAGCAGAAACCTGTTTAAGACATATTTAAACTGGGAACAGAGGTTAAAACTTATTTATTGAAGCCCATAGTGCAGAAAAAGCAGATATCTGGATATCTGTTCAAACAGCAAGAACATATTTATAACTTTGAGTCCTAGCAAAAACTACAGATTTGGGCTATAAGCATGTACATTTTTCTTCTGTCCAGAGAGCCAGGTATGGATTGGACAGAGGTGCCTTTGGCCTAATGAAAAGCCCTTTAAGTTTGTACTTAGATGACAACCAAAATAAACTTAAAAACCTTGAGCTTGTGCCTGAACAGTAGATAGTCATTATTTTATCAGCTAACATACTGACTAGTCTATAGTGGATCTGACTGTCTGATGCTGTCAAGCTGACAACCAGTAATATTTCAGAGATCTGAGAAGGGTATATTTTATCCGAATCTATTAAAAAGTGACAGAAGCCAGTTAGAAGCAAGTCCATATACAGTTAGCCAAACCTAAGTTTCTCCATCACCGTTGGAGGCAGCTGTCTCAAAGAACAACAATCTTCGCCAGTCCTATATTGTGAGAGGTTTTTTTCCTCTCTGTGGAAGAGGGACATGGAAAAGACTGACCTTGTTTTGTCTAGGCAAAGGGGTACAATCAATTTTCCAGCAGCTTTGTCCACAGTCTCGGCCAGGTTCTGGCAGGCGGCAGGTTTCATATCTGAGCATCTCGCTCATTGGTCCAGGTGCAGGAACTGAGGTGCCTGTAATCTTCGGGTCATTGTCAGGATCTGGCAGTCTGTCTGACATTATAAACTTTAAAGATAACAATTTAAATGCCATATTCTGAAGATCTCTGAAGCATTAGAGGTCTGTTTGTCTGTTTTAATTACTTGCCTTAAGCACACATTAAGTATACAGGTGGCTAGGTAAGGTCTTATTTCTGTAAATAATTTTTAGTCTGACTGTAACTGGTTTTAACTTAGTAAGATGTTTGAAACAGCACAGCTGAACTTAAAACTGCATAGAGCTACCTTATATTCCTTAAACAGTAGCTTAACTTCTTTCTTAGGCAGGGTTTTTCTGTGACTTTGGAGCCTGTCCTGGAATTCGATCTGCCGGACCAGGCAGGCCTTGAACTCATAAAGATCCATCTGCCTCTTACTCCCGAGTGGTGGGATTAAAGGCGTGTGTCACCAATGTTCTAAACTTAAGGCGTGTGCTACCTATACCCTGAGCTTAAAGGTGTGTGTTACCAACATCCTAAACTTATTTCTAAAATATAAACTGTAATATCATATAATAGATCAGCATCTTTCATAAAACAAAAACTTTACATTGTCAGGCTTTGCTCAAAAATAGTTCTAAATTGAAACTCTTTAAGTACAAACATTAATAAAAACAAACATTAAAAAAACTGGTTTTTTAAAAAAGAAATTTAAATTCCCTTAAGGTCTTTTCTGTAATATATAGAAGCATTAACATTTTAAATCTTAACTGAAAAACTTGTTTCTAAGATGGTATCTCTAATTTCCATGTGGTCATCTTTAGTCAAGATGGCGGTTTAAGTATTCTTTTTTTAATTTTAGCAAAATGGCGACCAGTCAAGCCATGTGACTATTTTGCCATGTGCTGGCTACCGGGAAACAGAACATTTTAAAACAAGTATATATAATTTATTTGAGAAATAAACAGGACCTTTTAAAACAGAATTAGCTTAATATGGTTAAACATGTGAAACCATAGCACAGTTTACATTTTTTCTCTGACCTTTTATAACTTGCTTTAACCCTCTATAATTTTCTGTAACAATCTTCTCTGCTATGACTTGCTTTAATTCTCTATAACCTTTAGTTCATTTCTCTGACTCTCTTAGACACTTTTAGACAAGTTTTCCTTTTTTTTTTCTCAGTCAACATAAAAATTTTATTAAAGTCTTTTTACAGTTCTTAATAACTTTAAGGCCGTTTAGATGTCCTGGCGGGGGCTCCTCAGTCAATTCTCCCGGGGGGAGTACCTCAGGTGTCTTCTCTTTTATCTGAAATATAGTTTGGGGGTTAAAGGTACCATCCCGCTGCCGGCCCATGTCAAAGGCTGGCCATTCTGAGGAACAAAGAGTAATCCATTTGTGTTTATGCACATCAATTACAAAATAAAGACCAAACAACACAGAACAGGCTTTCGAAGCGCGGTTTCAACAGAGAGTCGAAAGTAAGAATTGAGAGGGGGGTCGAAGAAGGGGGCCCTCCTTCTTCGTCCCCAGTAAAGATTGCAAATCCCTCAAGCCGAGGGCCTTCTCCAAAGAGACTGGGAAGATGTCCAGTCATAAATCTCAGCTCAAAAACAAAAGTACAAAGGTGAGCCCACTAAGGCCTCAATTGCTACCAGGACGTCTCCTAGAGCCGAGGTCGGGAGTCCGAACCCGTCAGTTCCTCCCCGGAGCCACCAAATACAAATGTACGCAGCTGTGTACTCCAAACGCAAGCGCAGTTCATAAAATGGTTTCAGACAGAAAGACAGGACAGGACGAGACAAGACAGTGGATCCACATAACACTTACCTCCCAAATGTGGGTCGGTGGTCCCTGGGCGGGTCTCGATCCCGGACCGAGCCCCCAAATGAAAGACCTCAGAAGAGGTACTTTCGTAGAAGGAGACCCGCACCCAGGAATCAGCGAAACCACGAACTTTGGATGCAAAAGCAAGAGGCTTTATTAGTAGCGCTGGTACCCGGGGGCTTAGCTTTTGTTAGGCTAAGCCCCGAGCCAAGGGAGAGGGGTCCTTATATAGCTAAAAGCACAGTGCAGAATCGAAAAGCATAGTTACAGGGATTCTATTGGACAATTTAATGAGGTACAGAGTTATTTTAGGTCAGTATATTCTCAAGGTCTGCACCTGGTACAACAGACCCAATTCCCCCCTCCGCGTCCAGATGGCTGACCTTGGGACGGAGGTTCCCCATCGGGCGGGGGCGGGGGGCGTCCTCTCCCCGCTCGGCCCCAGCCCCGGGGCGCGGCACCAGGTGGGCGGGCCTGGGTCGCGGCCCCGCCTGGGTGAACCGGCTTGGGAGGGAGCCAGCCGCCAGGCGTGTGGGTGCGCGCGTACGGGAGTGTCACCGAGAGAGAACCAGCCAGGGGGCGGGGTCTTTCAATGTGAACTTTGTCTTTACTCAAGTTCTCAGAAGACTCAGCTAACTTCACACATGCATACTCATTCAGAGTTAATTTTTTCAGTAGATGTTGATGTTGGGATGGCTACTCAGCTGAATAAAGAACTCCAAATGATCCTTGGAAACAGCAAACCTGGAGCCAGGTATAATTATCCTTCAAATTGTAAAATATCACTTGTGAGAAAGCCACCATGGCCTCGTGGGTAATCTAGAATGGAGTACTGAGTTCTGGCAAGCATCTGCATCTTTCTTCCAGTGAGTACCCAAACAGGGCTGATGTTCATTAAGTACTGTCCAGATCTGAAAAATCGTACTTCCTCATGGATCTCCACAAACCAGTGGGTGTCCTTGCTGCCCTTGTGTGATAGCCTCTGTAGAGTAGAGGCTTCAAGTGAATTGTAGCTATCCTGGTGTCCCTCTGGGGACACTGGACATATATATTTAAATTGGTGTTCCCTTACATTCCAGTGGTACTGTAATGTAATTTGTATATTTTAGGTAGCAGATTGCCCAAGGAAAAACAGATTTTCCTGGTCCTTGCTTTACATGTTCCATGGAGAGAAAAGTGGGGCTTAGGCTGGAGTTCCCTTCCTAGGAGATGCTGCAGAGAACAACTCTCCATTCTGAAAAGCTAATGTGTGATATTTAAATCAATATGTCACATTAATGTCATAAAATACACGTCTTTTTGCACCAGGTTTTCACATAGGTGACTCCCAGGTCCATTTTCACAGAATTACTTTTATGCCTCAGTGGGATCCTCAGGTAATCTCCAAAGTTCTTGTTAGCCAACTCAATCTCTTCACTGCTCATTCACTAGTGATGATAAGATAACAAGTAGACATTAACTGTTGGAATTTCATATGCTTATCCAACAAGTTTATTTCCTATTATGGCCAGAAATATTAAACATTTTTCTTTTAAATCAGTATGTCTCCATTTCCTTTCATTTTCCTTCCTTGATTTATTGCTTCTTGTCTTCATTTCTTCCTTCTACTACCCTTCTTTCCCTGTCCTTCCTTTATTTCTAAAAAAAAAAAGAAAAACAAACATACAAAAACAAGGTCTTATATGTGTTATGATAAATCTTTCTGCCCCGTCCTGCGGGGCTCCGGCAATTTGTGAGTCCGAGGTGGATCATGCCTGCAAATAATGGGCGGGAAAGAAAGAGTGGGACCAAGCAGATTCCATTGTCAAGGCCCCTTTATTGATTATTGCAAGGGGTTTTTATAGAGAAAGGAGGAAGCAGAGAAAAAGGAGGTGGGGGGGTGGGATGAATTAATTGTTCTCAGGCAGGTATCCGGAATCTCCTGTGTTAAGGAAGTGGGGGAAGAGATAGGTGTCAGTTGCTTCTCAGGCCAGGTATCTGGAATCTCCTATGTTTATCTCAAGCACTAACTAAGGAAATGGGGGAAGGTGTTAATTGCTTCTCAGGCCAGGTCCCGGAACCTGAGGGGTGGGATGCTAGGCTAGCTAGGCATGGGGGGTCGCCAAGGCTGGCTTCTGATATCTTTCCACCAAAAGCCCCTGAGCCCCACCGTCACGTGTGTGCTTTACGCCAGCTGCCCGCCCGAGTTAGGGCCCAAATTAATACACAGAAACTTGTATTAGGGTCAAATGCTGCTTGGCCAATGTCTAGGATTTCTCATTTGTTAGCTCAGTCTTAATTATCATAAATCTATATATTTTATAAGACTTATCTTATAGAGGATGCCTTTCGTTGGCGCCCTCTCTTCCTGGTGGCTCACATCCTGCTGCTGGAGGACGCGAAGGGGAAAAGGGGGATACTTCCTGTTTCCTTTGCTTAAATATGAGTCTCCTTGCTATGGCACTTCCTGCCTGGATCACCACTTCTCTACTACATTTCCCAGGACCCTCTTTGACTCCTAGTCCTGTCTAACTTGCTGTTTTATATATGTTGTAAGGCTGACCTTGAACTTTCCATCCTCCTGCCTCCTCCTCACCAAGTGCTCTCTTGATTCTGTGTTTGAGATGCTGACTAGTATGTACAAAATGGTTAGACTCTATTCTCAGTTAACACATGGCTTTCAATGGTGACTTTGTATGTTTTGTTTCCAACTAAACTTTTTTTTATCTCTTTGAATAACTCTCACTTCATTTTACAATGGTTTTGTTTTTCCATATTATTTATTGAGTTACAATTTTATTAATTTAATTTAATTGCCAAGATCTCAATTACTATGAAAAATGTTAAAAAGCAAAGGTGATTCTATCCTCATCAAAAAAAAAAAAGTGAAAAGCTTCAACATTTTATGAAGAAACTAATGTAATTGTTCATGTCATCTTCAAATATAGTCAAAGACTCTGAGGACCAAGAAAAATCTACATTTTTTTCACATATAAGTAAAACCACATCCCAGAGACAAATAACAGAAATCATGGAATTAAATGAATCCTGACCCCACACATGAAACTACATTATATTACCAGAGAAGAGGATAGTCCCAGGTAGTCTTGTTCTCAAAAAATTTGCAAGCAGTCACAGAGATAAAATCTAGGATTTTGAGGTATTTCCACGAGGCCTTATCTTAATGGGAAATGGTGAAACTGCAACTCCTTTCCCTGCTACATGATGACTGTTCAATGTCTCCACAGAGAAGAGAGTGATCTCCTGTTTGTCCCTAATTATATACTGATTCTGCCCAGCTATGTCACTTCTTGTCTGGCCAATCAGCCAATCAATGATTTATTCTTTAAACAATAAGAGAAACATATATACAGAAAAACATTTCCCATCAATAACTCAGTGGATGGGGATGACTTGTGGAGCTGGCCAGGATTTTCTCCTATTCTGAGGGTTGCCTATTTATTTGTTGCACAGTTCCCTTTGTTATAATAAGCTTTTTAGTTTAATGAGATTCTATCCCTTAATTGCTGTTTTTATTCCCCGTGTTTCTAGAGTCCTGAAATCATATTAGAACATTTTATCACGTGCTTGTAAGCTGAAGCATACTCTTTACTTCCCCTCCATTTAACAGTCTCAGAGTATTAGGCTATATGTTAAGGCCCTTCATCCATTTGCATTAGAGTTTTGTTCAATGTAAGAGATATGGGCATAATTTCATTTTTTTCTATATGTTTAAATCCAGTTTTCCCAGCACCACTTGGTAAAGTTGCCATTTCCCCCCAGTATGTATTCTTATCATCTTTGAAAAATTGGATAATTCTAGTTCTATGGATTCATATCTGTAACTTCAAATCTAGTCCACTAATCTATATGTCTATTTTTGTGCTAGTACCATGCTGTTTTTATTACTATGGTTTTGTAGTACAATTTGAGACCAGATGCAGTGATACCTCTTTTCATTCAGGATTTTTTAAACTATCCTTGCTGTTTTGTGCTCCTATATAAATTGAATTTTGGTGTGTGTGTGTGTGTGTGTGTGTGTGTGTGTGTGTGTGTGTGTGTGTTGTGTGTGTGTGTGTAGAATGGCCCTGGGATCTTTATAGGGATTGCATTAAAATTACATATTGCTTTTGGTAAGGTAGCCATTTCCCCAAGATTCTTCCAATTCATGATTATGGGATGTTATCTTAGTTAGGGTTTCTATTACTGTGAAAAGACACCATGAACACAAATTTGAATTCTTAGACAAGAAAATTCTAATTGGGGGTGGCTTACAGTTCAGAGGGTTAATTCATTATCATCATAGTGTGAAGCAAAGCAGCACACAGACAGATATGGTGCCAGAGAAGTAGCTGAGCCTTATACATCTTGAGATGCAGGAAGAAGAAGAAGACTGGGTGCCACACTGGGCATAACTTGAGCACATAGAACCTCAAAGACCACACCCACAATGAGATACTTCCTCCAACAAGGCTAAACTTCCTAATAGTGCCACTCCCCATGGACCAAGCACTCAAACACATGAGTCTGTGGGGGCAATTCCTATCCAAACCACCACATTCCACTCCCTGGCCCCCATATGCTTGTAGTCATAACATAATGCAGAAATGTATCCAGTCCAACTTGAAAAGTCCCTATAGTCTGTAATTGTTTCCACCCTATTTAAAAGCCCAAAATTAAATTTTTCTTTGAGATTCATGTAAACTCTTGATTTTAATCTCATGTAAAATCAAAATAAAAAATCAGATCACATATTTCCAACATATAATGCCACAGGATATTCATAACCATTTGAAAATGTAGGGAAGGGAGCATAGTGAGGAAATACTAGACTAAAGCAAGACTAAAAACTATCTGGGCAAACTCCAAATTCTGCATCTCCATGTCTGATGTTAAAATGCTCTGCATTTTCTCCAACTCCTGTTAGCTTTGTTGACTTCAACACACTTCTTTACTTGGGCTGTTTTCACTCTCTGTCAGAAGCTCTCCTCAACAAGTATCCCGTGGCTCTGGTATCTCCAACATTTTAGGGTTTCCAAGGCAATCTAGGCTTCATCTTCACAGCTTCACACAGTGGCCTCTCTAGACCTCTGTAAAAGGGAGTTGTTACTTGGTCTAATAATAAAAGCCTGGAGTCAGATGTAGAGGAAAATTCTAAGAGATCGGAGAGATGAAGGAGCAAGCCACAGCCACAATTTACCTCCTAAAATCTCAGCAGACAAGAGAGTGAGTTCATGTTTCTTCTTGCTTATAGACACTATCTGCCCAGCCACCACTTTCTATGTATCCAGCCATCTCGCTTCCTGTCTGTCTGTACAAGCAAAATGGGAGATGTCCTTCTGTATGCTGTGAATATATGTTTCTCTTATTGGTTGATGAATAAAGCTCTTTTGATCAATAAACATGGAGGATTTAGCCAGGTGAGAAATCCAAACAGGGATAGAGAAAGGTAGTAGGAAGAGTCAAGGACATGCCATGTAGCTACAGGGAAGGTAGAACACCTGGGCATTCTCTGGTAAGCCTAGACTATGTGGAGATATATAGATTAATATTAATGATTTAAAAATTAAGAGAAATATAGCCAATAAGAAGCCTGAGCCTGGAGCCAAACATTTTAAAATTGATATATGCTACTGTGTATTTATTTGGGACTAAACAGCTACAGGACTGGATGGGACAGAACTCTCCATCTGCAAGTGGAACCCCAGGGTTTGGCAAGAATTTCCATGTCAAATCTGAAAGAATCTTAAAAAAGGAATCTGCACACGAAAGAACAGAATCAAGCACAACTTCTTGGTAGAAGCATTTTCTCAGGTGGGATCTGTTTTCTAGAGGCAAGAAGAGGTGTGGCTCCTTTAAGAGAGGCTTCCTGACTCAGTGTTAGCAGCAAAAACAGCAAGGCACTTTTAAAAGAGCTCTAAACACATAAAAGTTGCCACCAAACACTTTTATGGTGTGTATGGGCAGTGAGAAGCATGCTTCTTGTGTTTTGGGGGGATTAAATGGCTGCAGGACCAGGTGGGACAGAAACCTCCATCAACAGGTCTCCACACAGGACACTCCTGACACACACCCAACCTCAGCAGCATCTCTTCTCTCTCTCTCTCTCTCTCTCTCTCTCTCTCTCTCTCTCTCTCTCTCTCTCTCATACATACACACACACACACACACACACACACACACATACACACACACACTCATGCTTGATTTGTGAAAGTTCAAAGACAACCAATGTGTGAGATCCAAGACAGTAAGTTGCTCCTGCCTAATAATTCAGTGGCTTGAAATTCTCTCTCTCTATTATTAAATTGAAATGTTTACCAGAGACAAGCAATAATTATTGAGTCATTACTGAAACTGGATACAATTCATATCAACAGGAATGTAATTGTAGCTTCAAGATATAGAGCCCTCTGACTCTGCATGTGGTTCTGAGAACTGCAATAGTAGGAGAAAGAGAAAGGGAGGAGAGGAGAGGGAAGAAGAAAATGAGGAATCAAGAAGATTGAGTCAAGGGAAGAATAGAGGACAGCAAGAAAAGGGTTACCTGTATAGATGGAGGTATTAAAGTTTTAAAGAGAAATCTGGCACTTGGGAAATGTCCAGGGATCCACAAGGATGATCCAAACTAAGAATTTAAGCAATTTTGGAGAGGCTTCCCCTATAATGATAGTGATGACTACTTTAAATACCATCCTAGAACCTTCATCCAGTAGTTGATAAAAGCAGAAGCAGACATCCACAGCTAAGCACTGAGCCGAAAACCTGGAGAGGGCAGAGGGATGAGCAAAGGGGTCAAGACCATGCTGGAGAAACCCACAGAAACAGCTGATCTATGGAACCATCATTAGACAAACCAAGCCTCCTGAATGTGAGTGTCAGTTAGGAGGCCTTGGCAGTCTATGGGAACATTGAAATTGGAACCAGTATCTATCTCTAGTGTACAAGTGGACTTTGGTAGCCCATTCCCCGTGGAGGGATACTCTCTCAGCCTAGAAACACAAGGGAGGTCCTAGACCCCACCCCCACCCCAAATTATGTAACAGACTTTAATGATCTCCCATGGAAGGCCTCACCCTTCCTGGTGAGAGGATGGGTGTCACTGGGGGAGCATGGGATAATGGGAGGGAGAGGGAACTAGGACAGATATATAAAATAAGATTGTTTCTAAATTAAATAAAAATATAAAAATTAAATTAAAATTTATATCTGGAACAAAACCAGAAAAAGAAAAAAGATATAGAAAATATAAAGAGGAAACAACAGCTTTTAAATGGAAATAAAGCATTGCTCCCAAAATAAACACTGAATGAGCAAGAGAAAGGAATAAGCATCACCTATGCTGAGCATAGCTTCTATCCAGGTTTTCTAAGCCACAGGGGCAGGGAATTAATTAGCCAGAGGTTTTCACGCCTCATTCCATTATGGTGCCCAACTGGTGTTGAGAGGCAATGAGTTATAGTTAAAGCTAGCTAAAGTCTGAGCTGTGTGCTGGGATGAATTATCACAGGGTGGTGATATCTTCAGGCACGGATTCTCTCAGGAACACATTAGACTGTGTGTACCTTAGGGTTGGAGGAAATTCGGGAGCCATATCTGGTCCCAGTGTACTGCTGAGCAAGGGATAACAGAGTGCAATGGGACGACAAAGTGCTATGCTTGCACAGAAGCAGTGGCAATGTGTGGTCTTCTGCCTGAAGTCATGATGGCATCCTTCATCTTGACACAGGTTCAAACTAGATTCAACTTGCCATGCCTCTATTAGACTGCAAGGTCCAGGACCTGTTGATTCTAGAGAGCATTGCCTTCTCCTTCCCTTTGTCTCACCAGGTTCCACATACTATCAAATTGTCAGCAGGTAAACCTGAGTCTCCATGCCAAGACTCTTTTGTGAGGCAGCCGTCCACTGACACAAGGCAACACAATGGCTCTGAAATCACAAGAATTGAGAGTGTGATATGTGACACCCAAATCAGTACAAACTTAAACAATGGCTGTTTCTCAAGGTGGCCTCTTGTGGGGCTTGGAGATGCTCAGTACACTAGAGCACTTGTCCTTTGTGCAAGAGGACCTGAGTTTTCATTCCTAGCACCTATATAACATCTGGGAATGGCCGTGCATGCCTATGACCCCAGCATTGTGAAATGGAGACACTGAAACAGTGAGATACCAGTTCATTAAGATACCCTGCTTCAAGGTAATAACATGGATTTGATAGGGACAGATGTTTGATATCATGGCCTCCACATACACATGTACAATAATCACACACTCAGGAGTATACATCACACACACACACACATAAATAAATGTAGCTTTTAATGTTTCTAAAATATGTAAACAAATAAATGTTGGTTTCTAAGTACATTATGCTAAAAGTCCACTAAGAGGCAGAGGACTCTCTTTCTCTATTCCTAGCGTGCTGGGCAACCTTACCTCTCCTCTCTAATTTAGGAGATAGATAGATAGATAGATAGATAGATAGATAGATAGATAGATAGATAGATTTGCAAGGTGTTCGTCTCTACACCAACAGAGTTGCCTGAGACCCTCACTCTGTAATCTGTACAACCCAGTGGAGAGACACCCTCCTCTTCCCTGACCACAGCACCAAGTAACAGGAGCTGTGACTCCCTGGGTCTCTCTCCTTCCACACTTTCATATCAGGTCTTCACATCTCACCAGACTCCATCTCTTTGTTCTTGACTTCCAGGACTCTCCCCTGGCCACTCACCTCACCAAGAAGCTATGTACCTATTTCTTTATGTTCTTAGAGGCACAGAGGAATGCTGGTTATCTCTAGACTGAGTGTCCCACCTCACATACTATTCCTTGAACCAGACATTAATTACACAAGTGTGAATAGTTGTGAAACTCCATTGAGACATAGGATACATACTCTCTTTATGTATCCATATTTTATTTAGAAGATTAAAAGTTTCAGGCAAACAGTAAGAACAAAGCTAATAATATTGATAAAGAAAAAAGTATCGTGGGTCTTATAAATTAGAATAGGATAAAATATAAATGATCAAACATGGAAATTACTTAAATTGAGGCATCCACACTGACAGAAATTCAACTTCAAAATTATAACACCCCTCTTAACAGACCCTCTGGAAACAAAAAAAGAAATAAAATAAAAAGCAGAGTACTTATCCCTAGCATAGGTGTGGACTTTGGGAGCCCATTCCACATAGAGGACTACTCCCTAAGCCAAGACACATGGAGGAGGGCCTAGGGCCTATACAAAAGGATAAAATAGACTCTGATGACACCATATGGAAGACCTCACCATCCAGTGGGAGCAGAAAGGATATGAGATAGGTAGGATTTTAGTTACGGGGGTGGTAGGGGAAGATGGGAGGGAGAAGGGAACTGGGATTGTCATGCAAAACAATCTTATTTCTAATCTAAATAAACATCTGCATAAAATGATATAATGGTATAATCTAAGCCCTGAAGCAAATAATTGCTACCCAGGCTTGCCAAGTTATGTTCAAAAATTGATGGAGACCCAAAGACCTTCCACAACAAGCACAAACTTAAATCATGACAACTATGATGGCACTGAGGATCCTGAGAGAAATTCTACACACAGAGGCAGGAAAGGCAGTAACAAACAAAGCTTTGAGGCATCTCCTCCACATCTCCCAGGGGTTTTCACTGTTCTAGCATGTTTCTGTGAAGGCTGGTTTCTGGAGAGTTGCCTTGATGTCTTTCTCAACCCTCAACTTCAGACCTGCTCTTCACATAGGTCCCCTGACTTGATACTTAATATCTGATCACTTAAAGGTGGCACAAAAGAGTGGTTGATACAGTGTTAATGTGGCTTCAAACAGGGAAGAGGCTGTATTCCTAAATATCAAACATATGGATTTCTCAGTCAGTTTGTTCTTCCCTAACAATAGAAATTACTTATGATCTCTATCTAGGACAGTTTCTTACCACTCTCCCATGGGTATATAAGATGGGCATGGATTTTTCTTGTTTTCTCAAGCCCCAGTAGTTCTTCAAAAGAGCCCTGAAGCAGAGAATTATGTATTTTCTCCAATGGCTGAAGGACTGAATCAGAGTATATATTTAAGCAGGGCTGCATGTCTACACAGCTGGAGATGGGCTTTCTACAATCCTAAAACCCGCCTCCAGTTTTTCCATGGGCACCTGACAGACTCCCACAGAGAAATTAGTGGTGGGAGTAAACTTCTCCTTAGGTGTGTGGTTAAACTCTCATGCTAGCCACATATCACCTCTAACAGTTTAGTAAACTCTCATGTGTCCTCCTCCTGGGTTTGATGATGTCTCCCAGTTGGAGGTGGAAGAGGAGCCAAAGCTCACATTGTATTCTTCTTGAAAAATATTTCCTCCATATCTGGAGGTAAGCACTTGTCAAGCCACACCCCTACCTGGAGGCATCTTCCTATGATAATCTCTTTCTATTTGCCTTTCTCAATCTAATGTAGGTGGAGATACAGACACTGAGTTGAACTTAGAATGAATATTTATTCTCCAAATTGAGGCCACAGATTCAACCATTACCCTCCTCATCCCCATAACAAAATTCTCCAATCTTCTCGAGGACTCTCATCTTTGGCCATGAAACATCTTCTATGGGGTAGCTTTATCTTGACTTTGCTGGTCTCCTGAGGCTGGAAGAGCTTCCTATTCATAGCTCAGTATGTGCACTGTCTGTGGTGGCTTCTTGGCCCTGAGCTTAGTCCAGAAAGTCACTTCCTTATCTTTTAGTCTCTGGGCTTGCTGGGTGGTGACACTAATCTGCAGATAGCCTTCCTTCTTGTCATACTTTGGCCAATAGGGCAGTCCCTTCCCATTGGGGTTCCTGAGAAGAGAATCAAACAGAATTTCTCAAAGTTGCTGTGTGGTCACACATTCATATGACAATTATAGTGATTTGTAGTTTATCTCTGCCAAAGGCTTGTACACAACAAGAAATTGGAGGTCACAGGTCCTAAAATCAACCCCTCCCCCATGATTCCACCTTGCCCAATGCCTTTGTACTATTCTCACCCATTCCTAGCAAAGTTGGCCCAGAATTTCATCACCATCTTGCTGAGGTTGACCTCCTCTTCTGAGGCACCATCTGAGGGATATAAGAATATGTATAATCAACTTAATATGCATTTCATGAACCAGCAGTAGCTTGTTATAAATACAGAATATGGGTTCTAACTCAAAAATTACTGTATACAATTATTCATTGCAAGAAGTTCATAGTTAGTTGGTGTGCACAGTTGATTTGAGAATGAATGATCCAGGACTCAGCAATAGTCATGCAGTTCGTTCCTAGCTGTCTGGCTTTGTTTTACATACCCAGCATCCAGTTCTTCCCTACTGTGAATATGGATGCTGCAGCTCAGTGATGTCCCTATATGTAAGTATTTCTGGTATGTGTATCTTTTCGCAAGCTCCTCTTTAAAACTACATATTCACTGTTTGAAAAAATATTAGAAGAGCATATATCCTAAAACATACCTCATTGGGAAATACTCAGAGTGTGCTATCAGCAGTCACTGAAATGGGGCAAATCACATGAACTGCTAAGAATTAAGGTAACAAAGATGTTCATCAAAGGGTTTTAAAATATTATACTATTAACTATAAGTAAAAATACAACTTTTTGATAAATAGATATGCATACAGACAGATGGATGCAAATGACATCTGGTTGACAGTCAGCAACAGCTTGAACTCTTCTTAACTCACATTCAGATATGTCATTGTGGGTGGGAAATCAAGCAGTGCAATTCTTATCTTCAGGTGGGGGAACATGGGGGGATACATTTCTCTTATGTTAGTGATCAGCATCCTGATGGAAAGCATTGCTGGCTGCCCATGTGTATATACCTTTCCTAGAGTGTGCTGGAGCGGGAGAAAGGCTGGGCACCTGACAAGCTAGCTCATTCCTGTTACCCTGTGTTGGGGAAAAAATACAAAGCTCAAAGGCAACAAAACACCATTACCACTTAAAATCGGGGCACCGAAGACAGAGTAGACTTCATCTCCATGGTCTCCAATCACTGTCTTGGGTTTCATTTCTGATGAGAAGCTTGGGCGATATTGAAATTCATACATGTAGGTGGGGGCTCCAGCATCTGGGAAGAGAGTTCATGTTATCAGGCATTTACTTGGATGGTAAAAAGGGCTCTACATGTGAAGGAACCCCTGGTTGTCAGCAAAGAAGATTAACTCTTTCAGTGCATCACCTGTATATGCTTGAGCTGTTAAGGAAGGAAAGTGGAGGTGATACTTGAGTCAGGAATTCATGAACTTTAAAAATAATGAATGAGTGCACCAACCTCCCCCCAAAACAAAGACAGATGTTCATGGTAATGCTCTGGTGCACATTAACTCCAAGAAGATCTACAACCTACAAAGCATCTTCTATTCAGACTGGTGTTGAGCATTTCCCCATGTTTTGCTCACTCGTTTCCAGGAGTGTGAAGAAAATACAATTTTAAATTAGTGTAAAAATGATGTGTTTCATATGACATTTCCATACATATTTTGTTTCTTTACCCCACTGCCCTTCATGTCCATTCCACCTGGACACGTGTGCCTTTCCTTCTAACAATAGCCCTTATTCTACTTTTTGGACACATGTATAATATTACCCTTTTTCCTCTACCTGCTTCCTGAAGATCTCCTCTTTTCTCATTGTTTTTTTTTTCTAGTTTCTCTCCTCCATGCCCATATACATTCAAATTTAAATCGAGACTCCACAGATGAGGGGATACACATCATGTTTATTGTCCCAAGTCAAGTTTATTTTACTTAAACGGGATGATTTCCAGTTCCATTCATTTTCTTGCAAATATCAAAACTACTTTCATTACAAAATTCCACTTTGTATATACCACAGCTTATTGGCCACTTTCATCCATCTGTGGACTTCTAGGCTCATTCTAATTCTTCACCATTGTAAATAGTGTGGTAATGAACATGGGTATGCAAGAATCTCTGTGGTAGAATTTATTAAAATTTAAATATATGCCAACAGGTAATAATCATTCTTTCAAGTCTCAGGAATACCACAGTGTATAAAGATACTGCTCATAAATAAGAGAAACAAACAAATAAAAATGTGTGAAATTGAGCACCAGTAGACATGTCTTATAGAAATTAGAGGAGTTTTAAGATGAAGTAAAGAGATACTAATAAACAACATGAAACCCATTAGCACAAATGTCAAAGATATAAATAGAATTTAGGACACTCTAGAGCTGTAATGGTCATACATGTGGCAGGTGGATTCCAACTCCTAAATTTAAAAGACAAAAGTAACGCTAACAACTATAACTAAACTGTAACTATAATAAAATAACTATAACTAAAATAAATATTATATGGCTAAAATAAACTGTCCCTACAAAATGATGTGATTTCTGATACTAAAGCTAGAGAAGAGAGCAAATGAAGGTCACAAAGAAATGACCCGTGAGGGCTGGGAATGCAGCCCAGTGGCAGAGTTCAAACAAGATTGGTTTGGAACTCAATTAAATAGCCAGAGAGAAAGGTGAGGATAGGCAGAGGGAGAAAGAGAGAGAGAGATGGAAAGACAGAGACAGAGACAGAAAGAGACAGCGAGACAGGGAGACAGAGAGAGAGTTGTGAGAGTATAAAGGTATAAAAGATTTTAGAGGATAAAGAATATCAACAACATTTATCTAGATCCAATAGGAAAAAAATCAATAAATAATCAAATAAAATCATAAATGAAAGATCTTATACTAGAAGCCACAGAAATTCAAAGGCTCATAAGAGATTATTACAAACAACTGTATGGATACAGATTAGACCACTTGGAAAATGGAAATGAACTATTAATCCAATTAATTCTACCAAAGCTGAACCATGAAGAAATAGACAATCTTTAGGTCAACAGTGAGTGAACTTGAGTTAGTGATTAAAGTTTTCATCCAAGAAAAGTGATGATTTCACAATAATATTTAAAGAACTGGAAACCATATATCTCAAATTCTTGCCATGTTGCCTCAAAAGCAGATGGGACATCTCTAGTTTTTCTCCCATGAGGCCAGTCACACAGATATGAAAATAAGATGAGATACTACAAGAAAAGAAAACTACATCAAGGTTCTTAGTGAACACAGATGAAAAAAAAATACTCAACAGAACACCAGCAAACCAATCCAATGACATATTGGGCAGATAATTTACCATGGTCAAGCAGGATTTAAACTTGTGCTTCATACCAGTTTAACACACATGGGGACACTGCTATATCATGTTACATGTAGAGAACAAAAACAGTTACCTCAATATATGCAGAAATGGTATTTGATAAAATTCAAATTTTATTATGAAAAAGCCTAATAAGAGAAAGAGGGAATGTGTGTGTGTGTGTGTGTGTGTGTGTGTGTGTGTGTGTGTGTGTGTGTGTCAAGGTTTCTCTGTGTAGCTCTGTCTGTCCAAGAAATCACACTGTAGATCAGGCTGGCCTTGAACTCACAAAGATCTGCCTGCCTCTGCCACCCTGAGTGCTTGGATTAAAGGTGTGCACCACCACCACCTGGTGTGAGATGGAGTGTATTTTGAAATAATAAAGGAACAGCATCAACACTGTCCACAAGAGGGAAACTCTTTTCCTCTAAAACTAAGAACAAGACAAAAATTACATAGCACACTGCTTTGATTTGGTATAGTGTTGGAAGTCTTTGCCTGAACCATAGGCATCCAAACAGGAATGTCACAATGCAGCAATGTTCATGGATAGCATGTTCCTACAAATAGAAACCATATAGACTCCCCAAATACTTACAAATTCAAAGTAAATACAATAAAATTACAGCAGAGGAAATCGACAAATGAAAATCAAATAATGTTTTTTCATACTAAAAATAAATTGTGTCCCTAAGAGAGATACCATTCCTGACCACTTCCAGGACTTTTCTCCTTGTATGCCATGAAGTGAGCATCTTTGCTCCATCATGCTCCCCAAAATGATGAATCTCACCTCAGGGACACAACAGTAGACTCTACTCACCACATACAGAATCCATAACCCAAATAAGTCTCTCTTCCCTCACAATGTTTATGGCAGCCTTCTTGTCTAGATAAAGGAGCTTGACTTCTACCTCAAGTACTGGTAACATTAGGAGCCCTTATGCCTCAGGGTTTTCTCTGGTCACTATAAACTTTTTTCCCCATGTGCATTGGATCAAAGCACATGAATGACAAATGAGCTGAGGTGGATAAATATCCTCACTTCTTTCTCAGATGCAATAACCTTAAGACCACTCATCTGATTTTCTCAGAGTTCCGGAGCTCCATCTGTCCACAGTAGGCATGTGCTTAGCTGTGCATCATTAACTGGGCTCTGCCTCCTTCCTGTGTCACTCTTCATCTCCCTCAGTGATGTTGCCTGGGATGAACTCAAAAATTAACTGCTTACATTTGGATCATGCCCATAGAGCCTGCCACTGCCAGGACCTAAACAGAACAGAGCTCTTCCTGCACTAACTTTGCACCTCACCACAACGAGCTTCCACATCTGTCTATCCTAGGAGGTCAGAAAGTTAGACACCAAAGCTGGTCAGTCACCTGTTGGACTCACCTCTGTGACCACGAGACACAATCACAGATGGCACACCAAACATCACATCTGCGATCAACTCTAGGAGCAGGGCTCTGTTTCTGACTGGGTCATCTGTGTTTATTGAATACTTCTCAATGGCAGCTGGAATCCCATCCTCTGGTATGTTCTGCAATGGATGAACAAAGTGACTACCTCCAGCTGAGCAGTGTTGCTTTTTCAGCCAGTTGAGACAGATTCATTGGTTGAGAGTTTCTGTGCCCTATAAATCCCCCCTGAGGTGATAAAATTAGAATGCTGGGAAACATGGGTACAGAGCCTAAGTGAGTCTCAGTCTTTCTCTGGTGAGACTGGAGTGACAATCAGGGACCCTGTAGGGGTCTGAGCTAGGTCCTCTGCATATACAGGGTGATTGTTTGACTTGAGGCTCCTGTGGGACTCCCAACAGTGGGAGTCAGGGTATTTCTGACTCCTTTGCCTGCTCTTGGGACCCTTTTCTCCTACTGTGTTGTCTTATCCAGCCTTTATATGAGTGTTTGTGCCTAGTCTTGTTCTAATTTGTTATGCCATGTTTGCTTGATACCCCAGTGAAGACCGAGGCCTGATCTTTTGTTGGAAGGGAAATGGAAGAGGAGTGGATATGGTGGGGGTTGCTGAGAGGGGTGGAGGAAAGGGAAACTGCAGTCAGGATGAATGTATGAGAGAAGAATAAAAAAAAAGAAATAGAAAAAGAAATGGTTGGTAATTTAGGCCAATCCCTCAGCCAGTACCAGGGATCATAAAATTCTTACAAAGAAATACGAAGACTTCTTCAGGAGCGATGTGACCATCTCCTTGTCCAGTTTTACATCAGTTGGTGGAAATTCCATTAGCTGTTTAAAAAAAAATAGTTCAGTAATTGTGAATCCTCAGAAATGAACCAGAAGAGACAACCAGGAAGGTCATCCTGCCTACTGTGGGATGAAGGCTCTAGCTCCTCATCCCTGGGTATAGGTCTCCCATGAGTTTAACAAAAATCAACAAAACAAATGGATTTGTATATGGAAACTGAAGGTATGAGATGAAGACACTTACCTGTTTATCAGGCTAGAGGAACTACGTTCCTCTAGGCAGTGGGAGAACATTTAGACAAGGGTAAGTTAGAAGCAGAGAGACCAAGGATAGAGGAACAGGGTGGGTACTTACAGACCCTGCTGACTGAAGAAGTCACCATTCCAACCATTTTGGCTGGGTTCTTTGATGACATCTGAAGTCCCCCAGTGACAGTTATGTAACTTTCAGCATGTACTCACCCTATCAAGAATTCTACTCTTAGAGCCCTGATTCTAGCATTGTTTCAGCAACTTAATATACTATGAACCCCTCCTATGCCTGTCTGACAAAGCCTAATGCTTTCAAGCAAAAATTACACTTTCCCCGTGGACAACCTACTGATTGGAAGACTGGCCCCTGTCATCTCTTATAAGTCACTATAGAAAGTGGCGATTATGTCTCATCATACAGAAAACATCCCCAGCCTTGATGTCAGGGATTTGAGTCCAGGTCATGTTCAATCTTTCCCTCCCTGTTAATACATTACTGGGTAAAACCTGCCCTGTTTTAACTACAGCTGGTGAGTTCTGTAATCACTAAAGAAGAAAACCTCTTCTTACGCATTAGAAGCAATCATTCAGATCGCCTTTCTGAACACTGTTCTTGAGGCACTGAGAGAACCCATGGGATCCATGAGACTTGAGGGTCCAAGAACAAGTGTGTCTTTCTATGCCCCAGCCTGATGCTGCTGAACTTTCAACTCCTTTCCTGATTATTTTTTTTATTATTTCATCTGCACAATTATTGTCTAGACATGCCCACAAACCTGGGAATTCCAGAATTCATTAAGGAAAAGAAATGATGGACTGGAGAGATGGCTCAGTGGTTAAGAGCACTGGCTGCTCTTCCAAAGGTTCTGAGTTCAATTCCCAGTAACCACATGGTTTGCTCACAACCTTCTATAATAAGATCTGCTGTCTGCCTCTGATATGCAGGCATACATGTAGGCAAAACGCTATATATATAATAAATAAAGAGATCTTTTTGAAAAGAAAGAAATTATATGTTCCCAGGTAACATTTCTCAGGTGACAGGTGATAGGGGAATGCCCAAGAATGTTTCCGGGGAGGAATCCATTCATACCAATAGGGAGAGCTGCCCTAGACACCAAGCAAGGCTTGAACAAAGAGCTTATGGGTGCACAGTTGGATGAGTAATTGGTAGCTATAGGGGCACCTATCAAAGTTTTGTTTATGCTTACAGTTGGCAGGGTCCAGCCAAACTCTTGCTTGTTGATTCCCACTAAATAGGGGACTGTGTTGAAATTCTTCTCAGCCAGAATCTTTTCTGGGGCCTTAGGCAGCACCACTCCATCAATCACAGTTGGCGTAAAGGGATAGTACTGGGGGAAACAGCAGAATAGTGTCAGAGATCATCAGCATCTCCTGCTCTCCCTGTCCAAGGGTCAGCTGGAGCATAGATCCCATGACTGCAGCTGGAACATAGACCCCATGACTGCAGGTGGAATATAGACCTCATGACTGCAGCTGGAACACAGATCCCATGATTTCAGCTGAAACATAGACCCCATGCCTGCACCTGGGACATAGACCCCATGACTGCAGCTGGAATATAGACCCATGACTGCAGCTGGGGCCCATGACTTTGGATAGTGGCCACAGACTCTCAGGATCCTTAGAAGGGAGCAAAAGGTCTAGAGTCACAAATGCTCTTTAGGGACATCTGTCTATAGCAAGGTAATAGTGGCAAATAAGGAGAACGGGGATCCTTAACTCAAATTAAACATGTGTCATGTATGATACATTTCATTTGTAGCACATCACCTAAAATTGACCCTCACTATTCCTTACACTATTATAATGAGTTACTCCTCCCTATACCTTAGACCTGCAAGGTTATCATGAACATTGAAGTAGTGATCATAAGTCATTGCTTCAGGGGAAATGCAGAATGCATGAGCCTCTCACCACAATGGCAGCACTCTTATATTATGTGTGAAGTCCTAGTTAAAGACATACTATATAGCATAGATTTTAAAAAAAAAATAATTAGTTGCCATAGGATTTAGTGAAACACCAAATGGGCAGGACTCGTTATTTCTCTCCTGCCCCGTGTAATGAGACACTACATTTCTTCAGCTTCACAACCATGCTCTATGATATGAACTTTTCAAATTCATTATCTTTGCATGAAGTTTAAACACATACTTCCACAAGTTCCTTACCTTTTCCAAAGTTTTCTCACAAAATGTAGGTACCACATGATCACACCCCAGAATGGCCTCATCTTCTGACAGGCAAACATCCTCCCCCTATTTTGGATGCTGTTTCATTAACACTGACTTCATGCAGGTCTAATCCCAGGACTGTCTGGGCCATTTGGTAGAACACCATAGAGTAGGAATCCTGATACCTATATTCCACTTTCTCTTTTATCTTAACAATGACCAAGACCCGAAATATAGATCAAAAGTTTTTCTTCAGGATGGAATTCCTCAAGAGGGACAGATAATTTGTCTGTTTCACTGCTGTATACCAGCTCAAAATCATATCTTGCCACATAATAAATACTTTCTTAAATTTTGCCAAAAGGTTAAAAGAAACTCATTCTGACCTCTCAGACACTTAGGGGAAATGATGGGATCATCAGGGAGGAAGTGAAAAGCAGAAGTGTAGGAGGCTGCATAACTGATTTTTCCACTCTGGTCACTGCTGGGAGGTAGGTGCAAGGATGGAAGGAACAAGATGGAGGGTTCTGTTGGAGTTTCCCTGGCATAAGATACAATGTGGTAGCCTCAAGATTGACATCTCACGCTCCTCCCTACAAACCTCCTGAGCCCTGTGTCATCCTGGGTGACTTGTGCTCAACAATGGCTCTCATGACTCTTGGCTAGTAATCTCCTTCTGACAATGGAAAGTTCTAGTGTCATCTCTTCTCACAGGACCAGTTTTGATCAAGAAATGCAAATAAGAAAAGGATAAAGAATTGCTGATTTGGATCACTGAACTGGCAGTCAGGGCAGCAGGGTCAGCCATGACTCCGGTTTCCTTGGTTGTTTTAACTTTGCTGCTCCGGGCCTCAACAGTACACACAAGAAATTAGTATGATTCCAGCAAGGGGAACGCTACCAACTGTAGTTAATTGAAGACTAACACTGGATAGCTGCAAACCTTAAACCATCCTTACCTTTTTGGTGTCTCCTTGTAAATCAAGCTTAAAGAGGTTCTGTGGAAACAAAGACACAGTGTGGTGATCAAATTTCCTGGTATAAAATCTGATCATTTGGGCTGTGCTCTTAGTTCCTCCTTGGCTGATGTAAGAGAACCCCACATGGCGTCCTCTCTGCATGGTACAGAGTGGAGCACGGTGAGGGAAGAGAGCAGCAGAGAGTGACCCAGTGTCAGGATCACTGGAGCTCTGGGGAGAATGTCTGCTTTCCTGTACCCCCATCACCCTACAACCATCCCCCTGCCAGTTTCTTATTGGCAACAATACCCCAATTTTCCTGTAGAAAAAAAGTGGAGAGGATGTGGCAGCACCAGGGGGAGATTGATCTTATTATATGATCTAGTAGGAGGGGATGAGCCTTCTATTCTTTTCCACTCCACTACTTTCATTTCATAAGTTCAGACATCTGGATATGAGATGGTGGCACCATATTTCGGAAACAGTTAATCCTTTGAAATGGATTCATAACAGTTTCCATTCAACAAAGTATACACAAAAACTATTGCTCGAATATTGTGCTAGACAGTTTCTAAGCAGATAGGGTGTATGTGCAGGGTGCTGCTAATGTTTATCTTCCCAGAGATAGGTGTGCTTCACAGGGAAGCCACAGAATGGAAACTTATGTATAGATTCTCAGGGATGTCTTCTCAACACCCAGAACCAGCCACATACTAAGATACTAGTTTTGTAAGAATTCTGTTTCAAACAATCCCTTTTCCTGTTCAAGGCTTCAAAGAATGTGTGCTCTCACAGCAGAAAACTAACTCCTAGAAACTCATTTCTAGTGTGTGTGCTCGCACACACACACCCACACCCCCCCCACACACACATCAACAATTAAAGAGGAGGGCAAAAATTTGAGAGAAAGCATGAGGGGCAGGGAGGAAAGGAAAGACTGAAATGATGTATTGCATTTAATTTACAAAACTAAAAATTATTTTAAAAGAGAAAGCACAAAAATTGCATTTGGTATCATTGATTGACACTGTCCCCAATAGGTAAGAATAAACAAATAAATACAAATTAAAAAAAAACCTGCATTCAGTACTGTAGAGTAAGATGACAGAACACTGAATGAAGCCTGGGTCCAAGCCTGGAGAGCATGTTCACTAGACTACACACCCACCATTTTCTGTATGACCTCCAAGAGCTCTTCCTCAGTCTTCTGGCGCAGGCAGTGAACAATGACAGCAGATGTGGTGTTTTTGCACCCAGCAATAACAGCAATTTTCTGCATGAGATAACAGGCAAACACAGAGGTCAAGAGCAACATTAGTATCCACCATTTGTGTAGACAGTGGGTTTTGTCCTAAGCCACATCTCTAAAGGCAGGAAAGCCTTCCTGAAAACACTCTAGACAAGCCGGTGTGGTTTCTGGAACCCATGAATTATTATTTTGTTTTAATTATAATTCTGACATCAGATATCAATGAGCCACTTACATATCTGATTGTTTCCTTATAACTTTAAAAATGAACAAAATATCAAAATATCTCAAGAGAAGCCATGCACAGACAAGTGAGAGCCAGGATACATGATCTCACTGTTTAGTTCAGATCCATTTGCTCACTTTCAGGTCATTTGGCTTCAGCTTCCAGGACACAGTGTATGAGAACCAATATAGATGGCATGCACCCATTTCAGCACGCAACCTGTCCAGAACTGCAAGTCATCTGAGTAACATGACTCAGAGGAAGACAGGTGAGGTACCAGCAGAATGTGGCTTAGATGAGACCATAAAAGCCCTTCC